>NC_059340.1:30517834-30854709 GCF_018350155.1 Leopardus geoffroyi | reverse complement strand
TATTAATTTTACATGCCTGTCCACCCACTGCAAGATGACATGCTCACAAGGGCAGCCACCAACTTGGTTGATACACCAATGTTAACAACTCAGCTCTCACCCAGTGCCTGGGCTGTAATAGACATCCACTAATTATTTGTTAAATGAATGAATGGAGTCCACTAAGCCATTCAGCAAGCATCATCAGTGGAGCATGAATTTTGTGTACCAGGTGCTGGTAATACAAAGTTATACAAGGGGCAGCTGGGTGGCTCAGTTGGTTAAACGTCTGACTTCAGCTCAGGTCATGATCTCGCAGTTCCTGAGTTTGAGCCCTGTGTCAGGCTCTGTGCTGACAGCTCAGAGCCTGGAGCCTGCTTGGGATTCTGTGTCTCCCCCTCTCTCTCTGCCCCTCCCCTGCTTGTGCTCTGTCTCTTTCTTTCTCTCTCTCCCTCTCTCTCTGTCTCAAAAATAAATAAACATTAATTTTTTTTTAATTAAATAAATAAAGTTATACAAGACCTGGGTCCTTCCTTCCAGCGGCACCCAATCTAGTGCGGAAACATGCATGGATATATCCTAAATGGCCCAGGCTTCACCTGGCTTAACCTCAAACGGTGTCCAATCAGCACAAACACTTAAGTTGCAATGGCTTTTCATCCCCAGCCAAGAACCATGTGACTTTACCCTCCCTCAAGGTCTCCCTTGGTTATTTCTGAGTCCGCAGGGCTGCCTCACAAGTGCTCTGAGAAGAGCCTACTCAAGTCCTCATCCCCAGCCTCCTGATC
The DNA here is from genome assembly GCF_018350155.1 of Leopardus geoffroyi. Lineage (NCBI taxonomy): Eukaryota > Metazoa > Chordata > Mammalia > Carnivora > Felidae > Leopardus > Leopardus geoffroyi. Next base: position 30,853,942 of record NC_059340.1, on the reverse strand, counting down.
CAGTTTGCAAGTCACTCCTGGCACCATTACTTCCGTTTCCTTCCATGGGTGTGTGGCTTTCTTGCCTGACACTGGAGCTCTCCATTTGTTCAGTGCCACACAACAGGCCAGCCAGGTGTGGCCCCAGTGTCCTAGCACAGATCAGGAGGATGCCTGTGTACATCTGGATCACCTGGGATCTGGTTGAAATTCAGCCTCTGACTCAGTAGGCCTGGGATGAGCCCTGAGATCCTGCATCTCATGTAAACATCCCGGTGATGTGGACCCTGCTGGTCCACAGGCCACACCTGAGGAGTGAGGATATCTGCAGCGGGCATAGTAAATGCTCCATCCATGTTGGCTGTTGTGATTTCATACCTGCAAGGCACCCAGTACAGGGGCCATCATTTTGCCGATGTATCAGACGCTGTTGGTAACCTGCCCAACTGTAGCAGATGCACCTCTACATGCCCCAAACTTGCAACTCTGAATATCTGTTACTTTTCTTAGCCCGTGAGAGCAAGATTGGCTGTCATGTGAGGTAAACCAGACAGGCTAGAAAGTAAATGCTTCCTAGATCAATCTCAACCAATGATAGGAAACTAGGAGATAAATGCCCCATCCCCCTGGCCCATCTAGTTGAATCATTGTGAGGCACCTGTTCATATGGGGTCCCAGATATGTTCATATGGGGTCCAGAACAGAGACACATTAGAAACTTTCCTGATAATGCCCCATTCATTGGCTTTCTTCCCTTCCCCTGCTCACTCCCCTCTGCTCCCCTCCCCAGCCTGGTGTTTCCAGACACTACCTCCCAAGTCAACTCTTTCCACTCAAACAAATCCTTGCCTCTGGCTCTGCTTCTGGGGGAATCCAAACTGAGACCAAAGGCTTGTTTGCTTTGGGGGGCTGTTAAAATTAAATACAAAACGAAGAGCATGCTCTAAGCACATAAAACCATTTAAGCCAAACTAAATCTAGCTTATTTCATGAACGTAAGTGAAACCGAACTTAGGTTATTTCTTGTAAATGCCTCTGATACTAAAAGAAAACTGAAGTCCTCTTTCTACAAATGGTATAAGATAATCAGGTTTTTAAATTTTTTTTTACTGAAATATATTTGATGTATAACATTGTATAAGTTTAAGGTGTGTGACATTTTGATTTGATACATTTATATATTGCAGTATGATTGACAATGATGTGGTACCTAACACCTCTCACGTACTATCATTTCTTTTTTTTGTGGCGAACAATTAAGTTCTAGTCTCTTAGCAAGCTTGATGTTTCTATTACAATATTATGGACACTATTACAATATCGTTACAACAATGATTATGCGGTGCGTTAGATTTGGAGGATTTATTTAGCTACTGGTTGCAACTTTGGACCCTTGAACACTATCTCTCCTGGTGAGGGAATAGATGATCCCTTTTAACCAAGCCCCTGCCCATAGGGAAACTCTCAGTGTTTTGTTTTGTTTTTTTTAATGTTTAATCATTTATTTTGAGAGAGAGAGAGAGAGAGAGTGTGTGTGTGTGTGTGTGTGTGTGTGTGTGTGTATGTGTGCACGTGTGCAGGAGTGGGGGAGGGGCAGGAAGAGAGGGAGAGAGAATGCCAAGCAGGTTCCTCACTATGGGTGCAGAGCGTGACTTTTGGAGCCACGAACCAGGAGATCATGACCTTAGCCAAAATCAGGAGTGGAATGCTCAACTGACTGAGCCACCCAGCTGCCCCTGGAACCTCTCATTGTAATAACCAGTCATCATCAAGGTGAAACAACTTCCTCATTTTCATGTTATAAGCCATCCTGTAATGTCATGGCCCTGAGCTTCACATCCGTTTAAAATTTGAAAGCTCCCAGCTCACAAGCTGTCTTTAAATGCACAATAAACTCTTACTAAATACTTTTTTATTGATTTAGTCATTTTCATTTTGCTATTTCTGGTTTTTTGACAGGGCCCAATCATCATAATATAAAATCACTATTTTTTTTGGTGCGGGGGGGCGGGGGGTGGGGAAGGACCCAGTATGAGTATAGGGGCCACATCCAGGGACCACCCACTGAGTCTAGCAGAAGTTCAGCCACAGCTTTCTGAGCCCTCCCTGCGACATCATCTCAAATAAGGGAGATAGTTGTTTCCACGGTCCCCACAATGCTTTTGCAATCTGATGGCAATTGAAAAACGTATTCCCACAATCCTAACTCCATGGCTAACACCTCAGTTTGCCTGTATCTTTTTCATGCAGATAACCGGCTCTCCGATCACACTGACCCCAAATGAGACAGGTGTCTAAGGACACAGCCTAGTAGGCACTGATGTCAGCTGTACAGAGCAGCAAGGGGGATCTCTCTTGCAGATACTTTCCTTTCAACCCCAAGGAAGAAAGACGCATTTTGTATCTGAGAACAAAATAAAGAGAGGAAGTTACAGAGAACCAGACCAATTCAACCAACCTCCCTTAGCAGGTAGGCTGGTGAGTCTCCAATTTAAGCCTGCCTCTCAGGCACTTTGGGAGTGTGCTAAAATTTCATATTGCCGGATCCAGATCTAGAGAATTTGATGGCACTTTGGGAAATACTGCTGTAAACTGTCAGAGGCATGAACGGCCCACGGAATCTCCCCTGGTTTGGAGGGAATTTATCACGTGTCTGCAGGCCGGTTCCTCTCCTGAGCGCTCTACCTTTATTTGCTTCTTATAGCCTTGTTAGATACGGTTATCGGCTTCATTTTACAGGTAAGGAAAGTAAGGCACAGGCAGGTTAAGGAAACTGCCCTGTGTCACACAGCACACAGCCAGACGCAGGGAGCAGAGATGCAAACTGCCCATGTGGTTCCAGAGCCATGCACGTCCCATCGCACTGGAGCTGGAAGATTGAGCGAGGCCCGCACAGGTTACCTCCATTCCCTATGAAGACCCTCTTAGGGATTGCATGTTTATGTCCCCCCTCCCCCCTGCATTCATAAGCTGAGGCCCTAACCCCTAATGTGACTGTATTAGGAGATAGGGCCTCTGGGGAGGGGAGGAAAATTAAATGAGGCCATAAAGGAAGGGTCCTAATCCACTAGGGTTGGTGCCCTTATAAGACGAGGAAGAGACATCAGAGACACCTCTTTCTCCATCACATGAGGACAAAGCAAAAAGTGCAAGCCAAGAAGAGAGTTCTCACCAGAAACTGTCAACCACCACCTTGACTTCAGACTTTCCAGTTGCCAGAACTGTGAGTAAATATATTTCTGTTGTGGAAGCCACCCACTCTATGATCTTGTGGTGTCAGCCCAAGCAGGCTGGTAAGGGCTCTGGTCCACAGTGCCCCATAAGGTTTTCCGGATTCTTATCACCACTGATGTGTTCTATGGACATTCTCTCACATCCCTGCCGTGTGACCAGAAACAAACTAGACATAAATATGAGGGATGCCTGGGTGGCTCAGTCCAGTAAGCATCTGACTTTGGCTCAGGTCATGATGTCATGGGTCGTGAGCTCAAGCCCCGCATACGGCTCTGCACTGACAGTATGAGGTTTGCCTGGGATTCTCTTTCCCTCTCTCTGCCCCTTCTGCTCTCTCTCTCTCTCTTTCTCTCTCTCTCTCTTGCTCATTCAAAATAAATAAGCATAAAAAATTTTTTGAACTGCTTTCCAGAACCTAATTTTTATTACTTGTTATGTATTTATTTATTTTGAGGGGGGGAGGGGTGGGAGAGAGAGAGAGAGAGAGAAAATCCCAAACAGGCTCCACAATGAGTGCAAAGTCTGACATGGGACCCAATCCTAGGATCCTGGGATCATGACCTGAGCTGAAATCAAGAGGACGCTCAACCGATTAAACCACAAAGGCTCCCCAAGGAACTAATTTTTAAAAATAACTTCTTTCTTTCTGTAATCATAAATTGAGTTCAGAGCACATATTTGGCTTGTGGTACATCTTTGGGGAATGAAGGAATGCCTTTGCAGGACCAGAAACTGAGGGCTAGCCCCTGAGGAATGCACCCTTAGTAAGAATCCCACGAATCCAGTGTGGAATGTTATCCCTCATCACTATTGGATTCGACACTTTCTAGCACTGTGTTGGAAGTGGAGACAGTCATTCAAAAGCAGCACTTAATCACATATTGGATAGTACAGCTCGGAATCATCATACACATGCTTCCACAAGGAAAGGAGCAAGTCATTAACCTTAAATCATCTTCTGAGTAGGTCGTATCAGGAAGGGAGGACAGAAAGATGCCTTCCTACTTCAGGATCTAGAATGGCACTCTTGAAAAGATGACTGAAAAATAAAATAACCCAATTTTGTAGACGAGAGTTTTGCTACCATGTGTGTGAGCCTTCTTTGGCAAGTCACTTTCCCTCTATGGGCCTCAGTTTCCTCCCCTGTAAAGGAAGGGGCATAAAGCTAGTCGTTGCTCTGACTTTTCTTTGATCCGCACAAGCCACGGGAGATATCCCTTCTTTGAAAACATATTTTAAGAGCAAATATCTCAAGAGAGAAGCATATCTTGTAAATGGCATATTATCATTCAAAGCCAGTCTTTCCTTATACTCAACCCCTTTGCTTTCCATTATTATTTTCTTTACATTACCCCTTACTACCTGAAATTCCCTTTTTTTACTCAGCAAGAACTAAAAATGTATACTGGGCATCTGTACTGGTCCTTATTGATATTTGCTCTCCAGGCTCGGAGCCAGAGCACCCTCCTCTTCCCTGATCCTGTGAAACTTTCTGGCCAGCATTCAGCTGCCCTATTCTCCACCTCAGCCATTGGCCATGCTCCACAAAGTTCTAGAACTTTCTAGTATGCACCAGGGATATGGCCCTGTGGGTTGGGAAGGCTATAGGACTTGGTAGAAAGCATCAGTGGGTTTCAGAGACAAACACACATGGGTTTTCTAATTTCACCACTTTCTAAGTGACGCTTTTCTAAGTGTGTCACTTTGCAGACATCACTTCATGTCACTGAGCCTTAATTTATGTGCAAAAAAGGGACCATGGCACCATTGTGACCACTGTTGGTTGCCTAACTAGCAGTCGCTCCATCTTTGTTGACAAAGTAGTGCTGGGTCTGTTCAGGTATTCAGGGAAATGTGTCCTGTCCTAGGGATGGATTTTGATTTCTAGATGGAACATAATCTATTTCCATTTGTCAGTGACTGCTTTAGGTTTGGCCGTATGACTGTATCTGGACTGGATATAAAGGGAAATCTGCTGGAAAGTACTGGGGAAAGACTTCCCTCCCTGACAGCAGGAGAGAAATGAGAAGAAAGCAAGCCCATCTTGCTGTCTTCATAATTTTAGACATGATTGTGCAATTTTGTGACGATGGTTGCTACATCACCCAACTCACAGTTAGGAGGGGAAATCCAAGGGGCACCTGGGTGGCTCAGTCAGTGCCCGACTTCAGCTCAGGTCATGATCTCACAGTTCATGAGTTCGAGCCCCACACTGGGCTCTGTGCTGACAGCCCAGAGCATGGAGCCTGCTTCAGATTCTGTGTCTTCCACTCTTTCTGCCCCTCCCCCACTCATGCTCGCTCTCTCTCTCTCTCTCTCTCTCTCTCTCAAAAATAAATAAAATAAACATTGAAAAACTGAAGAAAAAAAAAAGAGGGGAAAGCCAAGAAGATCACAGAAAAGCTATAGGGTCTGACAGTGTGTAGATTGTGAATCGACTTTCCCTGAAACCATCTATCTCCAGATGTTTTATTTATGAGAAATAAAAGTCTCTATTGGTCAAGCCATTTGTACACTTTTGTGGGATCTGAAGGTTACACACCCTTTAAGTAAAAGAATAAAAAAATTAAAATATAAAAGACAGACATGAAAATGAGTAGATTTTTAAAAATAATACTAATGTTTAAATAATTCTAATAATTGTTAAAATTCTAAAAATAACTCTAAGAAATCTAAAAAAATTCTAATTTAAAAAGTATTATTATACTAAATTAATAATTCTCAGGGTGCCCATGTGGCTCATTTGGTTAAGCATCTGATTTCTTGATTTCAGTTCGGGTCATGATCTCACGGTTTGTGAGTTTGAGCCCCCACGTCTGGGTCAGTGGAGCCTGCTTGGGATTCTCTCTCTCTTTCTCTCTCTCTCTCTCTCTCTCCTTTTCCCTCTCCCTCTCTCTGTCCCTCCCCTCCTCTCTCTCTCTAAATAAATAAATAAACTTAAAAGAAAAGACTAGTTTATTTTAAAAAGTTGGTAATTCTCTTTAGGAAGTAACAGCAGATTCTAACTTTTAAAGGTTTATAAATGCCCAAACATTATAAGATTTTTAAAAATAATAGTTCTTGGGGTGCCTGAGTGGTTCAGTCAGTTAAGCGACTGACTCTTGATCTCAGCTCAAGTCTTAATCTCAGGGTCGTGAGTTCAAGCCCCATGTTGGGCTCTCTGCTGGTCATAGAGTGTATTTAAAATTTAATAATAATAATAATAATAATAATAATAATAATAAATAGTTCTTATTAATAACTAATAAACCTCTATAATATTTGTATCCTTTATGTTCCGGCTGCATGCTCTGTCTTCAATATAACAATAATTTAAAACAGCATTTTCTATAGAGAACAAACAATTCTTTTTTTCGAGTACGGTTGACAGAAAATTAAAATTATTATTCATGGCTTAGAAAATTTACTTTCAGCTTCACAACTCACTGTTGGTAACATCATGTACATTTTTAGGATCGTCATCAAATTTGGGGAAATCTCCAACGAGTAGGTTTTTTTTTCATACATGAGATCTATGTTTTAGAAGAATTTTCCCAGCGACTAGCTTCTGACTCCATGAAATTCAAGCCTAATTTCTCCTGTGTTACCTACATTTCTTTCGGTTCCCACTAAAATACCACCTCCGGGCCTGCTGTTTTGTATCAATACACAAGGTGAGTCAGCACAGTGGGGGCAGGAATGTTCCTGGAAGCTCTCCCCATTCCCTCCTCTGGTGGGTTGGGAATGAGTGAGAACCACATAAACATATCCCACTAAGCCCATCCTAATCTATTCCTGGAGTGGAATCCCAAATCCAAATTCCAAATGCTCTCAATGTTTCCACCAGTAACCAACACAGAGGGATGTATAACAAAGGAGATGTCCCGGGGAAAGACTTAGCCATCTTAAACCACTGCAGTTAAAACGTTGATGTTCCCATGTATAAACCACATCATCTTTATCTATCCATCAGTTAACGGACATTTGGGCTTTTTCCATAATTTGGCTATTGTTGAAAGTGCTGCTATAAACATTGGGGTACATGTGCCCCTATGAATCAGCACTCCTGTATCCTTTGGATAAATTCCTAGGAGTGCCATTGCTGGGTTGTAGAGTAGTTCTATTTTTAATTGGAATACTATTTGGCAATGAAAAAGAATGAAACCATGCCATTTGCAGCAATGTGGATAGAACTGGAAGGTATTATGCTGAGTGAAATAAGTCAGTGAGAGAAGGACAGATATCATATGTTTTCACTCATATGTGGATCTTGAGGAATTTAACAGAAGACCATGGGAGAAGCGAACTGGGAAAAATAGTTACCAACAAAGAGGGAGGGAGGCAAACCATAAGAGACTCTTAAATAGAACAAACTGAGGGTTGATGGGGGGGGGGGAAGGGGAAAAGGGGAAAATGGGTGATGGGCATTGAGGGGGGCACTTTTTGGGATGAACACTGGGTGTTGTATGTAAGCGATGAACCACGGGAATCTACCCCCAAAACCAAGAGCACACTGTATACACTGTATGTTAGCCAATGTGACAATAAATTATATTTTAAAAAAATAAAATTATGACTGAGATTAAAAAAAAATTTCCTTTTGCAAATTAAAAAAACAATCAAACAGACAAATGAATAGCAGCGATCCTAGAGCCTCAGAAAATGTCCACGCAACTGAGGGGACCCTAAAACGTAAACTTTGTTTGCTTCACATCAAATTCATCTTCCTCTGATCCTGGGCATGTTGTGAAAACTGAATGAAACCATAATACAAATAAAGTGCTGGGCACAGTGTCTGGCACGTAATGAACTTTGAAACAGGGCAGCAACTATTCTACTTTTAGTGATGTCAGTATTATTTAAGACGGTACCTCCCACAGTAGGTAGGTCCTTCCTCCTTCCTCCTTCCTCCTCCATCCTCCCTCCTCCCTCCTCCCTTCCCTTCCCTTCCCTTCCCTTCCCTTCCCTTCCCTTCCCTTCCCTTCCCTTCCCTTCCCTTCCTTTCCCTTTCCCCTGACCGTGTTTTCACAGCTATACTCAAAAGACCAGACCTCAGAGGAGACATGCCTTTCAAGTTGTTTTTCAGTGTGAAATCTGTTCATGATAAAATCGTAGTTTTCAGGGGTTAAATATTCCCATGCCTGAAAAGGGCAAATGTCTCTATAATCGCAGTGACCAGGAAATCAAAGTGACATCTTTCCAATCAATAGTTTTATCATTACGTTTTAAAATTGCATTTTTGCCCTAAAATTGGCATGCTATATTTAGTCACCACCACCAAGAGACATCTGCCCAATGAAGCAACCGTGCCTTTCACGAGCGATATGTCATTTATTTATTTCGGCAGCTAAGCACCTCCTGGCACAACACACAGCCACCTTTGGAAACAAAGATGGAATTCTGGGTGCCTTAAACAGAGAGGGGCTGTCTAAAATTACAGACGATGCTAATTAACTAGAACACAGAATTAGAACCTACGGTTTGGAAAATATGCAGGAAAAATAGAGTGTCTGTCAGAAACTTTACCATCGGGGAGCTGACGCTGGCTGTTTCAAGGATGCTAAATTGATGATAAGAATTCTATACCACTGTTAAATCTCAATAAACAAAGCCCCAGGTTGCACCTGAATTATACCATGTGTTTGCTCAAAGAGCTGGTGTTTTAAGTAAATTCCCTTTCACGGATAAAAATTATTAATAAACCTAGTAAGAATGATACTGTCTGGAAGAGGGGAGACTGAAAGGGACCATAACTTTATTTATGTTTGATGAACAAATTATTTTTTTCTGTCACAGGCACCTTAATTTAAACAAAGCAACTGCCATGAGATGTTCTTGAATTTAAAACCTGATTGAGTTGCTTAGTGTATTTTTAAAAATATCAGGAGGGGCTGCGGGAGTTACTTGGTACATGTGCTGGTGTTCTACACGAGCTCTGTTGGTGGAGGCAAGTGAAAAGGCAAAGCTTCCAGGCCTGGAGACTGGGATTTTCATCCCAGGTCCACTGCTAATTCACAGGAGGAGTTTAGGCAAGTTACCCAACTGATCTGGCTAATAAGGACAATTGTAGTTCCTGCCTCCTTGACTGAGGAACAATTATAGAAGACTGTGAATGTTAGAAGGCACTCCATAAAAAGGAAAAGTGGAAATGGCAGTAGAGCGTGGGGATGAGGAGCCCCTATTGTATGTGAATGAAGACCAGAGTCTGCTAGAAGTTCAGTCATTGACCAAGCGAACAGTCAAGGGCAGAGTACTTAACTTCTCTTCTTCTTTTGACAGAGAGAGAGAGAGAGAAAGAGCATGGGGGAGGCGCTGAGAGAGAGAGAGAGAGAGGGAGGGAGAATCTCAAGCAGGTTCCAAGCAATCAGCACAGAGTCTGATGCAGGGCTCCATCTCACAAACCATGAGATCCTGACCTGACCCCAAATCAAGAGTTAGATGCTCACCCCTCAACCGCTCAACGACTGAGCCACCCACATGCCCCTATAGGCTGTTCCACTTTGCATCAGCAAAGATGGCCTGACAGCACATCTGAATTCCAAACCACAGTGAAGGCAAGGTAAGGGGAATAAGTGCGCACCCCCTTTCTCTGAAAATACAACCTATAAATCGCACCTGATACTGCTGCGTCCAGGCCACAGGCTCGAACTTAGAAAGGTGACTGCTCTTGTCGTCAAGAGAAACTGGCTACAGCCCGGCTAAAATGTAGCAAGAAGGAGACAGAGAAAACTTACGTGGGTGAGATACCAAGCTGACTCTGTCACAGTGGCCAAGCTTCTTAGCAGATATGAGCGGTCAATAAATCGTAGCATAGAACGTCCCATGTTCCAGGTTCCCCCTCAGTCCTGGGAAAACTGTGATGGTTGGTCACCCAAGATGCTCTATGGTGGGCTTCTGGGAGACCTCTGGAAATGAGACTTCAGGTAGGAGAACCAGCTGAACCTGCGGTGTCAAAAATAGAAAAGGCCTTGAAAATACAGGCCAAACACTCATTGAATGGTTCAAGTTGCTGTATATAAAAAAGGGAAAGGGATTTTACTTATGACTTTGCCATTCCTAAGTACAGAGGTAAGTAGAGTATTTGCAAAGGGCTGAGAAGGAGATCAGTGTCCAAACATACTTCTACCATGGATCTGTCCTGGCATGGCCTTCCCCTCCTGCTTAACAGAAAAGTCCATTCAGTAGCTCTGCTGATGTGTTAGACCAGAAGTACCCAATAACTGGAGGGGATTTACCAGCAGGGGTGCCCTAACCTCTCCTTTTTCTTTCTTCTCTCACTTATAATTCATACTAATTGGAACTCTCTTGGTTACAAGTGAAAGAAAGCTAACTCAAACTGGTTTCAGCAGCCAAATGGAAATACACTAGCTTATGGAACTAGATTCACAAATCAGATTCAGTCACAGCTGGATACAGGGGCTCAAATCACAGCATCAGGAACTGGATCCGTTGCCATCTCTGCTTCTATCGGAGTAAGTTTCATTCACTGGCAGATTCTTCCCCTCCTGGTGACAAAATTGTTGCTGGCAGACCAACTCCCTTGAAACCGATGGAGAGAGTTTCCCTTTTCAGTAGTTCTAATACAATTCCCAGAATTGTGTTAGGCCAGTCTGACTTGCTCATCATTGTGATCAAAGAGGGGAACATGCCGAGTGGACAACGTGACTTGTGTGTTCATGCCTGGAGTGAGAGACTGTGAGGTCAGCCCCACATGAGATACATGGGCTGGGTGGGAGTAGAGAGGGGTGGTTTCCCAGATAAAAATATAGATGCTAAAGACAGAGGAAGGGAATACAGACACTCAGTAGGCAAACAACAGATGTCCATAACATCTCCTAAATTCCCTTTCTTTTCTTTCCTCTCTCTTCCTTCTCCTTCCCACATTCTCTTTCTTCCATCCCTCTTCTCTCTCTCTCTCTCTCTCTCTCTCTCTCTCTCTCTCTCTCTCTCTCTGTCTTTCCCTGTGTCTCTGTCTATATTTTTCTCAGTGTGATTGCCATTAAGCAAGATGCAAAGGTGAACTTCTTGCGACCGCTGACTTCAAGCAACTCTCAGGTTCAAGAAGAAAAAGGGACAATTAGGTAACAAACTGTAATAAAATGTGATATGCTTGGGGAATGCACTCATGCATACATCTCTGAATAAATAAAGAAATAACACACGCATGAACGAGATGGTATAACACAGAATTATGCAACATTAGGCGCACAAATAAAGGAGGGGTTAATTTAATCTGGATCAAGTGAAAACTCAGAGAAATGATCACAGAGGAGACATTTCATCTGACTGTGAAGGATAAGGAGCAGTCTGTAATATGTTTTCAGCAGAAAGAGACCCCTATGCAATCATAATTATGGTCCTGTCAGTTTCACGCCACCTTCAAAGTTCCTCATGGAATCTAAAGTAAATCCAATCATCAAAAATCAGGAAATTTGGACAGACAGAGCCTGTCACTAAATTTAACCTTGTGTAAGTCATTTATCATCTCGTGTCAGCAGTTTTTAATCATTTGTAAAACAAGCAGATGGAACTATTTCTGGGGCTCCTTGCAGCTCTGAAAACAAGCAATTTGTCTCTCGAAAACACTGGAGACCACTGGCTTATAGAGTGAATGGAAGGGTCTCTGATGTTGAGTTACATGTGCAGATGTCTGAATCAGCTAGTCAATGCTATAGGTACCAAGGAGAAGAGGCAATGAGATTTCCATAAGCTGAATCTGGGTCATTTTATCACATTATCTCAACTCATCCTGAAAGTGTAGCAAATGAAGGCAACTACAGGGCCACTTGGAGATTTCTATGACAGGATGAATCTGTTCTGTGTGTCTGACCATTGAAAGATCGTCTTGGAAAGTCCTTTTTGTGGCTTTTCCCCCAGTGAGTTAAGTTTTGCTTTCTCATGGCTGAGATATCACACTTGGCCAACAAATGAGATAAAACTGGGTGTCCTAAAATATGTTTACAGTTTTAAATGATCACCAGGTTCTATTTTCACTTCTTAATTTAGTAAATAGGAGGAAAACAAACCCTATACCACCTCTCAGTGCTGCGATCTTATATTCAAAAGTCCTGTTGAGAGACCAGCATGACCCGTTAAGCCCTGACTTTCCAACCACAGAAATTACTACCTCAACCTAATGATTACAATTTGTTATTGGTGCACAGCCCCAGCAGATGAGTAAGTTCTAGCATCCAGGGAGAAAATGGACTTGAAAGCAGGATGGAGTAGGAGTTCACAAATGCCCACACAGCATTCCTTGAAACAAGGGCTATAAATTCCCTGGGGACATTATTAGCCTCATTTTCAACACAAGGAAATAAGCAAGGAGACGTCAAATGATGCCTTCATCGCACATCTAGGAAGTGAACATGTAAATTAGAGGTAGGGGCTCAAATCACATTCATTCATTCATTCATTCATTCATTTCTACAGCGTCCATTTCATTGTTCTTTGCCAAACTGATTTTCAAAAGGGAAGCCAACACACCTACCAAAACAGCTCGTATGGAAAAGACAGAAAATACTAGTGGCAGAAATGAGGAACAAGTAGAGGTCTCACATGCAACAGGAGTGTTAAGTGGCACAACAGCTTTGAAAAACTGTTTGGCATTGTCTTCTAAAGCCACACATCCTCTAAGAGCCACCCATCCCATTGCCAAGAGTAACGCGTGCCTCTGTCCACCCAAAGACACATTCAGGAGAGTCTAGCACTCTTCGTGACATTCCCAAACTGCAGGTGACATGAACACCCATCACCGAGAGAACAGCTACACAAACCATGGTATATTCCCAGGGTGGGATGTCATACATAAAGGGCTGCTAGACATGTGACAACATGGGTGGATTATACAAATCGAATATTGATCAAAGTGAGCCAGACACAGATGAGTACATGTAGGAGATTATGTAAAATTGAACAACAGGCAAAACTAACCCATAGCACTCGAAATCAGAACAGCACATCTCCTCGGGGAGTAGTGACTAGAAGAAGGTATGAGGGGGAGTCATGTTCTTGGGTCCAGGTGATGTTCTGTTTCTTGATCTGGGGCTGGTTCCATGACTGTGATCAGTTTGTGAAAACTCATGGCCCTGCCCTCTTATGACCTATGCACCCTTGTGTATATATATTATATACACATACATATACATAATATATATATGATGTACACGTGAATAAAATCTCCAAAGATAGAAAAATAATAATAATAAAGCAAATTCACACCAGGTTAAGAGATGAGCTAAATGCAGGCAGAAATATATACAAATGATAGCAACAGGGCCTGGCACTTCATCATAGGCTCACTTAGAGTCTTGCACTTTTATGCATTAGTTATTTGAGTCTTTCAACATCACAAAGTGAATACAGTTGTCACCCCCTCCTTAGAAGGTAAAACAAGACTGGAAAGCTTAATTGCCTAACCCTGATCATACAGCTGAGAAGCAAGAGAGCAGCTACTCAAACCAAAGCAGCCCACCTCCAGGGTCCACCTCTTAACCATCGCGTGACGTCATATCTCATGATGGTAGGACCTGGGACACCCAGGAACACTTTGACTCATTGAGTTTAGTCCCCTGAAACCTGGAAACCACAGGAATTGGGATAAACTCCGTTAGGTTAGCTCTGGAAGAAAAGAAAATGTTTAAATCCAAATCCAATATCGAGTACGTTGGAGAAAGGCTGTTTATCAAAAATTTAGGGCAGCCATGGAGAATGTCACTAGGGCTATAACTTCATGCTTGCCTAAGGCTCCCTTTGAATAAATCACCGCTTGCATCACTCTGTAGCAACTGGAGAAGATGGGGATGGAAGCAGTCATTTCAGGAGGTTAGAGGACAGTGCAGGATTCATGACAATGTGTTGAAAGATGGTTGGCACCCAAAGGAGGGAATGATACATGTTTCACGTTTTATGGCATGTTTTGTCATGGGGGGAATTCAGAGGTGGAGGCACTTATAAAGTGAAACAGAAGCCAACTTTCTCTACTTGCCACTTGTGTTATTCGGGAGGTTTCTTGCGGGGAAAAAGAAAACTGGAGACTGATTCTGTCCACGAAAGGACAAGAGCGTTACTCCGAAGAACTGGATGGGAACTAGGAAGTAGTCAGAATCGGGGGCAAAGCTACTTCCTCCGTTTTCTCCAGTCCTAACGTCTTGGTTTCCTTCTGCAAGTCTTGTCTGTTGGTCTCTTTCAACCTGTTCACATCACCACATCCCTGTTCCTAAACCAGAGGGAGCTTCACTGAATGGCATGGTCATGGGCATCACACACATGGGACAGACCTCACCCTCACAGGTTATTTCGGGAGTCACCATCTGCAAAGTCAACCAGTGCAGGGTGCTGGGAGGATGCAGGGGCACCCCAGCTCAAGGAACACCCCATTGCAGCTTCCCTGGAGACAACGGGCAGATTAATTCCTAAGAGCAGAGAGAGGAGAGTTTGGTGGGTTGCCCTATTGACATGGTAATTATGACTTATTTATCAAACTCAATTTATTTATCAAACACTGTCCAACCTTTAGGCAGGTTTACACCAAATACAGAAGCCCCATCTGGTGTTTTTCTTGCTGCAACCAGGAGGCTCTCACTTTCGTTCTTCCTCCCTTCCTTCTTTAAACCCTTCCTTCTTTTCTTCCTTTACTCATCCATTCAACAGATACCTGATATGTTTTGGAGTGGCGACCCTATCCTAAAACTAAATTATATTTATCTCTGAGACTATGCCTTGTCTAGGCATGTCTGATTTGCTCTTACACATATATTTTTTTTTTTTTAGCAATGATCCTTCAAGAAAAGAAGTAGAAAGAGGTGTTCCAGTTTTTTATTGCCGCGTAACACAACAGATCCAAACTTAGTGGCAAAACAGCACAGCCATTTTAATATGCTCACAACTGCAGGTCGAAAATTTGAAAGCACATGAAAGGATAGTTTGTCCTTCCTTGTATGTCCATGTTCCACAGTGTCTGGTATAATCTGTCTAGAGATGGCAGGAATGGCTCAACTGGGGATGTATGTGGGGCCTAAATTCTTCACCACGGGGCACCTGCTGAAATTGGAATGTTCCAAATGAGTACCTCACAAGCCAGGTGCTTGGGATGAGATGGCTGAGACATTTGGGGGCTACTGGCAGTTGCTTTCCTCCATATGACCATCTTGGGCTTCCTCTCAATAGGGTGGTCCTCAAGATATTCAACCTAGTTAAATGATAGCTGACTTCCCCTGGAGCAAGTGTTCAAGGTAGAAGTTGCTGAGAAGGAAAGCTGGCAAAAGCAGATTAAAAAGGGGGGGGGGCAGCCAGATGCTTTTGGCTTCTGTAATCTTGCTTGCCTCTTGCATGAGCCAACTGCCTGCATAGCACAACCAATAGTAACCCTCCCAACCCCACCCTGCCCTGTGTAGCCAATAGAACATTTCCAAGTACCCAGAAGCTAGCCAAGCATAAAAGAAGGCCCACACCAGGACTCAGGGCTCAACTTTTGGAGGTGATACTGCTGGGCCGGCACCAGTGCAAACTAAACAGTCTTTTCTGATTCCCTGAGTGAGTGTCACTTGTCTCTTCCTGGGCACTGAGTATTTGCTATAACACTGCAAACCCTCCTTGAACCTAGCTTTGGAAGTCATGCATTATTTCTGGTATGTTCTATTAGTTACACAGGGCCAGCCCAGATTCGCTGTGGGAGACTATTTAAAGGCATGGATATGAGAAAGTGAGGTTCTTGGGGGTAAGGCATCTTTGGAGACCCACTATCACAGTAGAAATGAAGTACATAACAAAGAGTCAGTTTGGATCCCCCAACCAGCCCCAGAGACTCCTGTCTGAGCCCTGGAGAACTGCAGGAGGGGGTGGAAGATTCTATTTACCTTCTGCATGACCCCACAGACATACAATAGGGCTCTAGCATCTTAAGTCCTGCAAGTCTCAAACCAACCTTAAGAACACAGGAGACAGTACACTTGGCATGGTTCCACTGAGACATCTGCACAACCCAAGAGGCAGAATCCACAGCAAAGGGCAGAGCCAAAGAGAAGGAACACATTGCATACCACACAGCATTCTGCTGACAGCCTGGTTAATGAGCACAAATGAGACCAGCCTTGGGAGATTCCCAGATGTACGCGAGGGGGCTTGGTGGCTCTTTCTGAGTAGTCAAAGAAAAACTAGAGAAATGTGGATCTTCAATCTTCTATAAGCCCATGTGTACAAGTTGGATCATGAAGACACAAATTACATTTGATAACAGTTTTAGTTCAAGCTTTGTACTTAATGACCTCACCCTCAGGGGTTTAACTTCTAATTGGGAAAATAAAATTAATATACATTAAATAATGGCATAAAGCAACATAAAAGCTGTCACCAGGGAACCACAAATAAATGGCTCATGCATTAAGTTTTATAGGAATAACCTCAGAGGAAGAGGCATTCTGAGAGCCCGAAAGAAGTGAAGGGCTCCAGGAAGAGGAAAATTTGATCTGTGCCTTGGAAGTTAGTAAATTTAATTAGGCAGGGAAGAAGCAGAGGGTGGAAGAAATCTCAAAGTTAGAAATGTTTCTGAATGACTTTTGGCCCGAGATACAATTATTTTCTCCTAAACATTTAAAATTTTTAAACTCTAGCCATTTTTAGTGTGTAAGGCATGGAACTCAGGAGTTTAAAGATTAATGAGAAGACTGAATGTGGTTATAGGAAGGGATTCAGTAACCAAAAGGAGAGAAAGCATTTGAGAGTGGTTATTTACTTTATATCTCTTTTTGTACTTGAAAAAAAAAAAGTCTAGACCAGGAATTGGCCAGAGTAAATAGTCTTTGCTGTAGCTACCCAAGTCTGCTTTTGTAGCACAAGATAAGCCATAGACTATCCCATAAACAAACGGTCATCACGGTGTTCCAATAAAACCACTTCCAATAAAACCAAGGGACAGGCTGGATCTGGCCCACTAGGCAGAGCTGTTAACCTCTGTTCTGTTTTATCCTGTGAATGTTTACTGAAAGGCACACTATCTCTACCACTGTTGATAAGAACGTGATGCAAAACTCACTCAACAGGTGGTGACTCTAGGTCCATTGTGTGATTTTCACCACGGGTCATGTGGGATATTTAGCTACGCAGGGAGAGGTGATGCTCCCCTCACAGAGCCTAGGAGGGAAGCCTGGAGGTGAGGAGGGAACATGCCACAGGATCTAAGCTAATCTTAGGGGATGAAGGAGTCCGAAATGACTTCCCCTGAAGAAGTGACATTTTACCTGAGCCTGGAAGCAGCTTGTGTTAGCACAGATCATTTGTGGAAGAAGCGATGTTAAGGAGGGTAGAAATACTCCATGTAGGAGAAAGAGCTGTTCCAGATGCACCGAAATAAAAGAAAGGGTGTTTCACTAGAGAGACCAATAAAAGTATGGCCACAATGGAAAGAGAGAGGGATGGGGGAAAGATGGGATTGGAGATCTCAAGAAATTGGAATTACCCCCAAGAAATGCACTGGTGTGGTGAACTGTCCCTGACCCCCACCCCCATGCTCATTTCCTCTCCAGCATCAGGATGTATCATAGTCAGCCTTGTCTGGGAACAACTGAGGTCCTGCAGATGACAAACACTGTGAAATCGTCTCAGACAGACACTGAGTCTGCTCACAAGATGGTGTTATGGCTACTCCAAGCCAAGAAGCTCAGATTTGCTTCAGGGAAAAGCAGTGATCCACTCTCTATTCTTCCCACACACCAGGCGAGGACAGAGTCTGTTTCCACACCATTTTCAATGCTGATTAAACTGGCACCAATTAATGCAAACCTAGAGAGCACTTGGAAGGGAACCTTTCCCTTCCGAGATGACATATATTTGGTTGGAGCTCAACATTCATGGACTGTGCCAGGTGATGATCTTTCTGAACTCCACACAATTCTGATGTGCCATCCTTGGGCTCCGTGAACTTCGTCCAATGAACACAGTAAACATTCAGTACATTTTAATTTATATTATCTTGGGATATGTCAAAGGACCCAGGGCAATGGGTGCCATGCAGTGTGTATGAGCAAATAGTTTTCTTCCCTTTCTTCCAGCCCATTCTACTACACAACTCTTGCCTGAAATCTCATAAAATCTCTCATGGGTCGTGTTTTCCACTTCGTCAGTTGCCTTGGGGCATCTGCATAAACAAATCCCAGGTTGGAGCAGATCCTTTCCAGCCACACTGAAAGAAATGTCTGATTGGCAGGAGGCAGGGAAAAAAACCGAAATGCCTGACAAGCATAGGAATGCCCATGTGGGGTCCCAACTTTCACGTGGGGTTTTTTTGCTCACTCTATTTTCTAACAGGACTGCATCTGCAGAGCCAGGTCTGAGCTGGTGTTGCTTGGTTGGCCTTTCTGTGGAGGCCATGGGAAAGGGTCCCCAGGAGAGGGTACCCATCAAGGACCCAGACCCACCCACTAGTAAAATGTGGCCTTTGATGTCACACTCAAATGCATTGTGCACATGTTCCCCTAGAACCATCACTGAGGTACAGGGAGCCTCCAAATTTGGGGGGGTGCATATAACATATGTCCTCAGGCGAAAGCACAATGCAAGGGGCACATGTGTGTTACTCCCCACCAGAAGAGTCAGGTGAGTAAGTGAATGAATGAACGAATGAATGAATGAATGAATGAATAAATAAATAAAATGGGGATTCTTAATATTGTGAATATTCCAGTAGACTGGAGAAAACCACCTTGGAAACGGTTGATATAAGACAACTGGATTGCAGAGTGAAGTCTGAATTCTCACCCTGTAACTTCCGCTATCTGTCCAGGGTTCTTAGCACAATCATTTCATGGGTCCCGTGTCTCTGTTTCCTCATCTGTCTGGTGAGGGTCTCACTCCAGATGAGCAGGAAGCTTCCTGCCAGCTCTAAAATCAAACGTTCTTATGGTAACTCTGGAGTAAAGAGGATGGTGTCTAGGACTTGAAGTTGGCAAGTGTGGGCTCCTATCCTAACTTACTGTGAATCCGTTGTGTGGCCTTGAGTAAATAATTTAGTCTCTCCAGAACCAGTTCTCTTACCCCTGAAATGAGAGGGCTCCATCAAGTCCAAGATATTGCTCTGAGTATCTTCTCTGAACAGCATCCACGAGCTGACGGGGCTCAGATATTCAAATGTTTGCCTGAGGCGAACAAGGCTTTGATCTGCCAGGCAGTGCAGAAATTTTTGTGTACTCACTCTGCAGAGACACCACCAGGCTCTGTCCACCTGACATCTCTTGTGTTTACCTGGACACTGTTTTCTTTATTTTTGTCTTTTTACAAAAGTGAGACATATTCAAAGGGAGAGAAAAGCAAAGGGAAGAAATAACCCCATACAATCTACCCTTCCCCCAAAGATACTCATTGTTAAATTGTGTTTTATATCCTCCAGATCTGTTTTCAGCATCTCCAAGAGAGACTCAGCATTTATCCAAATCATCTCTAAGTTCTTCAGCTTTGTGGCACCAGCCTTTCATTTAATACTCAAAACAACCTATTTCCCCTGTGTTGGTTCTACACAACAAGTTATCATAGGCACTGAAAACAAAGTCCATGCATGGTATGGCTGAGTTGTCTGCTCAGGGTCTCATGAGGCTGAAACAAGGTGTTGGCTTAGCTGTGTTCCACTGTGGAGGCTCTGGGTATGAAGTGACTTCCAAGCTCAGACTGTTGGCTGAATTCAGTTCCTTGCAACCGTAAGACTGCCATGTTTGTTTCCTTGCCTTGCAGCCAAGGGCTGCTCCCAGCGCCAAAAGGCCACCTCCATTCCTCACCACCTGTCTCCCCATCTTTAAGCCAGTAAGGGCACACTGAGTCCTTCTCCTGTTTTGACTCTCTTTACGGAAAGAGCCCTGTCTTTTTTCAAGACTCACCTGATTAGGTCAGGCTTACCCAGATGCTCTTTCATTTGATGAACTTGAAGTCAAGTGATGAGTGACCTAATCATGTAACCATATACACGAGGCCCACCCACTCTCAAACGGAAGGGATTATATAGAGCATTTATGGGGCAGGAGGGCAGGAATCTGGGGGGGGGGGGCATGTTAGAACCTTGCCTATTACATAACCCCATTCTGTGTAACTGCAAGAGATCCACCCCTCTCCTGAGCCTGAGTACTTCACTAATAAGCAGTCTGTCCCAGGGCTCAGCACATAGCTGGCACTCAATAAACTTGTACAAAGTGAATCCAAGTGTTCCAGAATTCAATCACTTCATTCTTGCCAGTCCCTTCTCATTTACTACTCCAGTGTTGCCTTGGTTTTGGTCACCTCTGGCCACATCACTGGCTTCCATGCTTTTCTGCATTGTCTTTTCTGAATCAGTGCCAAAGACTTCAGCCTTCTTCCAAGGCAACAGTAACAGAAGCCAATGGGGACGATGACAAAACTAGAAATAATGAATCACACAACACTTCATAACAGACATCATTACTCCTTTAGTCCCAGTCACATTCTGTCAAAAGAAGTCCCTAACTGGTCTTGGCTTAGGCCAGGGTAGTGGTATATAAGAAAAACATTTGGCTCTTGTCCCCAGTTCCCAGCACTTATCTCCTAAAACGCTTGGAATTGCCTGAGAGACAGGAGTGTCTTTTGTTATTCATAAGGAGCCTTCCCACCTTTTTTGTTAAAGTTTATTTATCTACTTTGAGAGAGAGAGAGAGAGAGAGAGAGAGAAAATAGAATGAGTGGGGAAGGGGCACAGAGAAGAGGAGAGAGAGAGAATCTCAAGCAAGCTCTGTGATGTTAGTGCAGAGCCTGACCCGTGGCTCAAACTCACAAACCGTGACATCGTGACCCGAATCAAAATCAAGAGTCAGATGCTTAACCAACTGAGCCACCCAGGCACCCCTAAGGAGCCCCTTCTGAGCACACCAGAGTTTATGCTAATGAGACCAGGGTGGGGCCTCTGAGAGCCTCTGTCTACTAGAAAGACCAAGTGATTAGAGGACTGGAACTTTCAACCCCACCCATAACCCTCAGGGAAGCAAAAAGGGAAGGAAGTGCCAGGTTAAGCTCTATAAAAATTCTTGAGGGGCACCTGGGTGTCTCAGTTGGCTAAGCCGCTGACTTCAGCCCATGTCTGGGCTCATGGGTTTGAGCCCCACGTTGGGTTCTGCGTTGACAGCTCAGAGCCCAGAGCCTGCTTTGGATTCTCTGTCTCCTCTTTCATTGCCCCTCCCCTGCTTGCACTCTGGCTCTGTCTCTCAAAACTGAGTAAGGTTAAAAAAAAAAGTTACAAAACCTCTTGAGCAAGATTTGGTGAGCTTCCATGTTGGTGACTACATCCACATGCCAGGAGGGTGGAGCACCCTAATGCTACCCATGGGGACAGAAACTCTGCCATGTGGGACCCTTCTGGACCTCACCTTTATCTATCTCTTCACCTGATGGTTCACTTGTATCCTTTACCATATCACTTGTAATAAACCGGTAAATGCAAGGACACTAGTCCCATCCCTTATTCATGGTTTGGAAGCAAAGGGTCCTTCCGCCATCTTGTCAGGTTGGTACTAACCCAGCGCTACACCACAGTGTGTACCTCATCTGCCTCATTTCATCCCATCATAAAGGCATTTTTTTAAAGGGTTTTATTTCTTTTTGAGAGAGCGAGTGTGAGCAGGGGAGGGGCAGAGAGAGGGAGACAGAGGATCCAAAGCAGGCTCTGTGCTGACAGCAGAAAGCCCAATGTGGGGCTCGAACTCACGAACCATGAGATCGTGACCTGGACTGAAATTGGACACTCAGCTGACTGAGTCACCCAGACGCCCCTGTCAGGAAGGCATTTTATCATCTCACATCATCAGCCCAAGAAGGGTGAGCACAGTACAGTAAGATATTATAATTGTTTTGTTTTATCACTAGCTATTGTCATTCATCTCTGACGGTGCCTAGTTTGTAAATTAAACTTTCTCACAGGTGTGTATGTGTAGGAAAAGCACAGTATACATAGGGTTTGGTACTATCTGTGGTTTCAGGCATTCCAGTTTTAGGCCATATCCTCTGCAGAAAGAAGGCGACAGTGCAGTCTCTGAGTTCCAGGGGCAAATTAATCAAACCCAAGGTAGGGAGTCACGGGAACCTCCAATTGATAGGTAGTTGGTCAGAAGCAGAGGCAAAAACTCGCGTTTGAGACTGGCATCGGAAGCCGGGGGGAGTGGGGCGCAGCTCATGAGACTGAGCCCTTCACCTGTGCAATCCAACCTCTCCAAGTAGTTAGTGTCAGAAATGAGTTAAATTGTAGGACACATAGCTGGTGCCACAGAATCGTTTCACATGTGGACAACCCACACATTTGGTATCAGTGTTGTCTCAGAGTAGTGAGGGTGAAGGAGATACATGGAAGGAGTGAGGTTTTCCTTCTTAAGAGCTTGGCAAACTTCCCTAAAGGGCCAGATAGTAAACATTCTAGACTTGGCAGGCCATCAGGTCACCCACTGCAGCGCTTTCTCTTGAATACTGTAATGAGAAAGCGGTCACAGACGATGTGCAAAGACGTGTGGCAGCGTCACAATTAAAATGCATTTATACAATCAGATGTGGGCCAGAATTAGCCTTTGGGTCACTGCTTGGAGTCCTCTGCCTTAGATCCTGGAGGCTGTGAGGCTGTGACCCCTGTCTTGGAACTGAGTCTCTCCTTTATCCTTCTGGGTTGAAGGAAACTCCTATCTCAGGCAACCAGCGGCAAGTAAAAACTTCATGACATCCACACAAACTCTGTTCCAAGAGAACCACTCATTTGCATCAACATGAAAAACAGTTTTGGCTTTCTCTTGTCCTGATTTCCATTCTGGATCAGCATTACCTTGGAAAAACCAAGTTAAGCATCTCTGCTGCTGTTGATTTCCTCATTTGTTTTCTCCCAACGAAGAATTCTTAAGCAACCTGAAGACCTCGAAGAAACAATGAAATTAGAGCTGTTTTTGTTGTCCTGCTGATTCTGTAGCTGTAGACGGAGTTCTCAGGCACAGTTCAAGGTTAAGTGACTTCTTTCCCTCTCCCTATAGCCCTTCTGTCAGGGAGACTAAGGGGCGGGAAACGGATAACAGAAAAATTATCTCCACTTTCCCATCTCAAAATTGACGTCGCTGTTTTCTTTCTTTCTTCCCCCCTTCCTGTTATAATAGGAACTTCACAGTTCAAGGGGTTCTGTAGAGTATTTGGCAGAAAATGCAATTTGAGCTGCAACTTGCTATAAGAATAACAGCGACCATTTATTGTGAGCCTACTACACGCCAGTCCTTTGCCAAGCGTTTTATGTGCATTATCTCATTTAATTCTTGCGACAGTTCTTCGAGAGAGGCACTATTCTTTCCTTCATTTCTTGCAAGGGAAGCAGTGGTGGTAAGAGGTTAACCAGCCCCCCTAGGTTCACAGAGCCAGAAAGCAGCAGAGTCCATTCTGAACAAAGGTCTTTCTGACTCCAAAGCCATTTCCCCCAGCCATTAGAGCAAGGAGCCTCTACATCTAGGACACTCCCCATCCCCACCCCTGGTTTGCACTGTCTGTGCACCTTCCCTCTGCCCCCATCGTGATGAAGGGAAATGACCTCTCTTCTAAAGGGCGCCATAGAGATTATCGACATTCTTTTAAGGCCAACCCCACATAATAAAGTACTTCCATTGATGTTCTAGTAAATAAGTTCAAGACAAGCTAGAGGGCTTAATTTCAGACAAAACAATACATTAGGTGGAAGCAAGTGCCACAGAGCTAACTTGATCAAGTGTCTACACCTGTGGGATCTTCCAGAACACATCCAAATGTAACATTGCAGTTGAATGGCTGCACACAGATAATGTAGCATTGACATCATCTCTACTTGACTGCGTGCTTTGTGAATAGTGTGAACTGTGCTGGAGCACTTCCTGCCTGTCAGGTATCCCCAAGCATTCTACTTACACAACCATATTGAATTCTCTACATCAGTCAGGACAGTCTAGGCTCTGCCATGGAAACAGGAGACTCCAAAGTCTCAGAGGCTTCTAACCAGAGGTTTAGTTCTTGCTCGTGCGCCATCTCAGTTACAGGCAGCCAGAGACTGCTTCTCTGAGAGCAGGAACTACCTGGAACCGTCCTGGTTGGTATCTGGAACATCCTCGGTCGGCATCACACAGGGAGACAAACAGGGGATCATTCTAGAACAACTCGTACTCACAACTTGAAAAAACACTGAAGGCACAAACCCACTCAGTAATGAGTCAAAGGCCTCATTTTTGATAGAAGTATAGCATTTCTGGGGCTCTACGGAGTGCTGGGCATACCACACTGTAGGTGTTTTATAAATATTTATTGAATATAGAATGGTTTCCAGGAGAAGTGTACATGAGGTTCAGAGTCTGCCCTGAGGACACAATAGGAAGAACTGCTAGAAGTCTAGGGATAGAGGGAGCCCTGCAAAGAATTTTCTAGATTGAGTTTGTCACTGAGGACACAGAACACCAACATGCTGGCAAACAGCCAAGACGACAAGAAAGACGAAACGCTAGCGCAAACTGTGTGGGTCAAGGTTTAACTAGTCTCGCAGTGAATGGGGCTGCCATATGGAATTGTTTTTATTTGCTGTGGGTAATTTTCTGTGGAAAGGCATCCTCCTAACCCAGCATAATGAAGCCGATTATTCGTGCTTAGAATCAGCAGCAAGAAAAAAAAGAGAGAGAGAAATGCAATCATAGAAACACTTTTATGAGTGAGCTATAGCCTTAGCTGGATTCCATCAGTGGGGACCATCTTGGATGGACCACCAAGGAGATGACAAGGGCTGGATTGTCAAGTGCACTCACCAAGAGCTGAAACCAGATGAGAGGGTTTCTTATCCCAAATACACACACTGAGTGGAGAGTGAAGTCTTCTTAGAGGACCCTGGTGATCTCCAATCTTAAAGACAGATGTAAACAGTTCCTGGTTGCATAGATTCCTGATGGTCACTCAGACTCCTGAGAGTGGGCCATTCCTTTCATGTCGAAATGAATGCTGACCCCTAAGAAGACACTTCTGAGATCTGAAAATTGGATAGAGGATGCTCGGGGAAGAGAACTGACTGTATTAATGGACTTGTATGTTGGGCTGGATGGATTTTGGCTGACATCCTAAGGGTAATGATGAAGATTCCTTACAAGGGGACACTTGAATTACAGAAAGATCCCTGGGCAGATGGGTGGAGAATGGATGGAAAGACAGGGTGTTAGTCTTACAGTGGCCCCAGTGCTTGAAGTTGAGTGTGAGAGCCCAGCTGAGCAATGAAAGATGAAACATCAATTTTGGCTGTAGGGATGCGCATACAGAGGAGGGGAGCTGTATTTGCTTGCTAGGGCTGCCGTAACCAAGGACAACACTGGGTGACTTAAACAACAGAAAGGTACTATCTCACAATTTCTGGAGGCTAGAATTCTGAGGCCAAGGAGGGAGCAGGGCTAGCTCTTACAGAGGGCCATGAGGGATAGATCTCTTCTGTGCCTCTCTCCCAGCTCCTGCTGGTTTGCAGCTCATCTTTGCTACTCTTTGGCTTGTGCCACATCATCCCAACCTCTGCTTTTATCTTAACAGCGCATTTTCTCTGTGTCTCTTCATGTGGTCTCTCCTCTGGGCATGTCTATGTGTCCAAACTTCCTCTTTTTACAAGGACACCAGTGATACTGGATTAGACCCTCCCACCACCACCCTACTCCTGCATCACTGTATCTCAACTAATTACATCTGCAAATACCTTATTTCCCAACAAGGACTCATTCTGAGGTACTGGGGTTAGAACTTCAACATAGAAATTTGGGGGGGGGGGCACACAACAACCCATTTCAAAGGTATTTGGAATTTCAATTAAAATGACTTGGTGATCGATTTTAGTATTTATGCATCAACATAGCTGTCAGTTGATGGAAATATTAGCATACAAGGGGAGCATCTGCAATTTAGCAAGGGGTCAACTTAAGTGCCAGCATCCTTGTTGGAAGCTGAATTATGTCACCTGGCCAAAATTCATATGTTGAAGCCCTACTGCCTGGCGTGTCAGAACGTGACTATATTTGGCCTTTAAACAGAAAATTAAGGTTAAATAAGGTCACTAGGGTGGGGCCTAATCCAATGCACTTGGCATCCTTTTAAGAACAAGTGGTGGAGGGGCACTTGGGTGGCTCAGTCGGATAAGCATCCGACTTCAGCTCAGGTTATAATCTCACCATCTGTGAGTTCGAGCCCTGCGTTGGGCTCTGTCTCTCTTGCTTTCAAAAATAAATAAAACATAAAAAAATTTTTTTAATAAAAAAAGAACAAGTGATGGATGTGTGAAATACCTTGACTGTGGTGGTCATTTCGCATGTCTTCATATATCAAAACATGATGTTGTGAACCCTAAATATATACCATGTTTATGTGCGAAGTATACCTTGATAAAGACAGACAAACTAAGAAAATAAAACAGAATTGGAGATTAGGACACACATAAACACAGAAGCAGTATGGTGTGAGGACACAACGAGAAGACATCCATCTATAAACCAAGGAGAGAGGTCTCAGAAGAAATAACCCTGCAGACACTTTGATCCCAGACTTCCAGCTTCCGGAACTGCAAGAACATAAATGTGTGTTGTTTGTGCCACTTTGCTATGGCAGTCCGAGTAGACTACCACAGTCCTCATTAATCTAATGATCATTTATGGTATTGTGCCTAAGTAGTGCAGGAGATAGATCCTTGGGACTGGGGAACATTGAGTCTTTCCAGGTAACTGGATTCTTATCTGTCAAGACACAAGATTAGTGTTGCCTATTAGGGATCATTGGTTTGCAAACTCCAGCAGGTCTAAAGCTCAGAGGAAGAAGCATTTATAGGCATCCCACTTGAACAAGCCCTGGAAACCTAAGTGCCACCATGTTGTTTGCCTCTGGCAACTACTGCCATTTGAATTTTTAGACATCATGTTTGCTCAGTGAGTAAAAAATGCGTTTTATCCATCACTGAAAGGGGAAAGATGTTGAATGAAAGAGAGGACAAGAATGAGAAAAAGAAAAGCAAAGGGAAGAAGGGAAAAGGGAGAAGAGGAAAGTGGATAGAGTATGAGACAGAAGAGCTAATGTATCTGCGGCCGGTGTCTCAGCCTCCAACGACATTGGAGGCTGGATCATTCTACACTGTTGGGGGATGTCCTGTGCACTGTAGGATGTTTCATAGCATCCCTGGCCTCCACCTACTCGACGCCAGTAGCACGGACCCCCTCACCGCCAGGTATGACTAGCAAAAATGTCCCTGGACCTTGTCAAATGTCCCCTGGTAGGCACCATCTATGCTATGGTCTACAGTATGATTTCTCATAAAATATGTGAGCAATCCTTTACATTTTTTTTAGAATAAAGGGCAGAGGTGAAGAAACATAAAAACACATAAAGACAGGAAGACAGGGATGTAGGCATGGGCCCTGCAGAGTCCCACACTTTGGGGGTCTTAGCTTGCAAGGATGTGGCAGATGTAACAAGGGGCTCAGCATGTGCTGTGCTGTGTTTATCAGGCACAATTACAGCTGCGACTTATGCTTCATGCTTCAGACGGTGGGTTCTGTGTACACATAACAGTGATATCACACTTCTACCAAAACACTGTCCTCCCTGCTTGGAACACCACTTGATGGTCCAAACCAAACACAGTCAGAGGTAGGGGTTTGACTTCATTTTCTTAATTGGCTCGAGGGCATCCTACTTTTTGATATCATACTTTTCCTTGGCTAAAAGGTAGTAAAGGGTATATCAGGTCTTTATCTCTAATTGTTTTAATGACATCAGTGGGAATCTAGGAGGCAGCATTATTATTCACAGCTAAAAGCGAGGTGTGTTCCTTTGGGTGGGTTACTTTCTGAGTCTTCATTTTCTCCTTCGCAAATGGGATAAAAATAGTCTCTCAAAGGATTTGCTGTGAGGATGGAGATAGTAAGAAAAGTGCTTCCTACAGGCCCTTTTTACCAACAAAGGGTGACCAGAAAGATAAAGGAACTAGATATTAAGTTATACGAGGAGTAATTAAAAGATGTTTCTTTTGACAAGAGGGGGCATAAGGGCTGTCTTCAAGCAGCTGATGGGATTCTATGAAAAGGAAAGGATCTTTCCAAAACACAGAACTAGGGACAAGAGAGGCATATTTAGGTTCAAGAAGTTTTCCAACAACTGTATCCACATGGCTAACTACTGGAGAAGGAGGAAGGTTTTCCTCATGAGAAATGATTGAGCAGAGGCTGTTTGGGAAACCTCTTCAGCTGGATAAGAGAAAATTTCTACACATCTATCAACACCCAGCCTACCTGAGGAAGGCTGCCCAGATCATCTTGATGGCCCAGCCTGAACTGAGTATCTTGAACTTGACTTCCCAAGATTTTATAGTAGTTACCTGTTTACCTGCCTCTTTCCACACCTACATGGTGATTTTACAGTAATTACCTCTTCACCTGCCTCTTTCCACATCTACACGGGGAACTTCTCCAGGACAAGAACTCGGTGGTCCACTTCCTTAGCCACACTGCCTTTCTTAATTCCTGGAACCAAGCAGATGCTCAGAAGATGCCAAAAAGGAAAAAGAACTGCATGTCCGGAAGAGATTTCTGATTTGGGGGAGAGGGTTCACGTTGATTGCCTATACATTTCCATCCAACTCAAATATGTGATAATTTCTTCAGTTATATTTTCTAACATCCGACTTATTTTTACCAAGGCCTTGTCAGGCTGAATATTGAGCAACAAAACAACAGCTTGAAGCCAGAAAGGAAGAAAAAAACCAATCATTTCACTGCTTTTTTTTTTTTTTTTAATTTTTCCATACCATGTCCAATGGCCCTTTTTGTGGTAGGCATGATTTTTCCCAGGGACTGGTCAATCTGTGAGTCAGTTGGCTCAAACAACTGGTTCTGGACTGACTCAGCTTCCTGCCTTCTAGCAGTGAGTTGATGGTCAAAGACCTGTAAAAGGATTAAGACTTGCAAGGAAATCTGTACCCAATTCCAATAACAAAAATATTAAAATAACTTGTCTTCGAGTTGTACCCAGGCTTGTAAAGTCTCATATTATGAATTTCTATCCTATAGTTTCTGAAAGATGAAAAGCTCCATGACCAATTGAAGAAGTTAGTGGGTCTACCCTTATGCCTCTTTTCTGTACTTCGAAGTTCAGAAGATGTAGGACATCTTGTTGGAGAAACAAATAAAGTACTGTGCCAAAGATGGCTGTTGGGACTAAAACAAGCTCTGGTCTCTAGCTTAGAGACCCCTCTTCTGGGTTCTTCCTGCCCTGTTTGCCTCTCGCGTGAAAACCCCCACAGATGTGGAAGCTGACAACTATAGTTGTCCTCCCCACTTGCATTCAACATTCAAATCTTTGGAGAAATGGTCTCCTCTGACCCGCTGGTGTTAACTATATCTCTGATCCATCGAGATCTCTGAGTGCTGCTTGGTTTTTCCACCAGCATTCCAGCCTGGTTCTGTAACATATTTGGTTCCCTGACCGGGAAACCCAAAGGTGCTGGCCCACTGTTGCCACTGGTTTGGAAGAACGGTGAGGTGGTGGCTGAGCAAGAAATCGCCAGGGAGAAGGTGCGCCCTGCCTGAATTTTGGCAGTCTCCTTTTGGTCACCTTGGGCCAGCCCTGCTCTGTTGTTGCTGATGGACTCAAAGAGACCTGGTAGGTGAGGGCCTGGACCCAACATTGAAACCGCTAAGGCCAGGGCCCTCAAGTAGTCAGGCCCACCCAAAAGGGTGGAAGGGGGAACCGATCAATCCCCAGAGACCTTAGTGGTCTCACAGGTAGAAAATTTCGCAGCAGGGAATGTAATAGCCTCTGGTGTGTTTGTGTGTGTGTGTGTGTGTGTGTGTGTGTGTGTGTGTGTGTGTGTGTGAGAGAGAGAGAGAATGTGCGGCTCAGCCAGGCTTGCCAGGTGAGTTCAAGTTTGTGGCTCCACGGATGAGCACCTTTAAGGTCCCCAAAAGTGTATGGAGTCTGAGTGGGCTCTCCTGAGTCATGGTAAAAGCATAAGGTCCAGGGCAGCATCAGATCAGACTCTGATTGGAAGTCACAAAGCTGAATCCACTAGGGCCAGGCCTCACCTAAAGTTTCCCTTGGGAATGCAACCAGTGGAGTATCTGATTGGTCTTCTCATCCGAGGGGATACCTTCACTTTGTCTGTCTCTGTGACACCGAACACGAAAAAGGAATTAATAATGGGATCAGAACAGAGTAAGCCTAAGATTTTAGAGGTCATGCTCAAAATTTTTAAAAAGGAATTTTCAGGTGATTATGAGGTGAAAAATGACACCTGGGAAGTTAAGGACCTTTTGTAAACTAGAATGGCCCATATTCAATGTAGGATGGCCCCCAGAAGGGACATTAGATGTTCAAATAGTGCAGCGGGTTTGGCTAATAGTCACTGGGAACCCAGGTCACCCTGATCAATTTCCATACATTGACTCCTGGCTTCAAATTGCCTGAAATCTTCTGCCTTGGGTGTAATTCATCCATAGCAAGCAGAGCCAGGCAAAGGTTTTAGCTGCTTTATCCAGGGACTCACCCAGGGAGCCAAAGAAACAACCCACTGCTCCCCTAGTGTTTGCAGGAGACCCTGAAGAAGATCCCATCTTTCTGGCTCCTTATGACTCACCAGGCTCCCTCCCCGCTGACCCTGAGCTTGAAACTCCTCCCCCGTCTGTCTCTCCACCACTGCTGCCACTGCCCATCTCCTCTCCTCCCCTCTCAGACCCAGAGAACCTCCTCCCCACAGGGGCCAGCGGCCAGATTGCACCCCAGACCCAGACCTAACACTCTCCAAGTACCTACAAGGGAGACAGGAGAACCTGAAAGACAGAATTAGGATCGAACAGTCCAGCCCAGCCATTCCATGATGTATTATCAACTTTCTCTACAACTGACCTCCTCAATTGGAAACACAACACTCCATCATACTCTGAAAAGCCACAAGCAATGGTCGACTTGATGGAGTCCCTCTTCCAGATCCACTGACCGACTTGGGAAGATTGTCAACAGTTACTCCATACTCCATTTAATACAGAAGAAAGAAGAAGAACGAGAGAAACACGACAGTACCTAGAAGATCACGCACATCCGGGATCAATGACCCTGCTATCTGGGTTCAAGCTGCCATGCCTGAAGAATGTCTAACATGGGATTTCACCACAGAAGAAGGATAAGCCCACATCCGATGATACAAAGAAGCCCTCCTTTGGGGAATCAGAGCTGGATCCCAAAAGCCCACAAACATGACTAAAGTACCGTCAGTCACATAGCACCCTGGGGAGTCTCCCGGATACTACTATGAAAGATTATGTGAAGTATACCGTGTATACACCCTGGTTGACTCCGAGGCACCAGAAAGTCATCAACAAATGGTAAATACCTCTTTTGTGGCACAGGCTGCCCCAGTTATCAGAAGAAAACTCCAGAAGGTGGAGGGCTTTACCAGGACGAATATCACTCAGCTGATAGAGGTCACCAGTAAAATTTTCATGAACAGAGAAGTTGAAGCTGAAAGAGAAGCAAAGACTAAAAAAGAAAGGCACCCTTCTCGAAGCAGCACTAAAAGAAACAGACACTGCAAAGATAGGAAGACCCCAATAACCAAAAGGGGGGAGGTCCAGAGCCCCCTTAGCAAAGGACCAATAGTGCAAAGAGAAGGGACACTGGAAGAATGAATGTCTGAATCGGAAGGGGCCCTCAAAACCCAGCCAATATTGGGAGGAACCTCGAGGCGAAGAACCTCATTGGCTTGGCTGGAATAGAATCAGACTGAGGGGGACTGGGCCCTTTCTCTCTTGACCCCCATGAGACCACAGTCGAAATGAAAGTAGGGGGCTGAACAATAACTTTCATGGTTGACACTGGGGCTGAGCACTCGGTTGTTTCTTCCCCGGTGGCACCCTTCAGCCAAAAGATGATAACCATACTTGGGGCTACTGGGACACAGGCGATGCAAAAGCCCTTCTGTCAAGCTCAACAGTGTGAACTTGGGGGTCACAAGGTCCAGCATGAGTGACTTACTTGCCTGACTGCCCAATTCCTCTCCTGGGCTAGGGTCTGCTCTACAAGCTTGGGCCCCAGATAGCTTTTGAACCCACTGGACACACTAGCCTCCAATTAAACCCAAGGTAGGAGGAAACCCTGGTCTTGGCAATTACCCTGCCAAGGGCAATTACCCTGCCAATGGAGACTATTCTAAGTACAGACCCTACCCTGTAGCCCCTCAGAATTCAGGCTTAGATTCCCCTCTGTATGGGCTGAAGATAACCCGCCTGGACTAGCTTGGAGTCGGGACCCCATCATTGTTGACCTGATCCCTGGAGCCCAACCTCAGAGACAAAGGTAATACCCCCTTCCACTTGAGGCTAGAATGGGTATACAAGAGCACCTGACCAAGCTCAGAGAAGCAGGTATTCTAACTAAGGGCCAATTGGCTTGGAATACTCTGCTCTTGCCAGTCAAGAAACCAGGAGGAGGATACAGACCAGTACAGGATTTGAGGGCCATTAACAAAGTGACTGTTTCCTTATGGCCAGTGGTTCCGAGCCCATATACTCTCCTCAGCCAAATTCCAGAGTCAGCCGTATGGTTTGCATGCCTCACCCTAAAGGATGCTTTCTTCTGCCTCCACCTGGCTCCTCAAATTCAACCACTGTTTGCCTTTGAATGGACTGAGCCCATTACAGGGCACCAGATGCCGCTGACCTGGACACAACTTTCCCAAGACTTCAAGAACTTGCCCACTCTTTTGGAGGAAGCACTAGCTGCAGACCTCGCTGACTTTCCGAGGGAAACCACAGGGTGTGTCCTCCTCCAATATGTAGACAACCTCCTCCTTGCCAGCGACACCCAAGAAGACCCAAGAAGAAAGGTACCAAGGCCCTCCTGCAGCTCCTATCCTACTCGGGGTACCGGGCCTCTTGGAACAAGGCACACATTTGTCAGCAGCAGGTCCAATACTTAGGCTTCCTCCTCTCAAAAGGAAAAAGAGAACTGGGACTGGAAAGGAACACACTGCCACAGCCCCAAACAAAATGAGGTTTGTGTGAATTTTTAGGGGCCACAAGGTTCTGTCGCATTTGGATTCCCGGATTCTCAGCCATAGCAAGGCCCCTCCATGACCTGTTGGGAGGGCCAGACCGGGAGCCCCGTGCATGGACTGAGGAGGCAAGGGATGCTTTCACAGAAATAAAGTTGGCTCTGGGACGAGCCCCAGCCCTGGGTTTGCCTGACTTAGAAAGGGCCTTTAACCTCTTCATACGTAAAAAGGACAAAATAGCCCATGGAGTGCTCACTCAGAGCATGGGGCCTTGGCAACGGCCAGTGGCCTGTCAAAAAAACTTGATCCTGTGGCTGCAGGCTGGTCACTGTGCCTCAGAGCGCTGGCAGCCACAGTCCTGTTCATCAAGGAGGCAGACAAACTCATACTGGGACAAACACTTAATGTTAAGGTCCCACATGTGGTCATGTCCCTCATGAACACCCAAGGATATCTTTTCCTCTCCAATTCTCGGCTGACACAAGACCAAGGCCTTCTCTATGAAAACCCAAGGGTCACTCTTAAAACAGTAAGAACACTAAACCCGGCCACCTTCCTTCCCACAGAGGAGGAAGAACCCAACCATGACTCTTCCAAAGTAGCGGATGAAGTCTATGCCAGCCACCCGGACCTCCAAGACGAGGCTGTAACAAGCCCAGAGATCACCATGTTTGGCGATGGGAGCAGCTATTTACAAGAGGGCAGCCGAGGAGCAGTATATGTGATAACCACAACCACCAAAGTTCTGGAAGCCAAGGCCTTGCTGGAAGGGTGGTCAGCACAACGAGCTGAACTGTACAGCTTAACCTGAGCCCTCATCCTTAGCAAAGGTAAATGAGTTAACATCTACACTGATTCCTGGTATGCCTTCTCTACTGTGCGTGTACATGGGGCCATCTATAAAGAAAGAGGCCTCCTTACTGCTGTAGGGAAAATGATCAAAAACAAGGAAGAAATACTAAAGCTTCTTGAGGCCGTATGGCTGTCAGACAAGGTAGCTATCCTACACTGTAAGGGACATCAGAAAGGAGATGACCCCATAACTCAAGGAAATTGCCTGGCTGACAAAACAGCCAGACCGGCCGCCTGTGGTGATCCAGGTGAAGCTCCTACCTACACTATGACTCTTGCACCCCAGAGGGAAGCCTCCCTGCCCCTGTACACAAATGAAGAAAGAATTGGGCCTTGACAGAAGGGGACACACTAAGCAAAGAGGGATGGTGGGTCATGCCAAATGGGTACATCTGTGTCCTGTCATCTCTGTGAAAACACCTAGTGAAGGAATATCACCAACTCACACACCTAGGGAAAACTGCACTAGAGGCCCTCCTCAAAAAGAACTACTGTAACAGCCAGCTGCAGGCATTATGCCGAGCTGTCAGCGACCAGTGTGTAACGTGTGCCAAAAACAATGCTCGGTCAGCCCCACGGCCCCCGCCTGGGACACAAAGGATGGGGGCCGCCCCTGTCAAAGACTTAGAGGTGGACTGTACTCACATACAACAAAATAAAGGGTTCAGGTACCTTCTTGTAATCATCTGCGCATATTTGGGATGGGTCAAAGCATTCCCAACCAGAACGGAACAAAGTCGCAAGGTGGCCAAAGCTCTTCTACGGGAGATTGTGCCTTGGTTTGGTC
Organism: Leopardus geoffroyi; assembly: GCF_018350155.1. Lineage (NCBI taxonomy): Eukaryota > Metazoa > Chordata > Mammalia > Carnivora > Felidae > Leopardus > Leopardus geoffroyi. The sequence continues at coordinate 30,819,092 of NC_059340.1, read as the reverse complement.
TGCCCTTAACCATACACAGTGATAACAGACCTGCATTTGTGGCAGACATTATATAAACCCTGACAAAGTCCCTCAACATTACCTAGAAACTGCACACTGCTTACCGACCCCAGAGCTCAGGGAAAGTAGAGCAGATGAAACGCACCCTCAAAGAAACCCTGGTTAATTTCCACCAAGAGACTAATCTCCCATGGCCAGATTTACTACTGCTGGCCCTCTTGCATGCCCAATGCACACCTGGGCACTAGGATTCTCCCCTTTTGAGTTATTATATGGGCGACCCCCCCTCCATGCTTAGGAAAACTCCCAGAAGACCTACACCAGATTGGAGAAAAGGGAATAAGAGAACAGCCCCAGACCTTGGGTGCAGTCCTAAACAAGTTACAGAGATACACCACAGAGAGGGCCCCAATTTCCATAGGGACCCACATTCACCCATTTCTTCCAGGAGACTCTGTGCAGGTCAAAGATTGGAAGAGGGAACCTCTTAAACCACAGTGAACTGGGTCTCATACTGTTATTCTAACAACTCCTACAGCCCTTAAAATTTCAGGTATCACCCCATGGGTTCATCACTCCAGAGTTAAGAAGGTCAGCTCAGAAGAACCCGCAACCTGGCAAAGTGATCCGGATCCAGTCAACCGCGCTTAAACTGACCCTCAAAAGGGACACTGGCCCTTGAGACCTCCATCCCTGCTCTAGCCACACCCCGGAAGCTGGCTGGCCTGCACACAGCAGAAGCTTGAGGAATCAATGCGTGAACCTAGCCCAGGGGTTTTGATGCAACTCTGCCAGCCCTTGCCCCTTACTGGTGTCATAGCCCTGATCTTACTTCTTACTGTTGGGCTGATAGAGATGGCACCAACAAGCTGGACATAGGACAAAAGATGCATGTTGGGTCTCACATACCTCCTCTGGATGGGAGGGCCATTAAGTATTGCCTCTATATTATGGTAACCTCTCTCACCCTCACAACTGCCGCTTACCCCCAGGATTGTTATATGACAATAAGGGGGTCAAGGGCATTCAGTGCCTTCACCTCCCTCCACAAAGATGGCTACAAGGGAAAAACACCCACTCTCTGTCAGTCACCTGGTGCCCCAATGACTAAGTATTGGACCGTAGAGATAACCCAAAATATCAGGAACCCACGTCACAAGAAGGGCCTCCAGAGAGGGAAGCGAGCTTGCTACACTTACCTTCCTCAATGGGGGATCTCAGACAGGGTAGGGTTGCAAGACAGGGTCCTCGAAAAATTTATAAAGGATATCCAGGATAGGGTAATACAAGCCATAAAGGTGACTACTCCCCCGGCAGCCTACCAGGGTTTGAACCTTTCAGCCCTCAATCAGATGTTTACCAATTTCCCACTCCAGCGTTGAGCCAACACTACTCTACAAGTCTTCCATAAAATAGATAATCACACCCAAACCTGGTGGATGTGCTTGCCCCTCAGCTAGAGGGCTTACTTAGCCACGCCCATCCCTTTAACCTGAAAAGCTCCTGAAAATCTCAAAACCAACACCTGTGTCTTAATTGGAGCCCCGGCCACTGGGGTCTGTCTCACAAATGCTGACAATCTAATCTGTACAGTAGCTGAAGGTATGAACGGTACCTCTCTATGCAGAAGAAATATAACCTTAAGGAGGAACACAACCCTATGTTCAACCCCTGGGGTGTTCTGTGTTCTAATTCGGCCTACCGATGCTTAGAGGCCAACTGGACTCAGATACTTTATTCCATCTTCCTAACCCCAGAGATGTCCGTATACACTGAAGATCAGTTCCCAACAGCCTTTAGCCCCAAGTCCTGGGCTAAACAGGCAGTCCTGCTACCTGTTCTGATAGGAGCAGGAATTGTGACAGGAATAGGAACTGGAATAAGAGGCATAGGTTCATCTGTAGGACCATACCACATCTCAAGAGCTCAGTGAAGACATGGAACAGGTGGCAGATTCTCTGGTAACCTTACAAAGCCAAATAAACTATCTGGCAGCAGTGACCCTCCAAAATAGGCAAGCCCTCAACCCCTCACTTCAGAAAAAGGAGGGACTTGCATCTTTCTGTGGGAGGGTTGTTCCTATTTCATAAATCTGTCAAGAATAGTTACAACTAAGGTTAAGGAACTCAAGAAAAGAATTCAACGTAGACAACAGGAAAGTATCAATCAATGCAAAGGATGGGCTCTCACGGATTGGGCATCCTGGCTTCTGCCTTGGCGAGACTCTTCCTCCATAATTTTACTTGTATTCATCAGCCCCTGTATACTGAATGCCATGGTATATTTTATTGAAAACGCTGTTGCTCGCCAAACTACCGCACATATCTTAGCCTTCCGAGAGTACCAACCTGTAGGACTGAAGGGTGATGCCTACTAAAAGTTTTTTTAAAAGGCATCAAGGGGGGGAATGTTGGAGAAATAAATAAAGTATGCCAAAGATGGCCAAGGGGACTAAAACAAGCTCTGGTCTCTAGCTTAGAGACCACTCCTCCAGGTTCTTCTTGCCCTGTTTGCCATGCACGCGAAAACCCCCACAGATAATGAAGCTGACAACGAAAAGTTACCCTTCCCACTTGTATTTGGTGCTCAGATCTTTGTAGAAAGGGTCTTCTCTGAGCCCACTGGTGTTAAATAAATTTCCAATCCACCAAAATCTCTGAGTGCCACTTGGTTTTTCTGCCAGCGTTCCAGCCTGGTTCTGTAACAATCTGTACTCTTTTTAAACCTCTTAGCATAGTGGGCCATTCCCCTGAGCCAGTGGGCAGATGACTGTTTGCAAGGTGGCAAATAAATACAAGTTGCAAATCTTGGATGGAAGGTGAGAATTATTTTCTAAGAATGGCTTATGGGGAGGGGTTGAGAGAGGAAGAAAAGAACTGGAAACTGAAAAGCCGTGAAATCATTGGAATGGAGGGTGACATTCTAAAGTGTTCAAAAATTTGCCTTTTGCACTAGTGTCTAGGGTCCTGGAAAAAACACTTATCGGGAAAAAAAAAAAGGACAGAATTATCATTTAACACTATATATCCCTTAGGGTTTTTTTTGTTTTCTTTTGCTTTCTTTTTTTTTTTTTTAGGGAAGGCATTTCAATTCAATTCGATGAACAAATGTTGTGGACCTACTATATGCAGAGCACAGAAGGTGGAAGATGGATAAATAGACGTGGCAAGATGTTATGAACACAGTGGTGGGAAAAGATCATAAAAATTGTGTTTATTTTAAGGAAAGAGCTACCACTTACTAACACCTATGGTGCTCTTTTACAAAAATCAGGATAGCAGAGTGGTAAGCTCTGAAAGCCTGGAGGCCATATACCTCAATCTAAAACTCAGACCCAACACCTAACTGACTGTGTAACATTGAGAGAGCTCCTTAACCTCTCCACTTCTGTTTTCTAATCTGAAATAACGGAAGTGCCTACTTCATGGGATTATTATGAGAACTAGATGAGTGAATATGACTGAAACTACTTAGAAAAATTCAGTTAGTGCTGCACGTAGTAGTTACAATGGCTATCATTTCTATGCGTGTGCAACAGAGAGCATTTGTTTTATCTTGGGGCAAACTTTTATTATGCCTGTTTCACAGATGAAGAAGCTGAGGTCCAGGGGGGTTAAGTTAGTTCTGTGTTTGAAGACATAAAACAATAAAGGGTTGAAGCTAGAATGCAAATCTCAATCTGACTCTAAAAGTTCATATTCTTACCACTGTGTTTGACTGAATCCAAGGTAATAATAATACAACACAAAGGAAATACAGGAAAATGGAAGTTTTGAGTAAACATTTTGGGAATGCAGGGGGAAACAGGTGGATGGATTCACGGAGAAGGTAAAAACTGAGCCCAGCATGGAGGAAGGGTTGACCCACCTGATTTAACCTCATATCCCCAGGATAGACAGCCTCTGTGTGCTTTGGGTCTAGACCATCTATTGCCTGCCTTTTTTGTCAGCTTGGTGACCTCACTGTGTTCGACAAGCCACACTTGGTTCATAGTAAGTGCTCAATATTCTCAATGGAATGAGGAATGAATGAATGAATGTCTGGGATCAGTGTTCCAGGTTTTTAGCAGAACTTCAGCTAAGGCTCTCAGTTACATTCAGCTAGCCTACTAGCCAGTCTCCTTATTACAAAGTTGTGGGATTCCCCTTTGTTTGGAAAGAGACTGGTGCTTTTCAGAATATACTGTGAACAGAGAATGCCTCTAAGCTTAATGAATAAGCCCTCTCTAAAATGAAAAAATGTGCTAACACTGAAAACCTATCGTGTGACAAGATTTCAGCCCTGTAGGTAATCTGTTCTTTTTCAAACATAATTTCTTCCCTATTTACTTGATCCATTATGCTAATTAATGAAAACAACAGCTTTCAAGATGTGCCCAGGTTTTGTTTTGTTTTTTTCTCGTAGTAAAACTCCTATTATTTTAACAACACGCATTGCCTGAGAGGATTCATGCACAACTTCCCTGAGTCGGTGTCTTCAGCACACGTAGTGAGAAAACTATAGGAGTATTTGGAGCTACAGGGGCTTCCGAGGGGTTCAGCAAGAACGCACCCCTCAAAGAATCTGAACGATGGTGGAAAAGACAAGACAAACACACAAACCATCAGGCAAATGATGGTAAAGTATGTTGCGGGAAATGGCAGAAAATTGTGCGTGATTGAGCCCAAGTTGGTGGAAAATGACGTCCATTCGCAGAGGATTAAAAAAATAATAATAATTTGAAGGTGGCTGGGTGGCTTAGTCGGTTAAGCATTTGACTTCGTCTCAGATCATGGTTCCAGGGTTCGTGAGTTCGAGCCCTGCATGGGGCTCTGTGCTGACAGGTCAGAGCCTGCTTGGGATTCTGTGTCTCCCCCTCTGTCTCTGTGCCTCCTCCACTGTGCGCTCTCTCAAAAATAAATAAATAAACATTGAAAAAATTTCAAGTTTACTGGAGTATAACTGGAGAAAGGCAGTACTTAAATTATTTTTGGTGGACTTAACCTTGGCAAAATGTGAGAAAAAACAAAAATTAGTTCACCCCACAGCTCCTGATAGTTCAAGCAAAATGGTTTATTTTTAAACATTTCAATATTGTCATTCTTCCTTAGGGTGCTGTTAAGAAGGAAACTCAATAGGAAATAAATTGGGAGATTGGTGTCCTGTCCCATATATATTTTTTTTACTTCAATATAGATTTTTATGTTCAAGGACATAGAAAAAAAATAAACTGCTCAGGTGAGCAAGGACACTTTAGAATTCTCTCCCATTTCCTATTCCTGCTGAAGCTGCCGCAGTTACCTTCAACATAAAGACCTTGTATTTCAGATAGATTTGATTTTGTCTCTTCCATTTGTGTAGTTAATTGCTTTAGAACATCCTGTCTAATCCCCCATATCCTTGTTTTAAAGCCCTTTATGCTCTGATAGAAACCTAGATTCTCTTTGGCCTGGAAAAATTAGATATATTTGCTTTTCAAAAGAGATTTGCAAGTTTTTGCTTAAAGAAACAACAAAAAAATGTCATGGAAACATCTAGAGAAGCCTTTTACCATGGTTACCGTCTTGAAAACACGGCTCCAGAAAAGATGGACATTGAAGGCTGCTGCCACACCCTGGGGAGGAGAGATTTCAGAGATGGATACTAATTACTCAGCGTTTAATCTTTTTCAGGCTCAGCTCTATCCACTTTAATGTATTAATGCACCCAACAGTGCAACGAGGACATGAGCACTATCTAGATTTCTATTCTACAGATAAAAAAATGGAAACAGAGAGAGGTAGAACCTTTTTCCCAAGGCTGCACAGTCAGTAGGTGGGCAACTGGGATGAAAACCAGCCCGGTCCCAGGCTCCATGCACTTACTCTTCATTCTGTAGAGTCTCTTGAACCATGAAGAACAGGGTCATGGCAATTCCATTAGGGAAGATCCTGATAGGGTTTAATCATCCCCTCTGTGAATGTCCCATTGGATTCTTGAGGATAACAGCATTTATCATACATAAGTTACTAATATCAGCTCGGTCTTTTCAAGGTGACCCTTGACTTGGAGGGGAAGGGATCCAAGGTCATAAACATGAACACAGCAAAAACTGCCAAAGCCCTGAAAACTCCAAGTATTTGCTTTAGGGTAAGACCATCCTGGGTTTATAGGACTTTTCTACCACTCAATTAACTACTGCAAAAATTTGTGCAAGTCACTAAAATTCTCTGAATCTTGGTTTGCTCCTCTGTAAAGCAGCAATGACATCATCCATTTTGAAGAGATTCTAGGTCGATAAAGAGATTAAACACGTAACGGGAGCATAATAGTTACTCAAAGGGTAATCTCTTCCACGTGCCCATCATTGGGATGCTTATATTACAAGGATCTGACAATACCTGCCCATTTTCTATCAGTTACAGTACCTAGTTGCGCACTCTTATATGCTTAGTGAGGCCTCAGGAACTACTTGAAAATACCTGAAGTAATCATTTTATTTTATAGGTACAACATTAAGCTGAGAAAGAAGACAGCAGAACTCATGTACTTGGTGGGAACATCACTGCAGACAGGGAGCTGAAAATTAGGCATAGAATTCTTATTGACTGTTTCTCAAAAACGGGAGTCTGCTATTGCAACCAGGAGGTGAAACAGTAATCATTTCATGATTCTTGTTGACAAGTTTTGGCAAAACTGTGAAGGACCCAAGAGAGGTAAGCAGCGAAAATTCATTAAAAGGTCAGAAAAAGGGGTCCATGTGAAAAGGTTAAAAATAATTGGAATTAGCCCAGAAAGGAAAAGGCTATGTGGCAACTTAATTATTGTCTGTGTTCCTTCGCAAAATGAGGTGCCCTCCATGACTTCCATCTTGGATAATGAGAATACAAGAAGAGGTGACCTTAAAAAGAAAGCAAAGGCAATGTAGGCACAGTTCTTGAGACCTTTTTTATTGGACAAAGGAAACACTTGAAAGGTGACCTAAAATGAGGCTAGAATGGTCTACTCAGGAAAGCCTGTCTTTCAGGCATGGTATGTCTGGAACATGGGGGCCGAAGGGGGAGGACTTGTTACACCCTAATAAGAGAATGGTTGAAACCGGAAGGCACGAAACCGGACCCAATAGCTTTTGGTGGCCCCACGAGCTCTCAAATTTTGAATTCCTTGAATTTCAGTCTGAGTTGCCACCTCCCCAAGCGTCTGCGCCACTGCCATTGTGTTCAGCCCAATTACAGGGACCTTCTTGGGAAATGAGGACTTGTGTCTGCAGCACAGCCATGGAGGAAATAAAAGGTCAGCTCTCAAAAGCCCAGTTGGGAGCCAACTCTGCTTCTTTTGACCTTCCAAACTTTCCATTAGAAGGGCAGTGATCTCAGCGATTTACCAGCATGGGCAGCTGGGGCTGTGATTACATGAAATGCTGTTAAGGGGCTGAGTTAATACTTAGGCAGGCACAATGGAGGAGGATGTGTATTCTGGGCAGATCAGGTCTTCTTATATACTTATTGGAGGAGGGGAAACCTGGTAAATCCTCAGTCTTACTCTTACCCCACAAATGCCCCACCAAATCTATGAATGTACAGATGGCTTTTTAATAGTGTGTATGTGTGTGTGTGTGGGGGGGGGGTCATTTTAGATTCTTGGGGCTTCCTTTCCTTAGAAAGAAGTCTCTCCCCTTTATATCTCCCCCACTTTCCATTTCTAATCTCTGGCACCCTTATCTCCTTAATGCCTTTAATTTTCCCTGCATGCCCCTCTCTTCTCTCTGGCTTTAGGGGAGACCTGTCAGTCATTTGATTGCATCTATCCAGTTTCCTGCTGGACTGGGGATCAGGGATAGAGTTTAAGTCCTTTTATTGTAGGAGAAGGAGAAAGGAAGCCTTTGACATTGTCTGGCCCTAAAGCATAGCAACTACAAGACGTCCAGATTTCAAAATGTCAAGACTGGCTATCTGCTCGCATGACCCCTAGTGATTCCATTAACAGTCTCCCTTCTTCTGCTTTGCATTTCCTTTCCAAGTGCCTTTTCCATTAACCTAAAATCTGTGTACATTTTGTCTAAAGAAGGGGTACAGGCATGTTCCAAGTCCTGGGATCAATCCAACTCCCAACAGAAATAATTAGATCAAGTGGTCGGGAGGGGGAAGGGAGTGGAGAAACAAGGGATGGCAGATAAGGAATAAATCTTATTTCGCGGTGACGTAAGGCAAGATAAAAGCAGTTGAATAAGAAAATGTGTGAGGTGTGCCTGGAACCCCATTTCTGTCCGTAGAGCAGGCATGAGCTAAATCATGGAGGAGGAAATGCAAGCACCAAGAACATCCTTCTGAACTGAAAATGCTTACACTTGCTAGGATAATAGGGATACAAAAATGTCCTGTACTTTCCAAAGTTCCTCAGATCATCACATCTTAACAGTAGGGATCTGTGGACCCCAACTTAAGAACTCTGATTTCAAAGATGTTCTGTGTGAAGCAGCTATAGGTGGGTGGGAAGCCGTATAATTCCATGCCTTCAGGGAGGTGCTGGAGACTTACCCGAGGTCGTTTCAAAGTTCCCCTTCTGAAGAATACACTTAAAACTCCACTGCCTCCAGAGGCCAGGCAGGGAATGCAACTGAATGGAGATTCATAGACCAGGAGGGTACTTGTCGGTTAACACAGACAACCACTAACTGGTCACCAATAGCACCCATGCAGGGACACATTGCTGGGTCTTCCAATTTCTAAGACTGAAATTCTAACTTTTACGCTGGATCTTGTAGGTTTGTTGCTGATGTTTGCCTGCTTGTTTTGTTTTAGTAACTAAATCAGAAAAACAGGAACATTAAAACACTCTGTGGTGATATTGTACTATCGATGTATTAGGTGTTCCCATGGGGATAAGCTGGGGGAAGGGTATGTGGACCTCTACTATTTTTGCAATTTCCAGGGAATCTATAACTATTTCAAAATCTGAAGTTAAGACTGAACAAAATAAACGCCTCAAAACAACACATTCTGTAAATAAAATCAAACTAGGTTGGACAGCAGCATTTACACTACTCGCCTCCAGTTTTGAGAGGCGGCTTTGCTGCTTGAGAATCATAACTCACCCAAAGGCAAGAACAGACAGTACTAAGGGCTGCTCATAAGAAGACTTTTCATTACATTTTTTCTTTCGAGATAACAAGGCATTTCTTCTGGGGAAGCTCACCGGAGAGAAGTAGAAAATAATGTTACTGGAATTTCAGCTACTCCGAATGTATGAACTTCAACTGTGCAAAAGAGATGTTATCAAGGTTGATGGTTAAAATGTGACTCTGGGACAAGGAGAATGGAGGAGTCCTAACTAATGTTCCGCAGAAGATGTTTGCTCAGAGGGGGCGTGCTGGAGAAGGTGTTATACGGGCAAAATGAATTCATTTTAGAGTCAGTGCACCCGAGTTTGAATTCCAGTTTGGCTCCTTACTGGCTGAAAGACCTTGAACAAGTCTCGTCCATCTCATTCTCCACTGTCTGTAAAATGGGGTGATATAATTCTCCACCCCCAAGGATGAGATAAAAATCACATGTAATGCATCGTGAAAGGTCGTGATAATCTCTGAAGTAGCAAATCATCAGAAATGGCAGTGGTTGTTTTTGTTGCTATATGGTGGAACATAATCCCAATGATTAATTTTATGCCCTGGTAAATCAACTCTCCATGTTCCCAAACCCCTATACTTTTATTTAGTTTACAGGGGCTCGTTGCTTCAAACAAGAGAAAATAAAACTTCCATCCATCGCCTTGTTCTGTGACTTATATAACCCACCTGGGAAAGCTTAGCATTAACAAAAGGCTGTGCATCATAAACCACCCACTAATGCCCCTTCATTAGTTTTCTCAGGTCCGTCTTTATTCATTTTTCTCCCCCTTGACATTATTTTCTGTCGCTTATGAGGTAATCTGAATATCCGCTTTGTTTAAGGGCAGTTTTCTTTTCAGATGAAGTAGGAGTCCAGCCTGGAAGTCTAGTGACTTATGTGAAGTCCTTCTCGGCCTGGAGAAGCAGTAATCATCCATATGATAGCTATCTCCTGAGGTTCTATGCTACACACAGCCATCTGACAAAGAAGCTTCCATCGTCCTCACGAAGACCAGTTTGTTTCCTTTTCAATGCTGTTAAACAGGATATAGAAAATGGAAGTTCTCATAGGTCTTCTGGAAACACTCTCTTCATCTCTCCAGCATGTTCTCTTGCCTGTGTCCCATGTTCTCCAGCCTTATCTCTGGTCACTTCTTCTCACTTGGCTCTAGAAACATCAGACTGCTTGTCTTGCTGGAGCTGTCCCAACACGCTCCACCTGGTTGTCACGTGAGATTCTCTCAAGATTCACGTGCAGCTGTGTCTCCTCCAGGAAGCCTTCTGGAGAGGACTGGAGTTGGACTCAGTGTCTCCCACATTGGGTTTCTGTTCTTTTTCACTCCTTCCCACTTTAATTATGGCAGTTGTGTCTGTCTCCCTTATCACAGAGGAGTTCTTGAAGGATCTCAGACTCTTCCTGACTCCTTCTTATTTCTCCAGAACCTACCATAATCCTGAGATTCTCGGGAGATGTTTGTTGAAGGACAGTTAAATTGAAATGAATTTAGATGCTAAGGTTTTGGAGATAACGGGCTGTATCCTTTTCCTTTCATTACTGAAAGCTAATTCCTAAAAGTGTCTCCGCAACATAGTCATCAGTCAATAAATACTTGTAGATGGAGCAAAGGAACAAATGAATGAACTTACATTAGCATAAATATTAGTGGTAGTGGAAAGGGAGTGTTATTCTTACAAGTTTAAACCATTTGATTACTACCCATTTCCTATGACTGAACCTTTTGATCTTAATTCACAGTGCCATGTGGTTATTCAAGGGATGATATAAAATAGGATAAAGTCATGGACTGTACTCGAAGCCAGAGGACTTGGACTAAAATCCTGACTCCCCCACCTCCCATTTATGTGACTTTGGGCAAGTTGCTGCACCTCTCTAGGCCTCTATTTCCTCATTTGTAAAATGGAGGGTAATAATATTACCTCCCAGACCAGTAGGACTTAGTAAGTATAAAAGACACAGTTAGATTAGTGCCTAATACATAGTAAGTGCTCCTTATAAAGATAATTTATATAAACTAGAAGTCAGATTTCCAATAACATTTAATAGCATTTTAAAAAACATTTAATGAGCACATACTGTGTGCTTGGCACTGAGTTCAACCCTAGGGAGGCAAAAGTGGGGGAATAAATTGGTGTTTGCCCACAAGTCAGTCATAATTTATAAAAACTGAAAATCTATTTTGGTGCTATGACTTCAGTGAGGCAAACAAAACAGGGTCAGAAGAGCGAAAGGATTTGTTTTGGATTGGTGGAGTCGGACAGGAGGGTTCCCAAGTCTAGAGGGGGTGGTTTGGGGTTCCTGATGTACTGCGGACTTGCACCCTCCACGTTCAGGGTCACGAGAAGATGTCAGGAACTCGAGGAGAAATGAACAAGATGTGTGGAGAGCTTGGAGCCCAGTCCCTGGACTCATGACATGACTGTGGCGGGGGGCAGCTAGCTTAGCGACATGGGACTGGTGGGAGAGAAGGAGCACCTGCCAAGCCCACTATGGATGCTGCACCTGTTCGTAGATCCAGGCGACCTGGAGTATCCAGCATCCAGGCATTTGCCTTTTTAGTCCCAGTCTCATCTCCATGGAAATTGCAGTCATTTTCTTTTGGGGGGTGGGGGGCAGTGGGCATGTATTTTAAACAGCCAGTCACAGAATAAACACAAAAGAACTAAGAATGTCTGGGTTCAGGAAACTCAGAGTGCGTAACCTCACGAGCCGTGTACTGTTTATCACAAAACTCTTTTCTTCTTCCTTTTTTTTCTTAGGTGGCGAAAGACTGTCACAGAAATGACATTAACTCTTGTGGATAAATATTACAGTGCCTAATAATGCATCCTGCAAAACATACACATGGATATTCACAACAAAAACCACTGTGCAGCCATGATTTTACGTATGATGGATGTGAAAACAGATGTACAAAAACTACTGAGTGATGGTGACCGTCATGTGACGCAAAGGCACTTAGAGGGGAACCTGGCAGGGAGACCACAGTCAGTAGGCACAGGCCCAATGGGTGTCTAAACTTAGGCAAGGAATCAGTATTTCCAAAGTGGGTTTAGAAGGAGACCATCCGTTCGCATGAAGCTCTTGCTCCCGGGCAGAACCATCATTGGATTTACTGTCTTGGGCTTTTAGAAAGTCTATGGGAATTGAGTTTTCCTGCTCATGATAAAGAATTTTCATTGGAGGAGCTTTCCTAGAAACAAATTTGGAAGTGCCCTATACGGAGCATGCACACACACCCTGGCCTTTTATTCCAGCGCAAAAGGCCGGATTTCTTGGAGATGGGAGGGTGATTTTAAATAGCAGAACATGCATTCAAAGGCCATTATCCAGTCTGACCTAAATGTTAGGTTGGCCCTGATCATTATGCCTCTCAGCTGTGCCCTGCACTGTAATTATCAGCTCTCACGCCATCCCACCCTCACAAAGGCACCCTCTGAAGCTGTGCAAGTCACAGACTGGGCCTGTCAACTTCTTCCTTCTCCATGCCCATGATGAAATGAGAGGTGAACAGAATGTACTCTTCTGAAGGAGGTTATGTAACAGGAGGCCATCTGTGACCCTGCTCCAAGGCAGCCCACAAATGTCCCTTGTCTGTCCTCCCTATGCATTGCTCACTGATGGCTCCAGATGTTGAACCAAAGTGATTTCTGAGGTCACCTATTCAGAATATCTCAGTATTCTAGAATAGGAGAGGGAAAATAAGCTACCATTGTTCTTTGGAGTGGCACTGAACACAACTGTTCTTTGGAGAGCTTCTGTGAGTTTTTCCAGAGAGTTCAAGTTTCAAAAACAAAAAAACAAAACAAAAAAAACAATGGTGTTTAACGCTGGTGAGCGGGATGCCTAATGGGTACCCTTTGGGTACCCAGATGTAGGAATGTAAATCAATCTGTTCTGGAACGCTTTCTGAAGATACAGATCTTTCTCAACTTACAGTGGGGTTATATCCTGATAAACCCATAGTCAGTTGAAAATATCATAAGTTGAAAATGCATTTCATACCCCTAACCTACCGAACATCATAGCTTAGCCTCGCCCACCTTAAATATGCTCAGATCACTTACGTTAGCCTAGAGTTGGGCCAAGTCATCCAATACAAAGCCTATTTTACAATAAAGTATTGAATAGCTCATGTAATTTATTGAGTACTGTACTGAAAGTGACAAATTGCAGTGGTTGTCAGCGTATCAGTCACTTACTCTCGTGATTGTGGTTGACTGGGGGCTGTGGCTGCTGCCACTACCCAGGATCAGGAGGGAAGACCAGACTGCCTATCTCTAGCCCCGGGAAAGATCCACATTCAAAATTCCAAGGACAGTTTCTACTGAATGCATATCACTTTCATACCATTGTAAAGTTGAAAAATCGCAAGATGAACCATGGTAAGTCGGGGACTGTCTGTACATAACAGGAGTTTGAATATATGTATTCTTTTAACTCTGTACCTCCACACCCATTCTAAGAGAACGATCTGAGAGTCAGACAACTTTATGGAAAAAGGCATTCATTACCGCAAAAGAGTGGGGGGAAAAAACAAACTAAAATCACCAACATGTATGGAACTGGTCAATACTTTTTGCTAAAATCCTCAATGGAATATTTAAAGCCATGTAAAATGATGCTTATTTACAAAGACTTTGTAATTAACCTGGAAACGTTTGTGACCTGATGATTGGTTTAAAAATCAGAATATAAAATGGAATATACAATATGGGCTCAAGTTAAAATAAAAAATGAATAAAGACAACAAGAAACAGATGAAAATGTTCAAGGTGGCTACTTCTGCACTATAGGATTACAGGTGAGTTAACTTATTGCATTTAGTACCTTTGCCACTGTATGAATGTTCTACAACAAGCATTTATTCCTTCTACCCATTAAAAATATGTTACTTTAAAATTTAATTTTTGGAGATAAAAGTCAGAAGAGTGATTTCTTGAGGATAAGGAGGAGGACTGGAAAGGGGCATGACAGAACTTTCTGGCAGGATGGAAACAGCTTATGTCTTGATCTGGGTTGTGGCTATATGGATGTAAACAGAGTTACAAACTGGGTTGTGCCATTAATACACGTGTACTCCATTGTATGTAACTGTCACCTCAATTTTAAAAATATGGCATGCTGACCCTTGCACCCTTTTGATTGAGTAAAGCGTCCACTTGTTTTTCTCCCATGGCCCTTTAGGCCAGCCCCTTATTTTCACATGGCTCTTATCCCTAATGCCCAGTTGCCCACGTGTCTTACCCCCACCCTTATGTTGTAGTACGTTCTCGGATTAACCACATTGTCTCTTTCCTACAAAGCTCTCCAAAGACAACTACTTCTGGTACATAATCTGTTTCTTATGTGCCTACAAGGAGACTTCCTGCTCCCTGGGAACAGCCCTCAATGATTCATGGGAGCTGGCAGGCAACGACCAGGGCTCTGCCACCCCTCAGCTATGGCAAGTCTGAGTTTTGTGCTCTTCACTGGTTCCAGGAGTTTCCCAGAGGGATCACATCCCAGAGACCCAATGGTAATTCACTTGGTAACACACCAGCGATCAACTGAAGATTTGTATCCCCACAACTTGATATGTTAAAAATTAATTTCTGCTGTAATGGTATTTGAGGGCTTTGGGAGGTGATTATGGTGATGAGGGTAGAAGCTTCATGAATGGAATTAACATCCTTATAAAAAAAAGACCTCTGCGGGCTCCCTTCCCCATTCTGCATTTATTCCACGAAAGACACAAGGAGACATAGACCATCTGTGGCCGGGAAGGGGGCTGTCACCAGAACCTGATCAGGATGGTACCCTGATTTCAGACTTCCGGCATCTGGAACTGTGAAAAATCAGCTCCTGTTGTTCATGAGCCCCCTAGTCGATGATAACTTGTTATCACAGCCCTTCAGTGGCTGCTTTCCCTTCCTGGTCTCCCTCCCACCTCCTGACTTCACTTCCTTTGCCTCCCAAATATGCCCCTTGGACTTGAATCCTTGCCTCAAGCATCGGGGTTGGGAGGAAACCAAGCAAAGATAAGCAATACATCTATTGGGCACATGCCTTTTTTGCAGCTTGCACCCTTGTGGGGGTGGCCAGCGATAAATAAGCAAACAGTAAATAAAAGATAATTATAGGTTGTGAAAATTACCAGGCAAGAACCAAGAGGATGTGATAGGGGACAAGTGGGGTGGAGGAGATATTTCAGATATAATGGTCAGGCATGTCATCTAGTGAAAGCAACTTTAAAAAGAGACCTGGGAAACAAGATGGAACCAGGCACACAAAAGGCAGGAGATAGAGAATTTAGGAAGGCAGAATACCAAGGGCAAAGGTCCCCCAGGTGGGAAACGTGTTGCATATTTATGAACTCAAAGGAAGACCGAAGGGCGGCGGGAGCAGAGTGACTGAGGAATTTGGAGACACTGGCAGGTGTGACAGACCTTCCAGGGTTTGTCGGCATGTATGTCAAGAAGGAGGGAACCATGGGAAGCCACTCACGTGGTTTAAGGAAGGTCTTTGCCGTGCACCTGAATTTGAGCCCTGTGTGGAGGTTACTGCCTCCACCCTTAAGATTCAAATCCATTCACCTGGCTTCAGGGCAGAAGGGAGAGGAAAAAGGACACCAGGAGGCTTGCTTCTGCAAAAAAGTATGTTGGGAGAAGCTGATGGGACCCTTTGTTTCATCAGGCTAGTTTTGCCTTTGATTCTTCAATACCTCTAATTCTGCTTGTCACCAGCAAATAGGTGTGCTGCAGCTTGGTGACAGCCTTTCCTAGTGTCTATGGCAACCTGGGGCTGGGGCCATTTCTCCTTCATCAAAAGAATGGGCTGGCTTCCTGAAGATAAGTAAAGCCCCATTGTTGTTCTAAACTGTTAGAGAAGTAGCATGCACCGGAGTCATAAAGACACGACAGAATGCTGCTAGAGATCTTGTATGAAATAACATGAATTAAATAAGCCATTTCTCTCCGGTCTAATTATACACGCTTCAGGATGAAAATGCGAAGTGGGGCCTTGCTTCTTAGTCTAGCCATTAATTCTGGTGTTCTTTTTTTTTTTTTTTCTTTCTTTCCATCTTCTTTCTTTCTACTTTCTCTCTTTCCTTCCTTCCTTCCTTCTGTCTGTCCATGTCCTTCCTTCCCTCCTTCCTTCTTTCCTTCCTTCCTTCTTTCTCTCTTTCTCTTACTCTCTCTCACTCTCTCTTTCTTTCTTTGGTAGCCAGAGTCTGGATCTGTCCTTGTCTGAAGACTCTGCAAAAAGCTGGCTTCCAGGTTTGTGAATGAGAAGCACTTAGCTGTGTTCTTGAGAGGAATGACAGAGCTAAACAAAGCACAGTGGGTGGAGGAAGGAGCACTATTTGGCCACAAAAGTCTCCCAACTTGCAGATCAGGTGGGTGTGACGTTCTTCCTCCCCTGCATACCCCTTGCACGGGGTTATCTTTCCAAAATAAAGGAGTTGGTAGAATCCAACAGTGATTCAACAGTAAAAACCTTGGGTCATTCCCAGAAGACTAGAAGAGAAAACCCAAGCTGTTTAGCCCAATTTCCTGGACTGGTGCCTCCATGATGCACCTTGTACTTACTCTGCTGGGCTTTTCCCAGTTCCTCCAATCACCAAGCTGGATCTGGCCTCTGAGCTTTTGGGTGAGCTGTGCTCTCTTCCTGGATTGCCCTTCCTCCTATTAAAGAACACACACTCATCTTCAAAAACTTGGCCCCAGAATCTTTTTTTTTTCTTTAACTTTTTTAATGTTTATTTATTTTGAGAGAAAGAGAGACAGAGACAGAGTGCGAGTGGAAGAGGGGCAGAGAGAGAGGGAGACACAGAATCCAAAGCAGGTTCTAGGCTCTGAGCTGTCAGCACACAGCCCGACATAGGGCTCGAACCCACGAGTCATGAGATCATAACCTGAGCCGAAGTAGGATGCTCAACTGACTGAGCCACTCAGACGTCCCAAGAATCTTTCTTTTTAAATGTTCATTTATTTAATGAAAGAGAGAGAGAGTGCATGGAGGGGAGGAGCAGAGAGAGAGAATCTCAAGCAGGCTCCCCGCTTTCAGTGCAGAGCCCGATGCAGGGATCGATCTCACGAACCTTGAGATCATGACCTGAGCCAAAATCAAGAGTCAGATTCTTAACCCACTGAGCCGCCCAGGTGCCCCAACAATCTTTTTTTTTATCATAAAGCTTTCCAAGGCCTGATGTAACACCGTTCTCACCCTTGCAAACTGTATACACCTCATATTGCAGTCTTTGGGACTGGGGAGATTCATTGCATGAATGACCCCAGTGAATGGCCTGCCTGTATCCACACCCTTTGCTTATAATTTTTTAGCTCCCTGGCTCAGATGGGTGGCTTGTTTTGTAAGATAAGACTGTAGCAAACCTCATGCAATCAGAGGCTTCAAAGCATGTGTGGGTCTCTTCTGGTCCTTTTATACGATTAGGTTTATTCAACCTCAGACCCCACCACCACTGCATGTTCAAGCCTGGGCTCTGCTGCTGGAGAATGAATGACACGTTGAACAACTTTGCACCCCGATGCAATCCTAGACCCCCCCCACCCCGAGTCAACCCTCCCGCTGGCTGAAGATGCCTTAATGAGCCCACCAAAGCTAGAAAAACTACCCAGATAGCCCACAGACTTGTAAAAAAATAATAATAAATGGTTGTTTTAAGCCACTAAATTTTATGATCATTTGTTTTACGCCAATTGCTAAATGATATAGGGATCCACACAGGGGAAGATTTAGGTCTGGCTGGTCACTTGCCCAACCAGCTACGTGAAAAATACCATAGCTTTCTCCACTCCCATCGAGAGTAAAGGGAAGAGAAAAGAGGGGTCCATTGCCTCTACACATTAATTTTTTCCAGTAGAGAAGGCTGGTCCCATTTATGTTCTAACCTTGTACCCCCATTAATCAGATGTAGAACACTTCCTCCTTCAAAGGCAACCGTATCTACTTGATCCTTTTGAGAGGACAGAATGGTCTCATTTATGGGCCAGTCGTCAGGAGACAGGGAAAGGGAATGGCTCCCCCTACAGGACATATTTGACCAGCCACACACAATTCTGAAGGGTTGAAGTTTCCAGAACTAATGTTACACCCTCTTTCACTAGTGCTTGCTTGTTTGTTTGTTTTTGGATTTGAAGGAGAAATGAGGTCGACCACCAAGGAGGGAATAAAAGGGAAAGATACAGGAAGAAGGAAAAAGGACTGAGAGGTGCAGACAACACATGAGACCCTTTAGGAAGGCAATTTGCCCTCCCTGACACCCAGCCTCGCATTGGGTGTGGCCAGTCCTCTCTTCAACACGTTAAATACCATACTAGAAAACATGTGATGAGTGTTTGTTCCATGCCAGCACTGTGCCAACCATGCGACAGTAACTCCAAATGTGGGCTCATTCTCCACATGAGGAAAAAACATCAGCAAGTTATCCAAAGGACTGAGGTATGAGTGACAGAAATGGGATGCAAAGTAGGAAGACTTGGGGGTGACTGAGTGGCTCGGTCGGCTGAGCATCCGACTCTCGATCTTGGCTCAGGTCATGATCTCATGGTTTCTTAGATGAAGCCCCACATTGGGCTCCTCAATGACAGTGTGGAGCCTGCATGGGATTCTCTTTCTCTGCCCCTCCCCCAGTGACGAATGCGCTGCGCCCTTTCTCTCTCTCAGCATAAACAAACTTAAAAAAAAATAGGCAGACATGCTCTGATGGCTGTGTATATACTATCTTGAAGAAAGAAGCCACACGGCACTCTGTAGTGCGCTAAGTGGCACTAGACATTGGAGGTGGGTCAACAGGAATGGACAAAAAACAGGAGCAGTGCCTCCTCCATACCGCATCTCAGAACTTCTTCCAAATCGGCACTACTAGACCTGTGTCCTTATGTCCCTGATTATGACATACTTCCAGACATATGGCTTTATTAGTCTCACAGGCATTAGGCTAAGGAAAGGGCATCTCAGAGCCAGGCGCTTTTGAGTTTTGGCTGGGTTCACCCTTAGAACACTCCACTCCACTTGGTTGAATTCCACCGGTCTTGGCTCACCTCGCTACTGCTATCACGGAAACATAATCAGCCACCTCTTTTGTACCTCACAGTCCAACTCATGTTCTAACTCTACTATTTTAGTCCATTTAATTTCTACACCAGAGTATTTCCAAATATATATAACCACATAATTATACCTTTATAAGCCATTTATCCCAATTCACTCTATATACATAATTTAGTACACAGTCCATCTCTGAAACAAAAGATCCCCCTTTTGTTCAATATTTTGCATCATCCCCTGCCCCAGCCTTTGTGTGAAGTTCTTACATCCCAGCAAATAGAAGCCACCTCTGCATTGTTCCCAAGTCATTCTCTGACAATTTACACCCCCCCCCAAAAGCCATGAAGTACCTCTAATTTCCTCAACAGAAAGAAAAGTTAAATTCCATTTTTCCCCCATCCCCAGTTGGACTGATTCCAGGAACAGCTTTGATGTTTTGCATTTCACCAGGGATTTATGTGGAAATCGATAAACGGAGTCAAAAGAAAGTGACACAAATTTGCACATGGTGGATGAGAAAAGTGAGCCCAAGTGCTCGTTGCCATTGTCAACAGTCTGTGTCTAGGAAGAATTTGCCTGACCCCAGCTTAATGGTAATATGCATGTGGAAATTGATAATTATGTTCACTCAACCCTTTGCAAAGTGCCTTCATGTGTTAAGATGCAAAAACATGAAGCTAAGTGGCCAAGACTTTATTAACTCAGTGTGAAGTTTTTACAGTTGAAGGCAGCAGGTTTGCATCTATAATTACTCCTCAGCTTTCCAGCGGATCTAAATGGACAAATGCACCATGGTACCAGCAGCTTCTACTCCCCCTGATACAATACATTGCACTCCTGCTGGAAGAAACGAATGGGAGTTGATGTGGAGCTAGACACTCTTTTGGTGGCTGGGAGTTTCTCTTTGATTTAGCTGGAGAAACCTAAGCCGTAGAGGTAGAAAGTTCCAAGATCCTTCTTGTGGCATGGGATTGGAGGAAAATTCATTTAACGAATAAATAATGAGTGTCTACATTGTCCTAGGCACTGTTCCAGGGACTGGGAACAGAGGGGTGAGAGAAAGAGGCAAACATCTTCCCTCATACTACTGGGAAAGACAAACACTAAATGAACAAATAAGTAAGCAAGACAATTTCTGATGCAGTTAGTACTAAGAAGAAAATAAAAACAAAATAAAGATCTGGCTAGTGACTCCTCTTTGCCCATTTGCTATGGATGTGAAGGACTTGTCACCATGCCCTGGCTATATGGTTGGACTTTTTCCTTCTGATCTTCCTGGAATAAGAAAAGGGAGCCCTATGCCCTTTTAGACTAAGCCCTAAACTTCCCTATTTCCCACTCCAGGGCTATATTCTCTGGTTAGCTAGATCACCTTTCCATCTTCCACCTGTTCCATGTCTCCCATGATTGCTCACATTTGAGTCAGCTCAAGAATCATGTCTTAACCACCATTTCCCCTAAAGTGCCTAGTGTGGTGTTTGGCACAGAGACATGAATGAATGAATGAATGAATGAATGAATGAATGTTTCATTGGGGGGGCAATTCTGGGTTGCTAATATGCATAAGGCCACTGTGTAGTGAAGAATCAACTTACCTGTGCCCTTGGCTGCTGGGATGTAATCCCTAGACGCTTGGGGATGTTCACTCCTTGTAGGAGTATCTTTGTTTCCTAGGGACCCTGGCCACCGGTCTAACAATAGGATGTAAAATGGAGGTTTGGGGCTATACAGTATTAGTTCCACCTATGAAGGAACTAGAGACAAATGGTCAGTCCCACATTGTCAGATCTAACTCCAGAGGGGCTGCCACACAAGCCGTATGGGATGAAGCCCCAATAAAAATGCGAAATACCAACGCTTGGGCGAGCTTCTGTGATTGGCACTACTCTGTGCCTATGATCACACATCGATGCTGGGGAAGTCACACTGTCCATAATTTCATAGAGAGAGGACAACTGAAGCTCCACATTTGAAACATTTCCTAGACTCTGCTCATGAGATTCCTCCATTAGCTGATTTTATCCCCCCTCCATTGACTGATTTTAACCTGTATCCTTTCCCTGCAATAAACTGTAACTGTGAGTACAACAACTTTCAGTGAGTTCCATGAATCTTTCTAGCAAATTATCAAAACTAAAAGTAGTTTTGGGAACCCCTTGAACTTGCAATTTCTTTCAGGAGTGAGGGCATCTTTGTGTGGACTTTGTTCCCTCTACCGTACATGTACAATTGTCTACCTCTCACAGCCACATGCCTGCCCCATGTCACCACATAAAAAGATCCTGCACTAACTTGTAACTCACAGTCTAAATTCTGAATACCTATTTCTGGCTGATTCTGTATACAGATATCAGCTCTGTATAGCCTTTCACCTCCCAGCTTCTGTTTGTCCATGTCCTTTTTATTTAACTTAGAACCATTTTATATTCTAAAAATATTAATTCATCTTGAACTGAGTTTCTTTGTACTGGCTATTCAGCCACCAATAAACATAGTCCCCAAAACTTCATACTGCCATTCTTTATGCTTAGGACAGTCCCCAAAAAGGACCTGAAGGTCTGGGTAATTTACCTGAGAAACAAGAAGAAAATTCAATAAATTAATGGTTCCATATAAGAAATAACAAATGTGGGGCACCTGGGTAGCTCAGTCGGTTAAGCGACTGACTTCAGCTCAGGTCATGATCTCATGGTTTGTGAGCTCAAGCCCCGCATTAGCCTCTGTGCTGACAGCTCAGAGCCTGGAGCCCATTTTGGATTCTGTGTCTCCCTCTCTCTCTGCTCCTCCCCTGCTCATGCTCTGTCTCTCTTTCCTTCAAAAATAAATAAACGTTAAAAAATTAAAAAAAAAAAGAAATAAAAAATGTGACTAGGGCCACTCTTGACAAGACCTTAGGGAGAATTCACTTATCTTCCTTCCTTCCTCCTTTCCTTCCTCCTTTCCTTCCTCCTTTCCTTCCTCCTTTCCTTCCTTCCTTCCTTCCTTCCTTCCTTCCTTCCTTCCTTCCTTCCTTCCTTCCCTCCTTCTTTCATTTATGTCAAGGACAATGTCTGCCATGTCACTCAAAGCTCAAAAATATTTGCAATATATCCTCAATGTATAGATGAACTAACTTATACTGAGCACCTACCATATTTCATACACTGTGCTAGGCACTAAGATACAGTGATGGATAATAAAGAAATGGTCCAATTTTGATGTACTTGTTCTACCAGTCAACCTGTTGAACTAAAGAAAAAAGAACCATCTAGAGGAAACACAGGAGGTCCTAAGCATAACTTCTTCAGGATGTTTATTCTGTTACGGCTCACCTTCTCTTTCCACCAATTATGATTTTTTGGGGTTCATGGGATATCATACAAATGATAGAGATTCTTTGACTGGAAGGACCTTAGACATTCCTAGCATGAAACCTTGCCTGATGAGCCAAGTCCTGGTCTAGACTACCTTGGGGAGAAAGGATTTTACAAAGACTTTATAAAGAAAACTTCCTCTCCCCTCTCTTCAAGTCTACCCTCCTTCTCTCATGTCACCAAGTATATGATCAGGGGAGTAGGTTACCAAGGGAGTATTATCAATCAAAACAAGAGTGTGTGTAACCTTCATATCTGCCTGGAGACGTTCTAGCCTACTGGTTTTTCATTCTCTTTTTTTGCAGGGAGACTAATCTCCTTTGTTTTTCCAAATAAGTCATAACTAGATAATTTGCTGCCCCAAGCCATACATCAAAATTCAGTCACCAGAGTTTATATATCAGATAGGGAAAAATGTATATCGCAGAGGAGAGAGAAAGTGCATTCCTTTTCATTTTTTCTAGCCTGGTGTTTGCTAATAGTAGACTGTAATGACCCTACATATCATGTCTGGAGACCTTAATGGAGGTGTTTAACACAATTAATTTAGAAGCAAAAGGGCAAAGTAAAGGCATCGTGCTGGTATCGGGCCGTTAGAAGTTAAGATTAATGGGTATGAAAAGAGAAACAAGTTTGTATGAATCCTTAGATATCCTTATAGTCAGTATCAAGCTCCACATGATTATTAATATACATTTACATATTCAATGGTCAGTAATTGAGAGTCAAAACCCAATAACATTGGATTCACAGAAGATGTAAAAGGAGAAATATAGTTCTTGCCCTCCTGGAGATGCAACCTACCGGTACAGAAACAGAACACACATAAACAACCTCAAAATGAGTCTGTTCTATGAGTGCCTTGAGGATAGGGGTGGTATCATTAGGGTTACAGTAATAATAATACAAACACTTAGTATTTTATTGAGTTCTTACTATGTGCTATAAACTTGATGCTCCCTTTTCTAATCTTTACAGCAAGCCCCTGACTTCTAACATGTTAGCCCCATTTTATAGATGAGAAAGCTCAAGTTTCAAAGTCACATGAGCTGCCCAATTTCACCTGGTTGGCAAATGCCAGCGTCAGGACTCACACAGAAGAATGTCTAATACTTTTAAAGCCCATTATTTTTCTGGTAATTTATTTTTGGGGCACAAGGAGACAGGGGACAACCTGTCACATGGCACAGGTTCCAATAAACTTGCTGGATGCTTAAAAGAATGTGGCAGAGTTATCAGGAGGATGTCTTAAAACAAGGGAACCTCTGGGTGCCTGGGTGGCTCTGTCGGTTGAGCATCTGACTTCAGCTCATGTCATGATCTCATGGCTCATGAGTTTGAGCCCCACATTGGACTTTGTGCTGACAGCTCAGAGCCTAGAGCCTACTTCGGATTCTGTGTCTCTGTCTCTCTCTATGCCTCCCCTGCTCGTGCTCCCTCTCCCTGTCTCTCAAAAGTACATAAACATAAAAAAAATTAAAAACAAACAAACAAAAACAAAGGAAACTCACGGGTTTAGCACCAAAGTGGCTCAAAGTGAGGGAGGTTCATATTATGGTCATAAACTGTCTTCTCTCTGATACGATCTGCCTTAGGTGGACTGCAGTTGGCCTGAATTTCTACCAATGCAGAAGACCAGAGTTAGACACACTCAGAGGAACTGACTGGACTTGGCTTGCAGAACCTTCACAGGCTCCCAACCAGCTCCTCAGTATGGCACAAAGACATTCTTCTGGTCTTTTGCTACTCCTTCTAGGCCACTTCTAGCTTTTCATTTGTGTCTTGCTCTCTCAGGCAGTAATCCCTGTCTCACCATGTCATTTATCCAATACACAACAGAGAAACATGGCAGCTTCGATTCGTGCAGAAGTGTTTGGCCAATGAAGGAGATGCCCTGGCTGAGGTCGCATTAATGTTCATGGAAATCTGAGTCTGGAATTATGACAGTTCTCTGAACCTGACCACACTTGCCCCTCTTAGGCAGTGCTGAGTGTTTGCAAAGACTGGCTGGGACACCCTCCTGGTGGCTGAATCCAAGATAGTTAACCCTTAAGGTTTAGTGAATCTCTGAAGAGCTATAGATGTCCTTTGTTGATGAAGGCTCTACCTATTCAACCAAGAATTATTGAGTACCTAGTATATTCCAGGACTATTAATTTCTTTATATCCAAGATATATTTATTGAACTTCTACTATTTCTTGCCACAGGATGGACAGCCGTGATATAGAGATTAGTAATAAATGGTCTAGTCTCTTAGGAAATGTCAACCTTATCATTTAAATCATCCATTTAACAAATATTTATAAAATATATATTCTGTGCTAGATACCAAGTGAAACACTTGATATTCATTATCTTACTTAGTTATCACAATAATGCCTTGCCAGATAGGATTTTCCTGTTGCACATGCCCCACAGAATCTTGCCAGCCCTATCAAAAGATGAAATCTAGAACCTGGGTGGCTTTTGTGACTGTTTAGGATAATAGAGTATGGTGAATGTAATGCCATGTAACTTTCAGGGCTGCATCATAATGACAAATACAGATCTGCCTGGCTCTCTCTTTTGAGATTGTCACTCTTGAACATAGTCATCATGCTGTGATGGACATGAAGATGCCTACCTGGGGAGAGACCAAGGTCCCTAGACCTTAGTCTCAGCTCAACTCCCAGCCAGGAGCCAGCACTAACCTGGAAACCATGAGGGTGACCCATCTTGGAAGGAGATTTCAGTCCACATGGGAGGAGTCAAGGCTGATGCTGAGTACAGCGTAGTGGAGACCTTCCCTACTGAGGTCTGCCCACATTGGACATGCACAAGCCAAGAGTGCTTTTGTTTTAAGCCTCTGGTGATGGCTAATTTTATGTGTCGACTTGACTGCTCTAAGGGATTTCCAGATAGCTGGTAAAACATTTATTTCTGGGTGTGTCCATGAAGGTGTTTCTGGAAGACATAGCATTTGGATCAGCAGACTGAGTGAAGGAGATCACCCTCACCATTTGCAAATTGAGTCTCTGTGTAAGGCAGGGGGCTCTGTTGCCTAAAAGAAAGAGCTTCCTTAGCAGATTCTGGATTTAACCAGTTACTGTCCTCAGCATCCACACGGTTCTGGCTAGGACAGACTGGACTGTTGGCTGCTTGGGAAATATCGAGCAATTAACCAGCTGGAAGAATTGATTCCTGTATCACATTCCTTCCCTAAGTCTACAAAATTGCTGTGTGGCAGACGGTTTTGAATCTTTGCCTTTGGGTCCCTGGAATCACAGAAGCTTGTTAATATTGACTTTCATCTAATTACTTCAGTATTTAGTTGGCGGTGCTGTTCTTTTTTCATTTTTATTTTCCTAGTTACCTTATGCCCCAAAGGAATGCTACTTGATAGAAAGGTACAGACTCAAAGGACATACACTCCTTTCCCCTTACCCCCATTACACTTACGTTGTGAGAATTAACAGCAGGTTTCTCACTTAAACTTTCTGGGCCTCACTTACCTTGTCTTAAAATAGGCATAATTCTACTAAACTCCATCACTCCCTTTGTAGAGTAATCGGGAGGGATAGAGGGAGCTCTCCAGCTGAATGTACCGCCTGGCACTCAGTGAAGGTTTAATAAAGAGTAGTTGTAAATAATCATCACCCCGTTTGCAGGGAGATGCTACCAAGCCCTCCCAGATCTATTAGAGGACAACACAGTTTCAGAACTGTGCTTGGTAGATTCCATCATTCCCACACAGGTCTACTTTTTCTTGGTCCAAGATTAGTCCCAAACTCACAACCCCACAACCCCAGTGCAGGCTGTATTTTCCCCACTTGGGTCTCTCCATCTCGACCTTGATGCTTTGGATTCATAGTTCAACTTTGTAACTGGAGTCTGCACCACACTTCCTTGTCTCAAGCACAAGCCTCCTTCTTGGGACTTCATTTATATTAGGTTATGGCCCAGGCTGCAATCACATCCTTCATCCCCCAAACCACTGATCCATTCCCCCTGAGTACAACAACTGGAAAATTTTCTCTGTAACTGATGATAATAATAAAGTAATAATGGTGGCTAAGACCAAGTGCTTATCATATCCTGGTCACTCTGCTAAGGGGTTCACATGTATAATAGCCTTTATTCCTCACAAAATTCCTGAGGTAGATTTTATTCCTATCCCCATTGTACAGTTGAGAAAAATAAGGACCTGGGAGATTCGTTAAGCCCCACAACTAGATAAAGATTTTCATAAACCTCTAAACAGGTGGGTAGTTTCCTTTTAATGTTGATACTTAGGGATCTAAGGTGGTCAAAGATTTTTGTTATAAAGAATAATGACGGCCCCATTCTAAAACATAACCTTCCATCAAAGAAAATGCTCTTTCCTATTAGCCATTAGCTTTATAGCAGGATTTCCATGCCTCAACGCTATTAACATTTGGGGACAGATAACTAATTATCTGTTGAGGAGGATTGCCTTGTGCATCATAGGATGTTAAGTGTCACCTCTTGCCTCAAGCCACTAAATGCCAGTAGCACCTTCCCCTCCCCCCAAGATGAGACAACTAAATATGTCTTCAGACATCGACAAATGTCCTCTGGTGGGGGACACAGTTGCCCCTGAAGACCACTGCTCTAAGGCACAGAATAATCCCAGAAATGAAGTTGAATATGGATCAGGTTCATTTTTGGTAGACATAAAGGTCACTGGAAGAGTCTAGGGCACAAGATTTTGTTCAGCAAGGATAGGATCTCTAGTAGGGTGTGGGGGTGCTCACACCAACTTAGGCCAGGTTGGCTTGGGGTGCCCTTAGGAATAACATCCATAAGAGAATGAACAGAAGACACAGGAAACAGAACAACAGAAGCCCCTGGTTCTATCATGGGGGCTGTGAAACTAGGACGCCCCCTCAGAATTATCCCCAACTGACACTTAAGGACTGGGCATTGGCACCATTCAGTTGACCATTTAGTGGATGTTGGATGCCTCTAAAGGACGTATAAACAAGGGCAAGTCCACTGCAGAGACTCAGCTCTGAGTCCCCAGAAGCCAAAACTCTTGACAGCTTGGAGAATAAATACACTGGTCCTAAAAAAGAGATCTCGGGATGCCTGGGTGACTCAGTCAGTTAAGCGTCCAACTTCGGCTCAGATCATGATCTCACAGTTTGTGAGCTGGAGCTCCATGTTGAGCTCTGTGGTGACAGCTCACAGCCTGGAGCCTGCTTCCGATTCTGCATCTCCCTCTCTCTCTGGCCCTCCCCCGCTAGTACTCTGTCTTTCTCTCTCGCTCAACAATAAACATTAAAAAAAAAAAAAAAGAGGGGGCGCCTGGGTGGCTCAGTTGGTTAAGCATCCCACTTTGGCTCAGGTCATGATCTCGCAGTCCATGAATTCAAGCCCCGCATCGGGCTCTGTTGTGACAGCTCAGAGCCTGGAGACTGCTTCAGATTCTGTGTCTCCCTCTCTTTCTGCCCCTCCCCCACTCATGCGCGCGCACGCGCACTCGCGCTCTCTCGCTCTCTCTCTCTCTCTCTCTCTCTCTCTGTCAAAAATAAAGAAACATTTAAAAAAATTTTTTTAAAAAGGGATCTCATGGCAAACCATAGCAGTCACTGCAGGCAACAAATTGCACTTAAGGCTCTGGGATAGATGCTTTATGTACAGTTTCCCATGTATTTCTTCATCAGAACACAGTGTATCACGTAGACATCATTCTTTCCATTTTACAGGTGAGGAAATTGAGGTAGACTAGGATTATTTTTGGAGACAAGTTACTAAAAACCCAATTCAAACTACATTCAACAAAAGAAGTTAATTTATTAGCTTTTGAAACTGAAAAACCAGCCACAGATTTGGCTTCTAGTCTAGTTTAGACCAAGGCTTCAATACCAGGACTCAGTCTCTCCCTATTGGTTCTGCTGTCCCCTGTGCTGGCTTCATTCACAGATCCCACCTATTTGCTCTCAAGTTTTCTAGGTTGGTCAATGTGCTTCCCTCCAAACTCAAGCAAAAGTCTTCGAATAGATCCCTGGCTCTGACTGCCCTGACTTTGTCGTGTGTTCATCCTGAACCAATTGCTGAAGCCGGGAGAATGGTATAAACTGATTGGTATGGCCCAGGCCACATGATTCACCTCTGAATCCAGGAATCAAGTCCCCTTTACTAGAACAGATGAGGGAGTATAAGGCAAGCTGCCAGGCCACACACCCCCCCAACCCCAACCAGGTGGGATGTGTGTGATATTCCTCAGGCACTCCTGGCTGCCCAAGAACAAAGGAAAGGGAAAAAACAAACTGTTAAGTGATAGAGATAATAGTCCTGCAGGACTAAGTCTCCATCACCCCTCCACAGTTATGTGGGAAACAAAGCCAGAAGGAAATGGCAGATAGAACTAAATTTCCTACCATTGACAGATACTTGAGGCAGGCAGAGTAAAACATTTCTCTAGGAACTGTTGTCTTAATGCTAATGCTTTGCTAGAAGGGAAAACAACCCTAGCTTGACAACAGCTAGGCCTCTACTATCCTGGGAGTCTTCTTTAGCATATGAAAATCTTACTGGAAAGTTTCCCTGGACTTTACCTCCTTCCAACCCCATAGTAAATAACCAATCTCTCCTCATGGTTCCCAGGGCAGCTCTTCCTGACCACGGGTCCTGTGCCCATGCTTCAATAAAATCATTTTTTTGCACCAAAGACATCTTCAAGAATTCTTTCTTGGTCGTTGGCTCTGGACCCCATGAACCCCACTCTCACCCCCAAAAACCTCATCAGAACCACCTGGGTTAAGGGTAGAAGAGAGGTAGATCCCTCCTCTTCACAATCTATAATAATCTATAACAATCAAAAGAAAGAGGAAATGATGCTAGACAGCAAGCACAGCCAAAGTTCACCACACAGCCTTTGGCAAGGAGAGTCATTTATCTCAAGGTCATAAGTCTGTAAAAGTGGAGCCAGATTCAACACCATGACTCTCTGGATCCACACCCATTTCTCTTTCCCCTCTGCCTCTTGGGAAGACATCAGAATTTACTGAATTCTGTAAATTCAGAAGCCACAGAAATTAGTTCGAATAAGAGTCAACAAACTACAGCTCATGGGTCCAATATGGGCCACTGCCTGTTTTTATAAGTAGTTTCATTGAAAACAGAGGCAAACCATTTATGAAGGTATCATCCATGACTGTGTTCGCTCTACAGCTACAGGGTCGGCGAGTAATAACAGGCACTGTCTGGCGCAGAAGCCTAAATGATTTACTATCTGAACCTTAACTGAAAAAAAATTACCAACGCTTTTATTCAAAGAATGGATCTCTACCGATATTGTCTAGAGGCTGCCCTGCTGGATGAAGCCAAGGGGTCAGCAGGATGTCGGGCTTGTCTCATTTCACCTTCTTCCACTCCCGCATGGAATCTTGGGTCCCCAGCTGTGTTCCTTGCTTTCTTCCCTATTCACTTAACACCAGGTTCATTTGCCTGCACCAGAAGTGTCCCTCGATCGAAGAGTGAAAACAGTTCAGAAAGGAAGACCTGCACACCAAATGCGTGTCTGAATGCTCCCGAAATTCTCCTGTTATACACATTGCTATTCTTGAGGTGTTTTCTCTCTCTTCACAAGAACTGAGAAACTTAATGGCAACTCATATCACACCAAGACCCATCTCAGTCCTGCCACAGACTGAAAGGGTTTTATTCTCCCTGTTCCTCTGTCAGATTTTAAATGGATGTGGTTTCATTCCCCTTCTCACTTAATATTGGAACATCTCAATCTCCAGCGAGATCTCATTTTTACATGATGTGCTCGTATTTCAAGAGGACTTTTTCAAGGGGGAAAAATAGCTCCACTCAAGAGAAAGCTCATGGCTGGAAAGCAAGCATATTTATCTCCAGTGATTCAACAAATATTTACTGCGTGCTGAGCCCAGATTCTTGGGGTCTCGCGTACAGAGGGGGCACGACATCCTCAGAGTCACACAGCCAAGTTAGAGGCCAAACACCTGGGTGTTTTCTTCCCTCTTACAGGGGCTACATACTTCCCATCCCCTTGAGGTGACACACAGAGTGGCTGGAACAAGAATCTCTATCTCGGCTCTGCCAGGATGTAGCACCATCGAGAATAGAAACGATGCCAGATCTTGCCATTCTCTGCTGTACATCTCTCAGTATGCACCCATTTCTTTTGGAAGAAACTCGCTCCCTGGCCCATGGCTGAAACTCACTCGCTGTGACCTATTTGACTTATTCTTTCCATGGACCCCTCCTCTTCTGCCACACATGTCCTGTCCTTGGCCTGTACTGTTCCCAGTAGCTACCATCACAGGGTCTAGGCATTTATGCACCGATCAATGACCTACCTCCACCCTATCAGTCATTTTTCATTCACCTGCCCCTCCCTGCTTTACACATCAGTTTAAACGGCATGTCCTCCAAGCACCTGCCCTTGACCACTGACTTCTCAGACTAGGTGAACTCTCATAGGTTCCTGTACTATTTGTTCATCATATTGATTGATGAGGAAGCACGAGGCAAGCTGAGGACAAAGCACAAGCTAGCAGGCTGCACTCCACCCCCATCCCTACCAGTTGGGATATGTGTGATATTCCTTGGACACTCCCAGCTACCCCAAAACAGGAAAGAACAACAACAACAAAAAAAAACCAAATGAGAGTCTCCATCAGTTTACAAGTAAGTGGCAATCCCGTCAATGGCATAAAGTCCAAGAACTTCCTACTATCTTAATGTTAATGCTTTGCTAGGGGGAAAAACAACCTTAGCGTGACGATAGCTAGGTGTCCAGTAAGTCTTTGTCCAGTAAGTCTTTAGCGTGTGAGAGTCTCTTTGGAAACTCCCTCTTGACTTTATCTTCCTGACTCCATAAAAGGGTCACCCCTCCCCAACACTTGCAGTGCTGGTCCTGTCCCCATGCTTCAATAAAATCATCTTTTTGTAACAAATGCATCTCTAAGAATTCTTTTGTGGCCATCAGCTCCAAACCCCAAGAACCCCACCATCACCCCAAAACTTCATCAATGATCACATCTGTAATTATTTACCTAAAGAGAGTCTTTCCCATTTCCATTTCCTGAGAGCAGGAACTGAGCTTATCTTTTTGTACATTTCCATATAACCAGTTCCCAGGCCAACGCAGGACATGTACTAGGTGCTTAGCATTCATGCATTAATTAACTAGCCAATACGACCTCCAGGCTCTGGGCAGAAAAGCAGATGTTTTTATTATAAGGGACAATGGGACTGGGGGCAATTTCTTTCTGCCCTCCTTTATGGTGAGCTTTTCAAAAGCTGTTTAATCCCACAGCCTCCTTGAAGCCCCTGGATTTTGCGGTCAGTATCAAATAAAGTAGATATCCAACACCCTCACTTTGTTCCCAAGCTTATTTCTAAATCTCTTCTCCTAAACCCTCCTTATGACCCAGACCAGCTTCTGATCTCTGAGGTTCTCCTTCTCTTATTTAATTTCTCCCACAAATAGACTTGCCTGGAGATAGTTTTGCCTTTCCCCACCACCAAACAATGGATAGGGCTTCATCCTTCTTAGCTGAAGACGTGATTTGTCCAAGGGCCCAGATCATACTCTGGTTCCCAACAAATGCAGCTGTAAGGATACCACCACCTAGTTATATCTTCCCAGTTTTTTGGGACCCCAGCACTCTGTGATGAGGTTTTCGGGTGATGGTGGGGTGGTCTGCAGCCAACGGCCAAGAAAGAATTCTTGAAGACGTCTCTGGTGCAAAAAGGTGATTTTATTTAAGCATGGAGACAGGACCATGGGGAGTAAAAGCTGTATCGGGGTTGTGAAGGATGGCTGGTTTTCAGCTACGGAGTGTGTGTGTGGGGGGGGATGGGTAAAGACAAATAAGAGGCCTCCCGAAGGACTTGGATGTGCTAAAGAGGACTCCTAAGATTCCTGAGGCCTTGCTATTGTCCAGCTAAGGTTGTTTTCCCTCTAGTAAGGCATTAACATGAGGACGGTAGGGGATTCCTGGAGAAATGTTATACTCTGTATTTGCCTCAAGTTATTTGGCAACGGGCTGCAGGTTTGAGGAAATTTCATTTTACCTGCCATTTCCCTCTTGCCGTTTTTCCCCACATCGCTACAGAGGGGTGATGTTGGGGCTCCAGGAAACTGAGTCTACAGGTTTCTGGAGATTAGGCTATTGAGAAGATTGCCTTTTTCTTGTAATTTGCCAAGACATTTGCAAACTGATGGATAACCCTGTCCTGTACGACCGTGATCTCCATCAGTTAGTCATTTGTTTTCTTTCCTCTCCTTCTTCTTTGGGCAGCCAGGAATGCCTGAGGAATATCACATATCTCCCACTGGGGGGTGGAAGAGGAGGGGTGTACTAGCTTATATTTCACTCTCAGCCTGCCTCAAGCTCCCTCATCACCTCTACCTCTAGAATTTTACACATGCTTTTTCCTCCCACCCTATTCACTCCGTTAACTCATACCCATGCTTAAGACACTAACTCACTCAAACAGGAATCCTTCTGTGACTCATAAGGCCAGGTCAGGCTCCTCTGTTATATCTTCTTTTAACACCATAAAATTGTATTTGTGAAAAATATTTGGAGCCGTTTAAAAGGTTGTATTTGTGAGATTATTCTCATTAATGCTTATCTATTCTAAGCTGTGAACTCTGAAAAGGTTGGAATCATGTCTCTTTTTTTGACTCATTATTACAACCTCAATGTCTGGCACAGAATAATTGCTTAAAGTATTGGGTGAATGAATGAAGATATTATTCAAAATGGGTACATCCTCTTTGAGCCTCTTCCTCCTTTTCTTATGTAAGGAAATGGGTGGGAATGCAGAGAGGATCCCTTTTAGAACTTTCCTGAAACATCTCCCACAGTAGGGAGGGCAAAAAAGGGGCGTGTGCCCCCTCTATTATTACCTGTGAGCTTGAACAAGCTACTTCCTGGCTCTGTTACTCAGTCTCTATCCTCCTAAAATGATTATTTGAATAATAATGCCTCCAATGGTACATTTCTTTATCCACTCATTCATTCACTCATTCATTCAGTAAAGAACATTTCTCAAAGTGCAGTCCTGGGACCAAGTGCACGGGGATCAGCTGAGCCACTTAACAATGCAGATTCCTAGCTCCCATGTGAAGATTACAGGTGATCCTTATGCACCCGTAAGTTGAGAACCAATGGCTATAGTGAGTTGTGATTTTAAAAAGGCATCATGTATAAAGTAGTTTGGGGGCTACTTTACAGCACAGAGCCTGCCGCCTGCTCAGTGCCACAGACCAGCCCATCTTTCCAGCTTCTTCTCCATCTTCTTCACCCACCTATCTAACCACCTACCTTCCTCCATCTTTTCTAATGGAATACTTCCATTTCTGCCTCTCATTCCATCCTATTCTTCTTTATTTGCTTTCCCCATCTTATCCTAAGTATCATATTCTACCCCAAATCAACAGGAGGCCCATCCCTGTAGCAAGTGATGAGAGAACTCCAGGAAATGCAGGAGACAAAGATGTGGTCCTCAAGAAGCTTCTAGCAGAGAGAAGAGACCTGGGCCTCTGCACCTATATAAAGGTTCATGGACACACGGCAGCCCGTGGGCTTCCATCTGTGCAAACGGTCTCTCCTCCCCTCTCCTCTCTTGTCCTTTCCCACAAAGCCTGATTTCAGGCTCACCCAAATGACATTGTGCTTCTCAAACCTTCCAATCCCACACTTATTTGTCACTTGGAGATAAGCGCAGTCACTCATTCACCACATCCCACCTGTAAATTCAGAACTTCTTCCTCCTCAGGGTAATCACAGGGCAAGATTAATTATGCTAATCAGCCTCTACAGACTGACACAATTAACCAGAGCATGAGATAGCCCCAGAAATCTGTATAGGAGCTACCTACCTGCTGGGTTTAATTTCACCATTCAGCACAGTAATTAAAAGGGGGTGCTATTTTCAACTAAACAGCACAGAGTTCCATCCTCCAATGGAAGTTGCAGGTTTTCCAGTTGCAGGAATGTCTGGCCACTTTATGCCCCCACCTTGGGACCTGTCACTGGACATCTCTTTCTTGGGGCAAGGTGCCAGCATTGTAGCCATTTTTTTTTCCTTGGTGGTGGTACAAAATGAGGTATTCATGTTTTGATACATTTTAAAATCCCTTTGCTTCCCTTCTCTGCTAACTCTTCTATATCTTTAAATTTTTTAATATTTTTCTTTACTTAAAAATTAAAAAGTTGTTGGGGGCCCTGGGTGATTTAGTCGGTTGAACCTCTGACTTCGGTTCAGGTCACGATCTCACCATTCGTGAGTTCGAGGCCCGCGTTGGTCTCAGTGCTGACAGCTCAGAGCTTGGAGCCTGCTTCGGAATCTGTCTCTCTCTCTCTGCCCCTCCCTGACTCACGCTATGTCTCTCTCTCAAAAATGAATAAACATTAAAAAAATAATAATAAATAAAATAAAATAAAATAAAATAAAATAAAATAAAATCATAAAAACTTTATACCAAGCATCCTTAACATGTGTTTCATGGAGTGCTAATTTGCCAAGCTGCTTTGGGAATAGAAGGTGACGATTCATGTTTCAAAAGCTCTCATCTGAATCCACTCTTAAGGAGTCATAAGGCAAATTTTTGTATTAAAGCGCTGAAAGGCCTGTTTCCAAAAACACATTCAACTAATTAGCCCAATTTTTTCCAATTTATCTTTCCACAGGTTTTAGTTTTGTTTCTCCCTAAAGGTGACCCTAAGACAAAGACTTGAGAAAAGTTTGCTTATTGAGAGGTTCCAGGGAATAGAAGTGAGACAGCATGAAAAGCAAAGCAGGACAGGGAAGAAAGCCAATGAAGAGTAGTCATGAACTTGTTACTGCTATTGCCGATTGGAGTTTAGTCTTGCTGGGGGACTCCCTAAAGATCCATGTAAAATGCATTGCAGCATTGTCCTGTTGAAGGATAGAAAAGCTTAGACATTTATCTACTGACTTATTCCCTTATTGTTTGAGAGTTGCCCTAAGGGACTACCTTCATGTACTTCTGAGTTGGTCAGTTGACAAGCCTTCCTCAGCTTTGGGAAAAGCGCAATAGAGAGACATCATGACCCTTAATATGGGACAGTGACAATGGTGGATGGGACTGTCCAGCACAGTGGTGCTAAAATCAGGAGGGCTAAAGGGGCATGGCATGGTAATCACAGAACCTGCTACCCCTAAATAAATAATCCTAAAAAGAATTAGAACTCTAAGTTATTTACATCCAAACCACTTATATTCTATGTGCATAATTTAACAAACACTTGTTGGAAATTATTAGTGCTTTTCTGGTTCACCTCCTCTGCCCCCCGCTGGGAATATAAAAGACTACATTTCCAGCCGCCTTGCAGTGATTAATGCTGGTCAGTAGCCTAAGAGTAGACTTGTGTATGCCACTTCCAAGCCGAGGCAGTAAGAGTGTCTGTCAAACTTTCCATTCCTCTCTAGACATACTGAGTATGGTATAGAGTGGCACCTACTGAGAAGGCCACAAGAAAGGAGCAGACTGGACTCCTGTGTGGCCTTGGGGGGAACTGCCCCAGTGAGCTGATGTGCCATGGATTTGGGGTGAAGAGTAAGTCAGATTTCACCTGTCAATCCACTGGGATTTGAGGCCTTTTTTTTTTTTTTAAATTTTTAAAGTTTATTTATTCTTGAGAGATAGAGAGAGTCAGAGCATGAACAGGGGAAGGGGAGACAGAGAGGGAGACACAGAATCCCAAGCAGACTCCAGGCTCTGAGCTGTCAGCACAGAGTTCGACATGGGGCTTGAACCCATGAATCACGAGATCATGACCTGAGCCGAAGCCAGACGCTTAACCGACTGAGCCCCCAGGTGCCCCGAGGCTTTGCTTTTTATCACAGCAAAGCCTAGCCTACCTTGAACAATCCAACTGCCTTGGAGAATACAGCCACAGAGAAGCAAAAGGTGGCTGTAATTTCTAGGATCTTCCTTACACAAGATATCTAATATGGGTCAGCTAGTGTTATAGCAAAAAAAAAAAAAAAAAAAAAGAAAAAGAAAAAGAAAAAAAGAAAAACAAGGAGAAGATAAAGAAAGACCGAATTGTTGCCTGTGTTTCTTAGTATAGCTAATAGAGAATCCCAAAGACAAGTGAAGATATCGTCTGGTGAGTGACCCAAGCCCTGCATAAAAAATGTCTTATTTCTGCAAAATGAGATGGCCCGGAGGGGGCTGTTTGATTTGACTGGAGGAGATATGGACCAAACTCTTCCAAAGCCAAAGGGATCTAGGTGTTCTGCTTCTATGTCATACTCCTGACTCTTTAAATGGGCTCAATGATCCATAAAACATATTCGTGCTGGTCTAGAAATGCGAAAAAGTGAAGCAACGTCTCCTACCCTTGTTTATTCCAATAAATTTTTACTATATTATTTAAACTAGCTCTGAAATCTTGACTCTGTAACCCTTGTTCAAGTATTTTTCTGCCCCTCTTTGGGGAATCCAATTACATACAACTTTCACTGTTTGAATTCACCTTAGAGCTCCTGAGTCTCTGTTAATATTTTAAAATTCTCTTATCTCTGTGTATTTCATTTTGGATAGTTTCTATTGCTGTCTTCAAGTCCAGTAGTCTTTTCTGCTGTCATATCTAATCTTCCGTGAATCCTACCTAGTGGTTTTTTTTTTTTTTTTAATCTCACACATTGCAGTTTTCATCTCAAGAATGTCACTTGGAGCCTTTTTTATATATTCATTCCATATATCTGTTTAAGTTTTGAATATTTTAAATGCAGTCAGAACTTATTTAACATTCTTGTATGCTAATTCTAGTATCTGTGCCAGCTCTGGGTCAGTTTTGATTAATTAATTCATCTCCTCGTATGGGTTGTATTTTTCTGCCTGTTAATTTTTTTTTATTGGACGTCAGGCATTGTGAGTTATGTCTTCTTGGGTACTGAATATCTATGGATTCCTATAAACATTCTTGAGCTTTCTTATGGGACACAGTTGAGTCCCTTGGAAAAGTTTTATCTTTCAGATCTTGCTTTTTGGATGTTAGGCAGGAACAGAGTAGTGCTCCGCTTTGGGCTAATAATTCACCATTGTGAGGCAAGATCCTTCTGTGTATTCAACCCAGTGCCTCATAAATCAGAAGTTGGAAGAAGCACTACTCCCAGCCCTGTGTCAGCAATTAGCACCGGCCACCACTAATCTTTTCAGGAGGTTCCTTCCCTCACATCTGGTAGTTTATTCACATACATGTGCTAATCAGTGTAGAGCCAAATATTCAAGGGGTACCCCTATTCAGATCTTGCTATGTTAAAAGAAAAACGCCTTACCTGTTTAAGGTAAGGTAATTTCTGTTGCTTGCAACTGAGCATAATCTTGACCTCTCACTCTGTGCCTTCCCTCCATAGGGAACAGTTTTGGTCTGTACCATTACCCAAACATATAAAACAAAAACAGGTCAGTTCTGCTTGGAGAACTTCCCCACTCCAACTTCTAAAGGGCTAGACAGAATCCATGTGGAAACAGAAACCAAAAGGTGGGAATTTTTTCCATAAGGCTAAGTAATAATTACATCACTGCACTGATCGCATGTGATTTATGTGTCAGACACTGGGCTAAGTGCTTCACATGAATTATCTCATTTAATTTTCAAAACTGCACTAAAATGTAGAAGTTAATATATACAGTTAACCAATATTTATGGATTATTCGATTTACGGATTAGAACTGTTCTAGGAACCATGGGCGTTGCCATGAATTCTACAAGGTATTTTCCACCCACGGAATTTACATTCTGGTGAAGGAGACATGCAACAATTAAGTGAATTAATTAAGTTAAAATACGAGGCTATGAACAGATCTCTGAGGATCATGAAAACATACGATGTGACAAAGGCAGAACATTGGGTTACCCTAGATCAGATCATTGTGGGGGGGGTGGGGGTTGTGTCTCTGAGGAGCTGTTTAAGGTGAAATCTGAATGACAAGAGTGGGACAGTCTTGTGAAAATCAGGGTACTGAAGGCAGAGGTGCTTAAAGAAGAGCAACAACTAAAAGGAACCAAAATGAGCCAGAGTGGCTGGAGGAGGAGAGGGCAAGGCTGGAGGAAATGAGGCTCCAGGCACTGGGAGGAGCCTTCAGGAAAAGTCAGGAATGACTTGGTGAACCAAGGTCAGGGGTTGTTACTCCATTCCAGATGCAGTGGCTGCTAACTCGAGGATTTTTAAGCAAGAGAGTGCTTTGGCTTGATTTATGAATTTACAAAACTCATCTAGATATTCCTTAGTGAGTACATGATAGGGGATGAAGAGGGAATAAAGTAAGAAAGTTAATTAGGAAGGTTTGCAACCATTGAGATGGTGGACAGACTCAGCTTGGATATGGTGACAGTAAAGATGAGGGATGATGGAGAAGAAACTAGAATGTGTCTTGGAGGTAGAGTTTGCAGAGCCCACACATGGGCTGGCTATGAGCTATGAGAGAGAAGAACCAAGAATTGCTCTTGGGATTCTGTCCAAGGCCTCAGAGAGAAAGAGAGAGAAATAGAGAGAGAGAGGGAGAGAAGGAGAGATTATATATGACAATGATTATATACCTTGCCAAAGGGCACAAGGCTAGACCATAACATTCATTTATAGTGTATTTATTCATTCATTCAACAAATACGTGTGAGTTTCAGGAGAATTATGAGTGGCCAAACAGTCATGGTCGCTCATGGAATCCACAGGTGCAGAGGAAAAAAGAGTATAAATAATTACACACACATGGCCAGATACACAGAGTATTTGCCTTCATTATTAAAGGGCTTAAAGAATTCTAAAGTTCAAACTCAATCATTATAACCCAAAGCTCATGCTATGGTAGACTGAATTTCCCAGGGTTTGAAAGGAGAAACCCAGGGGTCAGGACTGTTTAGACCCCCTCTGCTATCCCACCTAGTTCACCTTCTTCTTTCCTCGCCTGCTTGTTCCTCAGCCACAAGCCTTTTTGGATTTTTTTTCTTTTAATCCTTCTCCTGTGCTGTACTGGTAATGATTCCAGGAGTCTTGGCAAACACTCACTGAATGCCTACTGTGCATCAGGATCTGGGCTGGTCACTAGGGAAACAAACATGAGTAATAGATCTTCCTCTCCTCGAGGAGCCCACCGTCTAATTGGAAAACAAAACCAGAATTGATTTTTTTTTAATTATGTTTATTTTATTTTTGAGAGAGAGAGACACAGAGACAGAGTGCAAGCAGGGGAGGGTCATAAAGAGAGGGAGACACAGAATCCGAAGCAGGCTCCAGGCTCTGAGATGTCAGTACAGAGCCCAAAGCAGGGCTCAAACCCATGAACGGCGAGATTATGACCTGAGCCCAAGTGGGTGCTCAACTGACTGAGCCACCCAGGCGTCCCAAGAACCGATTATTTCAATCCAGTATAATTAGTGTCATGATAGCAATAAGCACAGGACACCACTGGAGCACAGGGGAGGGTCCCTTAGACTAGAAAAAAGTAGTTAGAAAGCTCTATTAAAGGAAGTGATATAAAGAAGAAGAATGGCACAAAAACAGACACTCAGATCAATGGAACGTAAAAGAGAACCCAGAAATGGACCCACAAATGTATGGCCAACTCATCTCTGACAAAGCAGGAAAGAATACCCAATGGAATAATGACAGTCTCTTCAGCAAGTGGTGCTGGGAAACTGGACAGTCACATGAAGAAAAATGAACCTGGACCACGTTCCTACACCATACACAAAAATAAACTCAAAATGGATGAAAGACCTAAATGTAAGACAGGAAGCCATCAAACTCCTCGAGGAGAAACCAGGCAAAAACCTACCTGACCTTGGCCACAGCAACTTCTTACTCAACACGTCTCTGGAGGCAAGGGAAACAAAAGCAAAAATGAACTATTGGGACCTCATCAAAATAAAAAGCTTCTGCACAGCAAAGGAAACAATCAGCAAAGCTAAAAGGCAACCGACAAAATGGGAGAAGATATATGCAAATGACAGATCAGATAAAGGGTTAGTATTCAAAATCTATAAAGAATTTTTCAAATTCAACACCCAAAAAACAAATAATCCAGTAAAGAAATGGGCAAAAGACATGAACAGACACTTCTCCAAAGAACATCCACATGGCCAATTGACACATGAAAAAATGCTCAACGTCACTCACCATCCGGGAAATACAAATCAAAATCATAATGAGATACACCTCACACCTATCAGAATGGCTAACATTAACAACTCCAGCAACAACAGATGTTGGTGAGGGTGCAAACAAAGAGGATCTCTTTTGCACTGCTGGTGGGATGCAAACTGGGGTAGCCACTCTAGAAAACAGTATGGAGTTTCCTTAAAAAATTAAAAATAGAATTACCCTATGACCCAGCAATGGCACTACTAGGTATTTATCCAAGGGATACAGGGATGCTGTTTCGAAGGGACACATGCACCCCAATGTTTATACCAGCACTATCAATAACAGCTAAAGTATGAAAAGAGCCCAAATGTCCATGGATGGATGAGTGGCTAAAGAAGATGTGGGATATATATACAATGGAGTACTACTTGGCAATCAAAAAGAATGAAATCTTGCCATTTGCCACTACGTGGATGGAACTGGAGGGTATTATGTTAAGCGAAATTAGTCAGAAAAAGACAAATATCATACGACTTAACTCATATGGGGACTTTAAGACACAGAACAGATGAACACAAGGAAAGGGAAGCAAAAATAATATAAAAACAGGGAGGGGGACAAAACAGAAGAGACTCTTTTTTTTTTTTTTTTTTAATTTTTTTTTTTTCAACGTTTATTTATTTTTGGGACAGAGAGAGACAGAGCATGAACGGGGGAGGGGCAGAGAGAGAGGGAGACACAGAATCGGAAACAGGCTCCAGGCTCTGAGCCATCAGCCCAGAGCCCGACGCGGGGCTCGAACTCACGGACCGCGAGATCGTGACCTGGCTGAAGTCGGCCGCTTAACCGACTGCGCCACCCAGGCGCCCCTGGAAGAGACTCTTAAATATGGAGAACAAACAGAGGGTTTTGGGAGGGGTTGTGGGAGGGGGGATGGGCCAGATGGGTCAGGGGCATTAAATAAAGAATCTACTCCTGAAATCATTATTGCGCTGTATGGTAACTAACTTGGATGCAAACTAAAAAAATAAATTAAATTAAATTAAATTAAATTAAATTAAATTAAATTAAATTAAATCAAGAGAGAAAGAAAGAAAGAAAGAAAGAAAGAAAGAAAGAAAGAAAGAAAGAAAGAAAGAAAGAATTCTGCCTTGCAAAAAGCAGAGCAAAAAAATTCTAAGGCAGACAGCAGTCCAAGTAAAATCATAGTCTTGCAATAACACGCGAGTTCCAGGACATGCTCCGACCATAGGTGCAAGGTGAGGAAGCAGACGAGGTTGAGAAGTCTTAGCCTGGCCCCACAGGAAATTCCTTACAAAGCCCCTTTTCCCGAATTCCCTCCTCTCTGTCTCTCTCCCTTCTTTTCCTTTTTCAGAAAAAAAAAAAAAAAAAAAAAGGACTTCCCAATGCAAATTGGAATCTACATTTAAAACACTAGATTCCATTGGTTTTCTTCCCATCTTATTTTCTAAGGACCTGCTGTATTTCTGATCAAGGATCCTCTTTTGTTTGGGAGCGTTTTCATCTGAAATTCTTTCTGTCCCTCTTCCATCCGCCTGCCGCCTGCCGCCAGTTTCTTTAACTAAAAAGGGAAACTGCCAGGGGGAACATGTCAGGTTCTTGACAGACTCTACTGTCTGTGTATATTTTAAAACACATAAAAGGGCTTCTAAGTTGAGCAGGGGCATTCCCCAACTTCCTGGGTTTCTGTTCCAGGGACTGTCGTCCCATTTCACCTCCCAAGGCCCAGAGTTGGGAGGCTCCTTCTGGGAGTTACAGTAATGTTTAGGGAAGCCCCCCTGGGTTAGGCCCTTGAACGGTGTTGCCTCATAGAGACAAATAATGTTGAATTCTTCTGCTGAGTGCTCAAATGATCCTTTTAGCTGTCCAAAGCACACATGCGCACACAGACACACACATCCAATGCACAGGGACACGTATATAGGCACATGCATATATTCTCAAGTTCTTCCATTTATTTTCTTTCACACAAATGCGAACTCTTGCAGGATGCTGAGAATTGTGCCCCATTTTAGGATTCTGGCCCACTGTAATGTGTGTGACAATTCTTTCTGCTCCTGTCCAGCCTGCTGAGTATTTCAGGGAGGATCCCCTATGGTTATTTTGTGTACACAGTTGATTTTACTGTCTTTTATCCCATTTCTGGAGAAACCGCTCAGAGAATTTCAAAATACATTCCTCTTTTCTGTTGTTCTCAGAACCCAAGATGACCTATAAGAATTCACAAAAATAGAACTAGTAGGAAGCTTTTTTAAAAGCCAGGGAGACGGATAGATAACTAGATAGACCAGCAGAAAGGGAGAAAATGGGAAGGCACACTAAGAGGAAAAGAGAATATGTAAATATACAACCCATAAAACTGCACCGGAAAACTCGGTTTTTAATTTGCCTTTGAGCTGTCTGAAGACCTGAGAAAAAAAAATATTCTTTCAAATCACCGTTGCCTTCCCCAAACAAGAGATCGTGGCTGTGGTCAAAAAGATTCATCCTGTAGCCCTCGATTCTGGTCATGACTTGGACTCCATAGTTCACCCCCTAGAAACCCCGGACCTTCTGGCGCATCTGTTCCTGGGTCTGTTAAATGTGGGCACTGAGCTAGAAGTCCATTCCGGGTCTAATACCGAGGACTTTATAAATAACTTCCTTATGGTTTAGTGGTTCTGCCCAACAGATTCCAAATTCATCACCCATTTTCTGAAAAAAAGAACCTTCTAGATCCTTAGCCTCCATTTCCCGACTTGAGTACTTCCCAGTCCTGCGCTCCCAGAGATTTGGGGAGGGGAGGGTGTGCTGGCTGGACTCAGGCCTCATGAATCCCACTTCTGGGGCTTGGGGACATGCACTTAAGCTGCTTAGGTGATTCTGATGTTCCTCTAGGGCCACGGAGGCTTTAGAGTTCCCTACTGCTGCTGTAACAAATTACCATAAACTCATTGGCTTAAAACAACACAAAATTCATTATTTTACAGCTCTGGAGATTTACAAGTCCTAAATTAGTTTCGCTAGGCTAAAACCAAGGTGTCGGCAGGGCCTCCTTCTAGAAGAATTTGGTTCTTTGCCTCTTCCAGCTTCTAGCAGGTGCTTCAAATTCTTGGGCCAGTGGCCTGAATCTCTCTTACTCTTTCCATTGCCACATTTCTATCTGGACTTGGACCCCGGCCCTCCTGCTTCCCTCTTTTAAGGACCCTTGTGATTTGATTGGGCCCACTCAGGGAATCCGGGTTAACCTTTCCATCTCAAGATCCTTAACTGAATCACATTAGCAGAGTCCCGTTTGCCAGGGAAGGAAACACATTCACATGTTCTGGG
This sequence comes from Leopardus geoffroyi, assembly GCF_018350155.1. Taxonomy (NCBI): domain Eukaryota; kingdom Metazoa; phylum Chordata; class Mammalia; order Carnivora; family Felidae; genus Leopardus; species Leopardus geoffroyi. Next base: position 30,775,164 of record NC_059340.1, on the reverse strand, counting down.
TATGAGGATGCAGACATCCCTGGGGGCCATTTTGTAACTGATCACATGGTCCCTTGATTTCATGGGGGCTGAGCAAAGGGGCTCCAAATTCGTGGCTGTGATTTTTCTCTTGTAAAACCCAGTGAACTGACTCTAGGAGATACCACTGGAACATTTGTTAATAACAACATACCCACGAGTACTTGGTCACCATCTACATTGTATGTCACATAGAACTCTCCAATGCATGAATGCACATATATTCATCTCCGAGGACAGAGTCATGTCTATTAAAATAAGAGGATTTAGGGACAAAACCAACCTGATCAGTCTTCTACCCTGGTCACTTACTTAACTTCTCTGCTCCTCAGTTTCCTCATCTGCAAAATGGGTTCTCACAGCTATTAACCAGCAGTTAGGATTAGAGCCCTATGCTCAGCAATTCTGACTCCCAGTTCCTATACTTTGCTTGGTGTGTGTGTGGCCAAAGGGGAACGACGACAAGGAAGGCAGTTTTCTTTCTTTCCCTCTAATACACCTTAATTTTTGTTGTGAGTCTCAATTCCACCAAACAGACAAAAGTAAAGCTTGGACTATTCAAGATTCTTCCTCCTCTCCTTTCTCAAGGGATTGTGGCTAAGTCCTGGGGCTTCCAGAATGACATCATGAGAAGAAAAGAAGTGGGGTTTTTCTATGCCATTGTCTATTTGGGCTACCACTCCCTGAGAAGTGTTCTTTCCCTTCTGGTCAAAGCCCTGGCCAGTCCAAGCCTCTGTCACCCTCAGCCTCTCGTGAACATTTCCATGTTCATTTGGTTCTGCTTTCTCAGGGCTTGGGGAACAGGGAGATGCCCAGGGTTCCCCCACCCTGCCAGCATCTCTCTGCTCTCTGCTCTGTGCTCACCGCTGAGGAACTCGGGACTCTGTGCATCTATTTCAGGACAAGTGGCCCTTTCCATTTAGCCTCTCCTGCTCCCAGATAACAGAGGAGGAGACATTGTAGGGTCTTGCTATTTTTAACCTGGGCTCTTTCTACCACACTAGGCTGGCCATCTTCTGGAACAAACCAAGTCAGACTCCTATCCCAGTTGCTTTATGAGGCTGAGGACAGACCAAGGGGACCCTCGGGACTAGGGCTCCTACCACTGCTGTGATTCCTCTGCTAAAGGAGCTATATGTGTGTCCATCCCGTATACACCTCTCCTTGGCAGTGAAAACTGAGAAGGCGGTTGGAAGGGCTGTAGACAGGATAAAACACTTCTGCTTAATTGCCTGGGGAGGGTCAGAAATGACTCTCTGTTCGGCTTTGTGGAGCTAATTAGTTGGAAAAGAATGTGCTCAGCACATAAACAAGAGCCTTTTTTCTATAAGCAATTAGAAACGACCCTAACCTTGTTCATTTCAACACACGCCCCACCACAAAGTTGGAAAGACACCAAAGAGTTGGAAAGACACCAAAGTTGGGGCTGGCTACTGCTTTTGTTAATCCTCAAACCTTTCCATTTAAAGACTGATCATTCTTTGTGAAAAGCTTCTCCTCTTTGCTAATCCCCAAATATTCATTTTCAGTGGTTTAGCAGTGAAAACGGCAGACTGGAGCCCTAATTGTGCCATGGAGGTATATCTACCAGGGTTACTACAACCACCTGTCCTTCTCCTCCACCCCCCACTCTCATCACACAGACACTGTTTTCTAATTGATCATTTGTGTGCTCCTACCCTCTGCCATCCTGTCAACACTATAAGACTAAGTGTCCATCCACCACCGTGGGCTCAGTGCCCTGAACAGTGCCTGGTGCACAGAGGTGCTGAGTAAATCATTGTGGAATAAACCAATGAATGAATGAACGTATGCCTTCCCTGAGATGAAACGTAGAACGTGCCACAGGTCACTGCCGGGGTGTCAGGATCTGCAAATCCGCAAAGCCAAGAACTCGGAGAATGGAAATTGTTTTCCCCCAAGTTGTCTATAAAATTGGACGTCAAAACTGAAGTGGGAAAGAATCCCAAGATGGTAGATCTCTAGTTCTGCACACTTTATTAAATAATCAGGGCCACTATTTATGAAGCATGTACCACATGTAAGCACCGTGATGAAGCACTTTGTGTACCTCCATCCCTCCTCTTGGTACTTGAGTCGGATCTCTTCCATTGTCGCACCAGGTTTACCCCCCTACTACTGCATGGATCCTCTCAACCTCCGCTTCTAGATGGATTCAACCAAAGGGAGGCACCAGCAGAATTAAGGTGGAGGGAAGGAGTGGAGAATGGTCCGAGTATTTCTTTCCTGGGCTCCCTCCCTGCGTGGTCACTATGAGTGAGCTGACTACATCACCCTGCTGAACACTCCTGTCCTGAGCCCTGTGCATACCAGTGCCTTCTCTGGGTACCAGTTACCACCTCTTTCTCTTACCTTTTAAGCTCTGGGATGGTTCTGGTTGCCTTCTGTTACTACCCCAGGGGCACTCACTATGCTTTGTATGTTTCTTTAAGCCCTGCCCACACTTTCTCCATGATAACTGTCCCATGGTGAGGGTTATTAACAGCTCTACTTTATTTTAGTTTTAACTTTTTTTGAGAGAGAGAGCAAGCAGGGGAGAGGAGGAGAGGGAGAAAGAGAATCCCGAGCAGGCTCCATACTCAGCATGGACCCCAGGGCAGGGCTCGATCCTACAACCCTGGGATCATGATCTGAGCCAAAATCAAGAGTTAATCACTCAACCGACTGAGTCACCGAGGTGCCCCAGTAGCTCCCTTTTAAAGAGCAGACATTATGTCTCAAAGAGATTAAGAGACATGCCCAAGGTCAGAGTCAGCCAGAGCAGATCCTCCAACCTAGGTCTGTGTGACTGTATTGCTGACATGCCCTCTCCCCACCTCTAAGAGAAGAGAGTGGCTTGTGCATGGAGCTGGAGATAGAGCTCACAGAAAGAACTCATAGAAGAATGTTTAGTGGCGGCCAGGAGCAGAATTGTCATTTCGGAACTCTACCTCCGCAGATGGGCACTTAGAGCTTGGCTCCGTGGGTTGGCAGTGGTTCATTGAGAGTTCAAACCCCATCACAGACACGTGTGGGTGAATAAGTGGCAGGGTCTTTGGTTCTTCCAAGTGCCTGATACAGGCGTGCAGATGCGTGGGGGTGTGAACAAGAGAGCCTCGAGTGTAGTTCCCTCTTGGATACAGCCTATAAATATGTATGTTGGGTCCCATGAATCATTTAGTGCTGGGTTGGTTGCATTTTTTATGCTTTCAGGGATGGTTTGACTGACTCAGAGATGTTGGCAAGCACCCCCGAGGCCAGAGTGGAACCAAAGGCTTGGCAGAATTTGGAAGAAGACCAGGTATTTGATTTCAGAGTGATAAAGGTTTGGGAAATTGCACAACTTGCAGAATGTGTTTTCACCACTGATTACCACGGTGCCTTTGAGCAAAGTCACCTCACTTCTCTGAACCTCAGTTTCCAAGTCAGCAAAGTGGGAGTAAGAGCTGAATGAAATGTGTGCATATCAAGCGCCAGAGCAAGACTTAGAACAGACATACGTAGGTGTCAATCACCCCTCTTCCCCTTCTCAGCTTGCTCCAGCCTGCAGCCAAATCTGAGTGCCCAACACACTAACAGTCAGGCCTCAGAGATGAACAACTGGTAATGGGTAAACAATGCCTCTCTGGTTCTATGGAAAGCTCCTGAACGGCAGGTGTATCCGTCAAGTCACACTGGAATAACCACTTCACTCCTTGGTCTTGTACCATAGACCCTCCTCGCCCCAAAGCTGAGAATCTGCCTAGACATCCTTTATCATCTGTCTTCACTCCATCCAAAGGGCTATCCTAGAAGCTGCCACATTAGAAAAATGTTACCCCACTCCTGGACAGAGTTGACTCTATGTGGACCATGGATAAGCATCTAATCCAGTCAGATCCCTTCCCCAAGAACTGGGGATCTGGAAGGGAGCAAGAAATCCCATCTGTCTTCAGAACTGTAAAATGGTAAAGTGTAAGAGGTCTTGGTAAGAACTGGAGAAGACTAGTTTTGGGGAGAGAGAAAGGGAATGACCACTCAGAAAGGAGGTGGAATGAGAGAGGAGGTCATATTAAGAGTATTCAATGCTGGGTTCCAGTTGGACCTGAGGCCCAGTCACATTGCTCTCTGAGCTGCCCTGGGTCATCCCAATACTTCATTTTTCTGAAACTCATTGGATTTCTGAACCTCACTGGATCACTTGCAACCAGGAGTCAATGCCCAGGTAGCAGACTGACATCTATTAATTTGGTTTACAATTTTTTTTTTATGTTGAAATAATTTAAGACTTACTGCCAAGTGAGTTTTCCTCCACTGCTTTGAATTTGCCCATTTATAAAATGAGGAGAATTATTTTCTGGAACTGTCTTTTTTTTTTTTTTTTTAACAAGATGTGGCAATGATAATATCAGACTGTCAGAGAAGGTAACATAGGGTTAACTGTTATTTCAAACAGGTTGTAAGATATTGTCTGGTTTTCACCATCTGGAGGAGGGAAATGTGGGTTCCCATTTTTCTTTAATTATTAAGTAAACCCTTTTCAACTTTTAGCAGTGAAAGACATCCTAAACCCAAAGGCTATATTGTTGCAACACCTGTATTCAAATTCAGGTTCAACTAATTTGTAGTAAGTGCTTATGTGAATACTTTCAGTGAAGTAAGTTCATTGAAACTTAAAATAACTCTGAAAAAGAGATTTCATTGTCTTCATTTTATAGATAAGGAAACCAAAACAGGTACATTAGATTTGTTCGTAGATGGTAGAGTCAGGATTTGAACTCAGTTCTCTTTGTTGTATACCATGGTTCTCCCCTCTACAAAGATGCTACTGGGAATCTATCAGAGAGGATGATGATGGTGATGATGATGATGGGGCTCCTGAGTGGCTCCGTTGGTTAAGCGTCCGACTTTGGCTCAGGTCATGATCTTGTGGTTCAAAAGTTTGAGCCTTGTATCAGGCTCTGTGCCGACAGCTCGGAACCTGGAACCTGGTTCCGATTCTGTCTCCCTCTCTCTCTGCCCCTCCCCACTTGCACTCTGTCTCTCACTCTCAAAAATAAACATTAAAAAAATTTTTAAGATGATGATGATGGTGACAGGAGCCATAAAAGTAATATTTGCAAACATTGATTGCCTTGCTGTGTGACAGATACTATCCTAATACTTAAAGGAATAACTTCATTTCTTTTTTTTTAATATTTGAAAGAGAGAGAGAGAGAGCGAGTGAGCAAGAGTGAGCAAGCAGGGGAGGGACAGAGGGAGACACAGAATCCAAAGCGGGTTCCAGGCTCCAAGCTCTCAGCACAGAACCCCACTTGGGGCTCGAACTCACAAACTCACAAACTGTGAGATCATGACCTGCGCTGGATGTTCAACCGACTGAGCCACCCAGGTGCCCCTCATTAATTTTTTAGAGTCCTTGTGAAACAAAGCTCTTTATTATCCCCAAATTTGAGGACAGTGAAGCTAACAAGGGTTAAGCAACCTGTTGGGATCGAACAGCTTATTCGTGCCAGGGTTGGGATTTTACACCAGAGCTAGCGGCATGTGGAATCACCTATCGGGCTATTTTGGATTCCAGACCCCACTTTTGGCCCTACCCATCTCACCCCTCCTCCACTGAGAAGGAAGAACAAAGAAAAACGTTTCCTCCTCAGAGCAAGGTCCTCAGCATCCGTGTCACCATGACAACGAGGCCTAGTCAATTTCCTTACAAGGAAGGGAAAAGCAAAAGTCAAACAGAGCTTCTGAGGGAACATTCTGTGGGCAAACACTGGGGCCAGTGTGCTTGGGCCTCTGTGTCCTCACTTAAATAGGGTGAATCACTCCTGGAATTAGAGCTGGGAGGTGGGCCAGGTTCCTAAATAGGTATGGTTAATGGTGCTCTTGGAGAGCCTTCGGGTCACTTTGAAAATTAATCCTTTTTCCTTCAGAATCTGAGCTCATAAATGAGCAGATTAGAAACCAAAGGGCAGAAACAAATGAGAGTTCCTGGCAGGGGATTTGAGAGCATCACAGCTTTCTTCCTAGGCTGACATCATCTTGTCTCACCTCTTCCGCCCATCCTCCGCCAAGGTCTAGTCTGTTTGAAGACTGCCAACTCCCAAAAGAATGTACACTCCAAAGAGTCAGGGTCCATGTTAAGCTGGTCACCACTGCCCGCTCAATGCCTAGCACAGTGCCTGACTCATAGTGGGCACTCCCTAATTCCTGATCAATGAATTGATTAATTGAAGATAACACAAGCAATGATTGGGTTGAGGGAGAATGCCTTTGTTCCAATATTAGAAAATTCAAAGCAGAATGTTCTGACCTCTCTAGGAGGTGACATTTGAGTTGAGATTTGAATGACAAGAAGTGGCAAGTTATAGGACTATGAATAAAGAGAATTCCAGGCAAAAGAAACAGCACATTCTGAGGTGGGAAGGAGCCCATTTGAGACACAGCCAGAGACCTGTGGGTTAGCGAGAAATAGGGTTGGATGGAATGAGAAGCCAGGAAGTTGAAGAGACAGCAAGGGTCATCTCCTGTAGTGAGGGTCTGGAAGGGAAATTTTATTCTAAGTGCGATGTGAAGCCATTGAGGGGTTTTAAACAAAAAAGACAAAAAAAAAAAAATACATGTCACTCACTCGGTGTCCCCAAAGCTGGGTATATAACAGGTGCTCAGAAGTTGGATGAATGAGCTGAGATAATGCATATAAAGTGCTTTTTAAACAATGAAGAGTTTCAGAAATGACAGTCATCATCATTTGGAGGAGAATAAGACACTGCCCCCAGTACCATCTCTTAGATCACAAAGCAATTACAGACTTCTGGGTAATGAGGGTGGAAATCGAGAGACACCTGCTGTTTGCAGAACTTCCTTTCTGTTAAAATGATTTCAAGCCACACCCAAATACATGGTTGCAAAAGCACTGGCCAGATCCCAGAAGAATTTCCATGAAGAATTCACTCTTGCCCATCTGAGGCCAAACAACAAGATCAAGGAAAAAGAAAAAAGGTAATAGATTTTCCCTAACCCTGACATTTGAGACACATGGGGCCCCAATACGCAGGAGGGACATTCTGATGAGGTCATGACTCCATCGTTGACCTGTATCGCCCCAACACTACCTTTTTTATTATATTCTCTTAGAGGCCATGGTGGCTGGAATTGCACACGGTGCAGGAAGCAAAGAGAAAGCACAGAAGTTGTTTACTGCCACCTGGGACATAAGATCTGAGCTCTGGAGTGAGAGGAGTCAGGGAGGGAGACATGGGTAGGAACAGTGAGCTGCGGGCAATGCTTAATGCGCTGCTTCTGTCAAGGTAAGGGCTACATACCATATTCAACAGTCCGTGCACAACTTCCCACTGCAATGTGAGTGGAGCAGAGACTTTTCTTCGCCCACACTCAACATACAGCTTCATCAACATGGTTGGCAACAGGGTACATTTGTCAGCTGTCCAGCAAAAGGGCTGAGGGAGCAACGTCCAACAGGACCCAGGTAGACAGTCAGGGATAGAGAGGAAAATTCACCCCCCTGTCGATCAGCACACTCCAGGCCTACCTAAGTCTCTCTTCATTTCTGAGAAAATGGAAGACGCATAAAAACCCAACAATGTGGCACCAATGAAACAAGTTCCTATCACAAAACACATGGAACATTGCACTCAAAATGCATAGAAAGTGCACAAATTTTAGAAAGATTTACTGAACAAGAAAAGAAAATTTAAAAAAGCATCTGGTATGCTCTCGATAAAATTCAAGGCAACATGAGCTTATAGGGAAATGCCTATATAAAGTGAAGTACATCCATATGGTAGAATATCATTCAGCCATTAAAAACCATGTTTTCAAAGACTAAATAATAACATGGGAGAAATGCTACAATCGAATGCTATATTTTAAAAATGGGATTTAAAAACAGTGAATGCCAAAGAAGCCCAATCTGTACCTGAATGTTCATAGCAGCTTTATTCATAATAGGAGAAAACTGGAAAAAACTCAGATGTCCTTCAATGGGTAGGTGGTGATACCAAACTCTGGTCCATCCATGCATTAATACATGCAACATCCTGGATGGATCTCAAGGGCATTATGCAGAGTAAAATGAATCAATCCCAAAAGGTTGTATCTGTATGATTCCATGTAGGACGTAACATTCTTGAAATGACAAAACTATAGACATGGAAGCAGATTAGTGTTTGCCAAGGGACAAAGATGGGGTGCAGGGGTGAACAAAAGGAGACAGTATAAGAGAGATAGTATAAGGGAGTTCCTTTTTGGTTCCATGAATATATACAGGGGATAACAGTGCACAGAATACATACGCAAATACACACGCGAATAAATTCATGTAAAGAAATGGTGAAAAGTTAATAAGATCAATTGTCTAGGAAAGAGTATTTTACCAATGTCAACTTCCTAGGGTTGATACTATGCTTAAGTCCTACAAGAGGACGCCAGTGTGGGGAAGAAGGATGAAGGCTTCATGGGATTCTACTTGAATCTATAATCATTTCAAAATAAAAGTTTAAAAATGTATACTAAAGAAATACAAATTTTGACTAAAAGGAAATAGTCCATTATATTAGCAGTGATTTTTTTTTCTGGCCAATGGAACAAATGGTCATTTTTATATTCTGTATACTTTTCTGTATTTTTAAACATTCTGCAGAAAATATATATTACTTTTAGAATCTGAAAAGGACTTATTAATTCAAAGTTTAGTGATGGGAATAAAATATTTGATTGATGAAGCATATCCAAGGGAAAAAAATATATATGATAATGTTATAAAAAGGAATTGGGTGAGGGGCGTCTGGGTGGCTCCGTCAGTTAAGTGTCTGACTTCAGCCCAGGTCATGATCTCACCATTCATGAGTTCAAGCCCCTCATCAGGCTCTGTGCTGACAGCTCAGAGCCTAGACCCTGCTTTGGATTCTGTGTCTCCCCCTCTCTCTCTCTGCCCCTCCCCTGCTGTCTGTCTCTCTCTCTGTCCCTCTCTCTCAAAAATAAATAAACATTAAAAAGGGGGGGGGCTGGGTGAAAGAAGAGAGAAAAAAAGTTTCTGGTAAGATACAGCAATGTTGCAAGGAAATACAAAATGTAGCTGCAAAATTAAACCATACACTAAAAGCAGGGCAGAAGACTAGAGAAGCTAACCAGTGATGTGTTACACAAACAAAACAGGTTCAGAATGTAGCATAATGGAACAAAGAAATGAAAGAGTAAGAGATAAGATGACAGATGTTAGGACCAAGCAGAGAGATTCATCATACCACTACATGAGGTTTCCAAAAAAGCAATCATGAAAGAACAGAACAAAAGCAATAATAAGATAAAATAACAAAAAAGATAAAATAACAAAACACCTTCCAGATTTATGAATGACCCGAGTCTCTAACTCTAATAAACACACAAGGACACCATCTAGGAAATAATACGATAAAGTTTTAGAATCTCAAGGACACATTCTTAAAATCCTATACGTAGCCAGGCAGACAACAAAACAAAACAGCTTAAAAATGGTTTACCTAGAGGGGCGCCTGGGTGGCGCAGTCGGTTAAGCGTCCGACTTCAGCCAGGTCACGATCTCGCGGTCCGTGAGTTTGAGCCCCGCGTCGGGCTCTGGGCTGATGGCTCAGAGCCTGGAGCCTGTTTCCGATTCTGTGTCTCCCTCTCTCTCTGCCCCTCCCCTGTTCATGCTCTGTCTCTCTCTGTCCCAAAAATAAATAAAAAACGTTGAAAAAAAAATGGTTTACCTAGAAAGACTGAAACATCAAACTGGTCTCAAACTTTTATTCCATATCATCAAGATTTGAGAAAGAGAGATTATGACCCAATAATCTGCACTAAATCTCCAAGTTGTTATTAGTGTATGAGGCAATGATAAAATCATCCTAGTAAGCAACAGTTGGCATTTGAAAAGGTTGGCACTCATTAAATTACCAACAAGAGCTTAATGCAACTAGAAACAGATTAAAGTCCTTCAACACAATTTTTAATTGTCTTAAGTCAATGGTCACCATCATATAAGGAGATAGTTCCATTTACATTAATAATAAGACTAACAGGCTTTTATTTATTAATGTGCTAGATAGTTTAGTCTAGCCAATGAGTCATGGGAAATAAAAGAGTAAGGAAATTCATTGCTTCTTCCGTACGATAGAAGTGACTACTTAGAAAAAAAAAATGGCTGAAAAAAAAGGAAATAATAAGTATGTTCTGTAGGTAAGAAGTTGCAAAATCAGTATGTCTACATTTTTCCTATATATGAAACAAAGGAATTAGAAAATATAAAGAAAAGAAGATTTACAGTAGCAATAATTAACACACACAAAAAAACACTGGGACTAATGGTCAACATACATGCTTGCATGCACACACACACCCACACACACACACACACACACGCAAGCAATCATAGCTGGAGGTTATACATGAAGATCTGAAGAGCTCAAAATGCCCTTTTCCTGAATAGGAAAACTTAATATTATTAATACTAATAATTATTAAAATATCACTTCTTCTAAGACCCACTAACACATTTAATTCAAGGTAAATCAGGATTCTGAAAGGGATTGTGTCATAATTTCATAAAACTATTCTAAAATTTGAAAATATAAATGGATAAGACTGACCAAGATATTTGGGGAAGACATGGGAGAGACAACAGTGAGGGCATCTTGTCCTGCTGGATATTAAAATTCTAAGATACTATGGGGTGTATCTGGCGGGGGTCAGTCAGTTGAGCATCTGACTTTGACTCAGGTCATGATCTTACAGTTTGTGGGTTCGAGCCCATGTCAGGCTTTGTGCTGATGGTGCAGAGCCTGCTTCAGATCCTCTCTCTCCCTTTTTCTCCCATCCCCCCTCAAAAATAAATAAACATTAAAAAAATGTTTTAAATAGCTACACAATTATAAAACAAGATACTCCATGACATAGCAATATAAGATACTTAGTGCTGGACAATTAATGACCTAATGATGTTGATGCAGATTCAGGGACTTGGTCAACTGTATATACAGCTAGTGGTGAGGCAAAGTGGAATAAATTTTGCAGTAAACAAGTTGGAAACCAGTTCGAAAGGTCTTAAAAACAGGGGCGCCTGGGTGGCGCAGTCGGTTGAGCGTCCGACTTCAGCCAGGTCACGATCTCGCGGTCCGTGAGTTCGAGCCCCGCGTCAGGCTCTGGGCTGATGGCTCAGAGCCTGGAGCCTATTTCCGATTCTGTGTCTACCTCTCTCTCTGCCCCTCCCCCATTCATGCTCTGTCTCTCTCTGTCGCAAAAATAAATAAACGTTGAAAAACATTCAGTCTCCCTGGCCCTGTAACTCTTCCAGAAATCTACCTGCAGAAAAGACTCATGGATTTATGCTCCAGGACACCCAAAATAGTCAGTCAGGTGAAAGATATCTACTAGAATTTTACTACTTGGCCACTCCAGGGACAGGGGAGAGACCTGTCTGGTTGGTGACCTTGGGAGGAGACTCTGGGTCTGAGCATTGCTGCCTTCTCTTCTCTCCTCTGTTCAGGTGGGATTTGTCTCCCCACAGGGAGGATGTCTTCTGGTTTCTTCTGACCTTTGTTAACAGCCCTGCCCAAGAGGAGGCCTGAGGTTTGCAAGAACTGCCTGTGTCTGCCTGAGTAAGCCTGACACATTGTAGAGATAGAGAGAGAGAGATACATAGGGGGAGATAGATAGATAGATAGATAGACAGATAGTAGGTAGGTAGATAATAGATGATAGATTAGATAGATAGATAGATAGATAGAAAGAAAGAAAGAAAGAAAGAAAGATAATCCAGCCATAAAAAAGGAAATCCTGCCATATGCAACAACAGGGACCGACCTTGAAGGCATTAAGCTCAGTGAAATAAGTCAGACAGGAAGACAACTCCCAAATGATCTCACTTATGTGCAGAATCTGAAAGCACTGAACTCAAAGAAACAGAGAACAGGTTGGTGTTTGCCAGGAGCTGGGGACTGGGACAAGATGAGGATGTCTGTCAAAGGGTACAAACTTCCAGTTAAAAGCTGCATAACTCGGGGTGCGTGGGTGGCTCAGTTGGTTGAGCGTCTGACTCTTGATTTCGGCTCAGGTCATGATCTCATGGCTCATGAGTTTGAGCCCTGCAGTGGACTCTGCAAGGTCACCATAGAGCCTGCTTGTGATTCTCTCTCTCCTCTCTCTGGCCCTCCCTCTCCCTCCCTCCCTCCCTCTCTCTTCCTCTCTCTCTCAATAAATAAACTTTAAAAAAGCTGCATTAAGTGCTGAGGATCTAACACACAGCATGGTGACAACATGTTGAACGTCAATACTATGTCGTATATTAGAAAGTTGCTAAGAGAATACATCTTAAGAGTTCTCACAACACACACACACAATGGCAACTGAGGTGGGGGATGTGTTAACTAACCTTACTGTAATCATTTCACAATATACACATGCATCACGTGATCTCGTGATACACCTTAAATTTATACAATGTTATATGTCAACAATATCTCAGTAGAGTCAGAAAAAGTATTCTTGACTGTGTGATGTCAGGGGGTCCTTTGTTGCCTCACCCTAAGCCACGTCCTCCAAATTAGTAACCATCAGGAGCCAAGGTGACAGTTGGATCTGCACCTGCCCTAACTCCCTGTGTGTAGAACCCTTAGTTGGCTTAGAAGTTGGGTGGGAACAAGAAAGGTGCTGTCCATTAACACCCCTCTCAAGCCCCAATTCAATGTAGGTTATAGCCACGTACCAGAAACAGGACACCATAGCTATCGTAAGCGAGAGAACTCCATATTACTTTCTCTCTAGGATGGAATATCATACGGACTGTAAACATCATACATCAAGAAAAAGGTGGACACTATTCAAGCCTGAACTGGAGAAAGCACGTAACAAAAATAGTGCATAAACCAAACATAAACATAATTGTGATCATAAACAAATTGTGATACCTGGTGGGAGAGACCAGTAGAAAGTACTTCCAAGTACCAGCATTTATCTATAGGTGCTGAAGCCATGGCTGATTCTTATTTTCGCCCTGTCTGCCTCTTGTATTATATAAATTCCCTACAACATGTTTGAATTGCTTTTATAATCAGAAAAAAAAATCCCTGTTATTTTTGAAGAAAGCAGCATTTTAGAGGTCACAGTGATGACATGATTTGTCCTCTGCACATCAGGAAGAACAAACTCTGATTTGGGCCCAGAGCACTTTGAACACATGAGGACAAACCCACCAAAGGTTTATTCTGAGACAATGCAGTGCACCTGCTCTCAGTCAGGGCATCTGACGACTCTGAGACCTTGTGCGCCCGCACAGGGTCTGTGCATCCATCCATGTCCGGACACATGCCAAGAGCAATGAGTGAGCAGGGCCCTGCACCCAGTGTCACACGTGCAGCCTGCAGGGGTTCGGTCCTCACATCAAAGGAGTGAGGCATGGCAGGAAGGCAGACATGCAAACAGACTGAGGGGTGTGGCCCACTAGATGCTGTGCTCAAGATGTGCACACAGCCCTGTGGGGAAAATGCAGGAATTAGCATCAAGTCTCCCTGGGATATTCAGGGAAGGAAACATTTGGTCTGGGTCTTGAAGGATGAGGAAGAACCAGGTGGATGGGCCAGGTTGGGCAGGGTTATTCCAGGCGCAGCAACATGAGGGAGAAAAAGAGCAAGAGACAGATGATAGACAGACAGACAGACACACACACACACACACACACACACACACACACACACATGCACACAGAAGAATATATATAGCTATTGGTATCCTAAAAATTCTACATTCGATGGGAGGGTGTACCAGCTATGGTTCTTTGGTCATAGACCACAGAAACTGACTCTAACTAAGGGAGAGAGGGAACTTGCTGGAAGAATGTAGAATAGCTCTAGGAATCACTTAACTTGAAAGCCGAGGCTCAGAAAATGCACCCCCAGGAAGCTTTAGAACAACCACACTGGTCTGTTCTGGAAGCTGCAACAGGTTCACTCATGGGGAGTCCACTGTTTCACCGAAGACTAAAACCCAGGGAGAGAGCTTTTGTGGGGTCACATGTAAGTCACATAGCTCCTGGAGTTTTATGAGAAGTCCCATAATTGAGATAAAACAATGTCAAGCCTAGGCACTCAATAAATTCTATCTTCTTCCCTTCCTTCCAGGAGCCAAACTGTGGTAAGACCAACACATAAGGCTTCATTGAGATGGACTCAACAGACTCAACAAGATAGACTCAACAACCTGAAGGCACACATTTATGTGCCATTTGGCTGAAAAGGACGGCAACCAACTGATTCCCTTCCCTGAGATTTCCAAGGCCCTTGCAGTCCCGAGGCAGGAAGTGGCCCCCTATGGAAAACTCAGGCCAACATTTCTCTTCAAGCTGCCGGGAACACTGCTCCAAGCCAAATCCAAAAATAATCCCATTAGTCACATTGGAAGTGCTAAGCAGAAACAAAAAGAAATCAAAATTAATTTCAGTACCTACAATGACAGCAGCAATTAAGGTGACAAGATTATGGAAATCATCAGCATCTCCCGAGATCTTTGCCTGAGGGGGGAAATATCCAGTAACACAGCAGGACTGAGAGCTAGAGGGACTTGGGTTGTGGTCTGATGAAACTCACTGTTCGCTACTTATGGGCCCCCAGCCCTCAAGGATTCTTCTCCAAATAATAATAATGTCTTCTGTACCTACTATGTGCCATGGTCATTAGGTGATTACCTCTAGTTTTCCCGCCAGCCCTACAAGAGGGATTATTGTTCTTACAGATGAAGAAACTGAGTCACAGAAAATTTCAATAAATTGCCCAAGCACACACAGATGGAAAGTAGCAGAACCAAGACTGGCAAGGACCATCCCACTGCCCTATTGTTTTAGATAACATTTCAGATAACCAGATAAAGTCTGTCTGATCCCCCAGGCTTCTGCATATGTGCTCCATTCCTGTGCTAGGAATTGAAGGAAGACAACTAGATAGAGTTTGGGTGTTCTGCAAGTTGCCCATTTCCCTCTTTCTGCCTTCCAGTTTGTGTTGCTGAGAGTGGCTGCTAAAGAACCCCTGTGTGGTCATCCGAAAAAGGCCCAAGCACAAGAGAAGAGCATCTTGTTCTGAAATCTCAGGGGAGATAAATTGCATCTTGCTGTGCAGAATGACAAAAACAATCATTAAAGTCAAGCGGACCTGGCATAAGGGAGTCCAGGCAGCAGTGAAAAGCTCTTTGTGGCTCTGTCCCCTGGTCCGCTCTCCCGGGAACAGTGCCCTTCTGGGTACTTTATATACCCTTATTGATCACCTCCGTGGAGGCCTGGGTAATGGAGAAAGCAAGGTGGCCTGGATTGCTTTTATCAGGATAACAATGAGTGGCTGTTCTGGCCTAATTACATCGCTCAGTCCAATTTGGGGCAAATTTGAAGGCTTTTAGAGCAAAGAAGCAGGAGCAGTTACCAAGTGTCTTCATGTGTATGGTGGAGGGTAGATCAATGCCAACAATGACCATAATTATAAGACAGTAACACCACCCACCGCTAAACTGTGCTGTGCTCTCCAGTCGACAGTACCCCTCCAGGGAACATATTTTCATTTCTGAACCAGCAGTCCTGTTTCCTGAGGGTCAGGAGAGGAACGCAGAGGAGTCAGAGAGTCAGAACCGGTTTGAGGAAGTTGGGGGGATTTTTTTAGCTTCATCCTCCTGTGCTGAAATCTCCCGCAGTGCAAGCTTGTCTTCACAAAGCGTGCCAAGCCCATGATGAAGGACTGTGGGGCAAGCTGAGGTCAAAGGGCAGGCTAACAGCACCGCCCCCCTCCAGGTGGGACGTGTAGGATATTCTTTGGACACTCCTGGCTACCCCCCAAAAACGAGAAAGGACAAAAAACAAATGGTTACACTGATAAGAGTCTCCTCTGGTTTACCAGAAAAAGGCAATCCCATCAACATCCTCAAGTGCAGAAACTTCCTACCGTCTTCATGTTAACGCTTTGCTAGAGGGAAAAACAACCTTAGTTTGACAAGAACTAGGCGTCCAGTAATCTGTGAGTCTTTAGCATATGAAAGTTTCTTTGGAAACTTGCATTTTGACTTGACCTCCCCCAAGTCCATGGTATATAACTAGCCATTCTACACAACTTCACGGCATCTCTTCCGGCCTACCAGTCCAGTCCCCGTGCTTTAATAAAATTGCCTTTTTGCACCAAAAACTTTTTCAAGAACTCTTTCTTGGCCATCAGCTCCGAACCCCATAAACCCCACCATCACCCCAAAACTTCATCAGCCTGGGTCTGTATCTATTGTAGAAAGCCTTGTCCCCTATATCTGTTGGTGGGGGTAGCATTTAATCCCTAATTTCCAAAGACATTTGTTGTTCTTTTTTGACAATACTTAGAACAAGGTCTCTGACACTGGCCCACTAGCCAGCTGTTGAATGCCCAAGTCATCTGTCAATGGATCTAAGTCACTCTCAGAGACACACAGGCTTTTGGTAAGAAGAATATGGTAGATTAGCCGGTACTTTGAAAGACTCGACTAAGACTCAGATAAAACAAGAGGCAAATAAGGAGATATTAGATCATTAAAGCCATTCTGCCTTAAGTAACCATCAATTCCCATGGGTGAGGGAGAGACTAGAGACTCATGAAATTCTTTTTCCATTCATTCATTCATTCATTCATGCCTGCGTGCATGCATTCACTCAATACTTACCTACTGAGCACCTACTAGGTACCAGGCACTGTTCAAGGGCTTGGGGAAGTTTTTGTACAACGACAACAAAACCCCAAAGATCTCTGGTTGGGGTGGTTTACCTTCCAAGGTTTGAAGGAGGAGATGTTCAAAAAGCAGGAAGTATAAGGAAAAGGACAATTATACAGTATGACTGGCAGTGACAAGTGCAGTGCAAACAAAGGGAAAGCAAGTATCCAGAGGGAATGGGATGAGGAGGAAGGAGTTAACATTTTAAATAGGATGGTCTAGTGGAAGATGTAACTTGGAGGGAACAGTCAATGGGAAAATCTTACGGTGGCAGTGTGCTTGGCTCAATTAAACAAAAACAAAGAACACATTGAGGTCAGAGAGCTTGTAAGGGTGGAGACTGGACCATCTCAGACCACGTAAGCCATTTTAAACATGTGGAAGAGGAGCCTGGTAGGGAGGCAAGTGGTGGTGGGGTGGGGGGCTCAGTTGGTTAAGTGTCCGATTCTGGATTTCAGCTCAGATCATGATCTCACAATTGATGAGTTTACGCCCCACAAGATTGAACCCGTTGAGACTGAGCCCTGCACTGACAGTGCAGAGCCTGCTTGGGATTCCCTCTCTCTCTCTCTCTCTCTCTGCCCCCCCCCCCAGAATAAAAAAAATAAATAAAAATCTGGCAGAGGAATTGCACATGTACATTTTAGGCACTCTCTGCTGTTCTATATGAGGTAGGCCATGGTGATGATGGTGATGATGATAATCCCCATGTCAGTGATGAAAACAATGAGAGTCAGAGAGGGGAAGTAACTTTCCCAAGGTCAAGGTCACCCAAATGGTAAAGAACACAGCCAGGATCCTACTAGGACGTAGCCGACATGATATGATTAAAGGGATTTTGAGCCCACAGATGTTTTCCCTGTAGAACCTCCAACTGGGTTAAGCATGTCCCTCTTTATTCTTCTCCTTCTAGCAATAGGCTTCTCTGGGGCAATGGTTCTTTAACAATAGTGTACTAAGAATCACCTGAAGCTTGGGGCACCTGGGTGGCTCAGCCCGTTAAGCAACTGACTCTTAATTTCAGCTCAGGTCATGATCTCATGGTTCATGGGATTGAGCCTGAAGTCGGGCTCTATGCTGACAGCTCAAAGCCTGCTTGGGATTCTCTCTCTCCCTCTCTCTGCCCCTCGCCAACTTGAACACGTGCATAGGTGCGTGCTGTCTCTACCCCCTCTCAAAATAATAAACATTAAAAGACAAAAAAAGAATCACCGCCCCCAGCCTCATCCTGATTCAAGACATCTGAAAGATCCAGGAATCTATGTTTTAAATAAGTAACTAGGTGATTTCAAGGTCAGAGGATCCAGGACCAGAATGAGGTGTTTTGAGAAACCCCACTATTAGTGCCAAAAACCTGACTGTGGGTGAATTTCCCACATGTTTCCTTCCAGGCCAGGGAATCAAACATAATGAGAAGAGACCACTGTAGGGAGCCTACAAGCTCTGTAACAGGCTGAGGGTATTCCTGTGTCTGAATCACCCCTCACCAGGGGCCAGAGGAGCAAACAAGATTGTGCTCATGTCTGGCTGTTGGAAAGCTAGAAATAAGATGTGCTTCCTGGTACGTGTGGCCTGGCTCAAGAAGAAGTCATCTTCAACGCTGTTTGTTTCTCAGGTGTCCAGAATATTTTAATGATGTTTGTTCTTTTCTGATTGCAAATATAATGAGTTAATGCATGCTTATGGTAGAAATTACCACTATGCATAATGAAAAAACAGACCATTGCTTTTAGTTCCCACTCTTCCAGGATAACCACCGATGAATTTTGCATCTTTCTATCTTATGTTTTTTAATTGTCTTCCTCCCTCCCCACCCCACCTTGCCCCATCCTCTCTTCGTTTCTGTCTCTCTCCTAATCTCTCTGAACCGTTTTTTCCTTCTCTGTCATATGGGGATAAAAATACCTACCTTTCAGGATTATGTAATGGATGCTTAATAACTTACTCGACACCTACTAGCATTCAACTTTGATTGTGTTTATTTTCTTCCTCTTGACATTCCATAATGAATATTTTCCATGTGTCATTAATTACTTTTCAAAAACATGACTTTTAATGGCTGCATAATACAACATCATTTAATGAACCACATAATTTATTTAACTATTCTATTACTGAGCTTTGAAATGTTTTCTAATAGTTTTCTATTAGAAATTTTTCAATTAGAAGTAACACTGACTGTTTAAATCTTCTACTTCCCTGCTTTCCTTAGGATAGACTTCCAGAACAGGAATGGAAAGGACAAACAGTGTAAATATTTTAAGTCTTTCTATGCCTGTGCCAAATTATTTTTCTATACTGTATACTTCCAACACCATCACCAGCATTCAGATTTACCCAGAATTTAAGACTTGTGTCAGAAATGAATGTGTGTCAGCATAATAATTGGTGAGAGTGAAGAGTGAAAGATAAAATCCACAGAGTGAAGAGGAAAGATAAAATCCACGATAGAGTTAAAAAATCATCAAGTCTTTGGGGGGTGCACATAACACATTAAACTCTACAAGGGAAGAGACTCAGAAACACTAATCATTTCCTACACACTGCTCACTTTCTAAGAGACGTTCATCAGAGCAAAAACATAATTTTTCACTGGCATGTTTCTAATATTAGTCCATATCTCCAAAAACCCTCCTCTCTTCTGGTCCCTATTGCTAAATTCCAATCATCCTGAAGGGGATTGATAATTGTGGCAATTGCACCAAATGATTGCTACCTGCAGAGGCAATCACTTCCATCACCTGCAGAACTGATGAGCAATTCATTATCAAGAATTTAATTGCTATAAACCTGGGAGGAAGAGATTTCTTGTACGATTTTCAGGATTTTGTACATTCAACGTTTCTGGGCACCAAATTGGCTTTCATGAACAGGGATTTGAAATCAGGCTGGGGCGGGAGGGTGGTTACACAATGGCAAGTACGGTAGAAATATTGGCATAGCCTGTCTTGAACGCACGTTGTTAACTTTTTAAATGGGATGCTGCCTCCATGAGTGGGGTAGAATCTTTTTGGACGATGACAACAATCCTGGCAGGAAGCCCAGAGCTGGTTTCCATAAGCAATGCAAAAAAATGCTGGTTCAGAAGAGCGTGTAAGTGCTATGGTGAGTATGGTTTCAGCATTAGAACAGGATCTCTGGACTCAGATTCCCTGGCCTCAAAAGATTGCTCTGCTCCCCTGTCTTTACTGGGTGAACTTGAATGGACTTAGCATATCCTCTACAATTTGCAATGGAAATGATGATAACAGTGTCTGCCTCATATGGTTGCTGCAAAGATGATCTGAGAATATCCATGTAAAGTTTTGGGTCCACATAAAGTAAATTATTATTATTCCTACGATACTGTAAAAGTTTCCTTCATTTTCCTTATATGAATTTGTCCTTGGACCTCAAGTATTCTCACCACCAAGAACTATATTTTTAACCATTTGATCTTCTCCTATGGACTCCTTGTTTTAAGAAACTACAGTAAGGAGAAGGGGAGTACTATTTACTGAAGACCTACTATGTATTACGAACACGTGTCATGGCATTTAATCCTTAGGAACTACTTTTGAAGCTATGTGTAATTTTGCATGATTTTTGCATGGTACTACTGTGAATCAGAATTCTAATCCTGGTTCTCCACTTATTATTCATGTGATTAAGGTTGAGGACATCTCCCAGCCTCATTTTCCTCACCTCTAAACAGGCAGAGTGATAACCCTTACTTCACCTTCCTATGGCGGTTGGCACATAGTTAAGTGCTCAAATAATACTGGACTTTATTTTTATTTACTAACTACTTACTAACAGTACAGACGCTGAGGTTCATTTAGATAAGTTAAGTACTATTCCCTGGATCACAAAACTAATTGGTGAGCTGAAATTTGAATCCAGATCTGGTTCCATAGACCCTATCCATTTGACTGGATCACAGCAACAAATGACACTAGTGTGGTAGTCATTCATTCATTCTCATAATCTCATCCGGCAGACAACACTGTAACTACCAAATAGACTTTCTTACCAGTTCATGACCAGCAGACAAGCATAATGTGACGAGGTTGTGTTGAAAACATTCCTTGTTTTCTCATGTGTGCTTTTCTTGTGGAGTTATTTTTTGAGGTTTAGAAATGATAATTTAAAGTTATATTTGCTTATTAAGTAGGAATCATTACTATTTTATCATTTCTGCCCAAAGGAAGAACAATACATGAGACTTCAGTTACTCTGTGTAGATTGGATATTGAGAAATGTAAATTTTCTGTTGAGTTTTTAGAATATAAAATACAAAAAGGTTTGGATACCTAGAGATAACAAAATTTAGCACATGGTTCACTTTTTGGCATCAACTATGTATCTTCAGCTAAAGATAAAACTTGGGCTGATGTTCATACAGTGAGAGTAACTGCTAATAAATCAACGAATGACACCCTAGAGAATAGTTGTATACCCTCTGAAAAGCCATTTATAAACTGAAATCAGATCTGTACTTCTTTTGGGGAAATACATCATGGATAGGAGACCCTATTGCTAAACATGGGGAATTCACACCTAGTTGTGATATTTGAAACATTATTTCGTGCAAGAAAGCAAAAATATCGAGAATAAACAAAGGAGACCTAAGCTGAAGATCATGAATTATACCATAAAGAGAAATAAATGAATATTGTTTATTGTCTGCCTGTGTCCAGCATTTTCCACAAATATGCTTGAATGGAAACCTCCTGGTAGAATCTTGCTTGCAACCAAGGTGAAGTAAAAGGGACCATATTTATCTTTCTACATAAAACAACTAAAAATCTGGGTGTAATAAATGAAACATCTGTTTTTACATATTGGACTTCAGGCAGTCAAAACAGTGATCTCTAAAAGAAAAAGACCCAAACAGATCCAACACACAAATTATCCCAACTAATTAATGGAGAGAGTTTTCAAGCCACGTTGAAGGGAGGGGAACTCAGGCAAAATCCAGTGTTCTCTCTGAGTTGAGATGGAGCTGGAAATTCACAGAGACCAAGGTGATAAGAGTTCACAGGGAGGGGTCCCGAAGAGTAGAGGATAGCAGACAGACAAATCTGGAGAAGATCCCTCTCAAATCTTAGGCTGAGTACCAATCAGCATGTAAGTGTAAGAAAAGTACCAAATCTAGGGAAAGAACCCCTTGAAAATCGCAGAGGGAATAATCCCCAGGGAACAAAGAGCCAGGACAAGTGCCTATCCCTGACAATGAGAATGGAAAACCTCATCTTTTGCAGAGCATTGGGTAAAGTACACAAAAGGATATTGCCTTGGTAATAGGGGAAAATGAGCCCTAGACCAAAGACTGCTCAGATTCCCCTTAAAAAGTCTGAAAGGCAAGTCTCAAAAGTATCAAAATGTTCTGAAGTGATTTAACTGCATCCTAGAACAAAGCTCAGGAATATTTATAGAAATACAAAGTTATCCAACACCTAACTGGGTGAAATCACAATGTCTGGCATCTAAATGGAAATTACCAGGCATTCACAGAGGCACGAAAGTATGACCCATAATAAGAACAATAACAAATTAATCAAAACACTTATTTCCCAGAGATGACACATATGATAGAATCAATTAGACAAGGATATTAAAACAGTTATAACTAGATCCCATATGTGTAAGAAAGATTGAGCATGCTAAGTAGAGACATGGAAGACATATAAAAGACCAAAAGGTAACTTCCAGAGATGAAAATTACACAGCAGGAAATCAACAGAAGATTAGACATTGCAAAAGAATTGTAGATTTGAAGATATACCAGTAGAAACTTTCCAAAGTTTCTGTATTTCCAAAGAAATACAGAGGAAAAAAAAAAGAATAAAAACAAATAGAACATTAGCGAACTGTGATCAACTTCATCTGGCCTAATGTATGCATAATTAGAGACCCCAAAGAGTAGGGGACAGAAAAAAATAATTGAAGAAATAATGAGTAAAATTTTTCTAAATGTCATGAAAACTACAATCCCAGTGATCCCCAAACTCACCAAACCCAAAAATGCAAGAAGCATGAAGAAAACTACATCAGGACATGTGATAATCAAATTGCTCAAAACAGGTGTTAAAGAGAAATTCATAAAAGTAGCTAGAGAAAAAAGGCATATTGCATACAAAGAAGTAGAGGAAAGCAACAATATTTTCATAAGAAGCAATTCAAACAGGAATACAATAAGCAATATCTTTAAAGTACTAAAACAAACAAGCAAACAAACAAACAACAAACACCCTGTTGACCCAGAATTCTATACCTGGTGAGAATACCTTGACTTCATATAAAAGTCTGGGGCTACATGAAAAAATGCAGAGCCCTAGAAATGGCAACAGTATATATGTGTGTATGTGTGTGTGTGTGTGTATATGTACATATATGTATGTACATATACGTGTGTGTATATATACACACACATATACACACATATAAATTTAAAAATTATATATATACATATAACAGCATATATATGCATACATACACTTAAAATGTGAGAAAAAAATCCTATGTGTGTGTGTGTGTGTGTGTCTGTACATATAATATACACTGTAACATATATATAGGATTTTTTTCTTACATTTAAATTTCCTTAAAATATAATTGGTTAGTAAATCAAAACTATTAACACTCATAAAAGCCTGTTTTGTGGATATCATTATCCACATTTTAGAGATGAGAAAACAAAGTCTTATACAACTGGAGAACTCACCCAGGGTCACAGGTATGTGTAACAACAAAGCCTTTGACCCTCTCATGGAAGGTATATATTGCTCTACCTGTGAAATGGGTTACTTTTTTTCCCCGTTTACCAACAACATATTCAGAACTTTAGGGAGGCTTAAAAAGATGTTTAGTTAATTGGAATTGATCAGGATAAATTGAGTACTTTCTGACAGAAGTCTGAAGCCAATGGATTTCAATTCTATCTCGGCCCAATTCCCTCTCTGCCTCTGTTTCTGTATGAATAGCACATTTCTAGTGGTTCACTTTATGCCTCCTGATTTGTTCATCCCTTTCCCTCCTAGAGCTGAATTTCTCTAACTGCATTCCATGAGAGATTAATGCATCTATTAAGTGTGTTCTGTGGTAGAACATAGTGGGAACAGTAAATTAAGCGGGCTTATTTCCTATAGGACACCAGAGAATCTGAACTATGGTAGCATGTCTTATCGATCTCTAAGAGGAAAGAAAATATACGGTATTGCCCATACTAATTTCACCTCAGGAAAGTTATTTGTGTAACTCTTTCTAATAGAGCATAACTTAAAATACTCTCTACTGGCAATCAAGAATTCAGGCATGATGTATAGAATTGGTGAATCACTATATTGTACACCTGAAACGAATATAACACTGTATGTTAACTATCCTGGAATTAAAATTTAGAAACTTCATGAAAAATAAAATAAAATAAATGCACATGAACTCTATTTGAATTAAAAGAAATGAAAAAAATTTTAAAAAGATTTCAGGCAGTCAGAGGAGGATATGACTATTATGATTTATGCACCCTTAGCATTTCTGGTGGACTTTGGAAAACACATGTAGGCATCTGAATCAGGTCACTGGCCACAA
The DNA here is from genome assembly GCF_018350155.1 of Leopardus geoffroyi. NCBI lineage: Eukaryota > Metazoa > Chordata > Mammalia > Carnivora > Felidae > Leopardus > Leopardus geoffroyi. The sequence continues at coordinate 30,750,855 of NC_059340.1, read as the reverse complement.
CACAGTGTCCAGATCTACTGGTAACTTCTCCAGTGTTAGTAAGTCAATATTATACGTTAAAACATGAGGTGTGCCCAAAAGAAGAAATTGGTATCCCCTAAGAGACTCCCGGAAACAAAAACATTTCTAAATTGGGTGTAAAGGTTACATTTGCTAACTTGCCTCTTTTGTCCTTTCTGCTAACATCCTTATTGATTATTACGGGATGCAAGTTGTTATGGTGATAAGAGGAGGGCTTGGATGCATGGAGACTGGGGAAGATGGTGCAGAGAGCCTAGCCCGATGTTTCTCGACTGTTTAATGTGCATATTTCTCAAATGTTAATGTGCATATGAATCCCTGAGAATCTTGCTAAAATTCAGACTTACATTTACTAGGTCTGGGGGAGAGTCTAAGATTGTGCATTTCTAAAAGGCCCCGAGGAGATGTTGATGCTGCTGGTCAGTGGACCATATTTTGACAGTGTCTACCCTGGACATATGTGGGGGATTGTGTACCCTTTTGTGCTAGGCTTTCTAATGGACCACATGTGGTTGGGTCTCATGGGATGCTGCAGGCAAAATGGTTCTTTATTTGTACAACTCAACCCCAAGAAGCAAGGAGATCCTACCAACAAATACCCTGTGCCCCCAACTAGTAAACACCCTCCCCCCACCAAAAAAGTCCAAACTCTTTACTTTGGGTTTCCAGGCAATCAATCTATAAATTGCCTCTGGCTACCTTATATTCTTTTCCACCATAGTGGTCCCTTGTAGAATACACTCTTGAGACCCGAATTACTTGCTTTTCTGGGGAAACATCCTATGTTCTCCACCCCCTTTGTCTTCACAAAAGCTGTTCTTTCTCCCTGTATGTTGTCCGCCTGGCGCTGCGATGTCCATCTCAGATTTACTCAGTCGATGAAACCCAGTTAGTTCAGGCTCTAGGAAGCCTTCCAAGCACCCCAACCACAATCAACTGTGCTCTCGTCCACTGCATTCATGAGTATGTATATTAACAAGCTCAGCCTGAAGTACGCTTTGTGTTAGAGACATGTATATCACATCATCTTCCCCTTTTACGTGTTGAGCTTTTGATGGGAAGTAGCCTTGTCTTATCTAATTTTAAACTCTCCTCCCTATAGTATTTCATATAGAAATGTACCATAATAAACACTTGTTTAATTAGTTAATTGGGAACAAAATGTATTAGGAAGTCTCTGGAGAAGAATTTACCATCTTATTTTGGAAACAAGACATAAGAAACCTTTTGAGAAAAAATACCAGACTAAAAATAGAAACAGCTATCATATACTGAGAGATTAGTAAATGCCAGGCACTGTGCTAAGCCGTGTTTCACAAATTGCCATTTGCTCCTCACAAAAACTCTATGAGAATAGAAATTACCTCTGTTTACGGAAAAGCAAAATGACTTAGGAAGACAAATGACTTGTCCAAGGTTGCAGTTCTGACATGTGGATGCACCTTGTAACTGCCTGGGGAATTCTAAGAAACACTGATGCCCAGATCCCGACCCCCAAAGGTTGTGATTTCACTGTTCTGGGGTGAGGCTTGGGTATCAGAGATTTGAAGCTATACAGGTAATTCTAACATGCAGCATAGGCTGAGAGCATTGGTTGAAGACATACAATATGGTGTACAATTGGGTCTGTGTGATTCCACGATCTGGGCTTCACCCTTGGGTTTAGCAAAAGCAGGAGCATTTTGTTTTTTCATAAGGTAGGAGCATTTTAAATTTTTGATTTTTTAAATTTGTTTTTATTTTTTAGGTTTGTTTATTTTTGACAGAGACAGAGCGTGAGCATGAGCAGGGGAGGCGCAGAGAGAGAGGGAGACAGAGAATCTGAAGTAGGCTCCAGGCTCTGAGATGTCAGCACAGAGCCCGGCACGGGGCTTGAACTCATGAACCTTGAGATCATGACCTGGGCTAAGGTGGGATGCTTAACCGACTGAGCCATCCAGGTGCCCCAAGGTAGGAGCATTTTAGAGAGAGGTGGCTTAGAGTAGACTGGCAAAGTTGGAGATGGGAGAAGGATCTAATTTGACCACATGTAGATCTGGGGTAGGAGTGTAATTGTGATAGGAAAAAATGTAGTTTCTTGGGGCCACTACATTTTTGAGAGCACTTTTGGCTTCTGAATTGAATTTAGTCTGCAGGTCCTAAATATCTGACCGAGGATGTCTAGGTAATCTCTTTTGTTGCAAGCATACATCAAAATAGCCCAGAAGAAGTAACCACTGTCATACAATAAATGAAGGACAATGCCTCTGACTACTGAAAAACCTATTTTTTTTTCATTTTCCATCAGTTGCCTGTGACCTATTTTATCTTCTAATTACATGGCATACTGATCAAAAGCCCTCCAAAATTCTGCATGGAGACATTCTCTCCTACAGAAGAGGTGTCTTGCCCAGGCTAATCCTCAACTCAGATAAACAGCAGAGCTAATGGAGGGTCAGGGAAGGGTGGACAGAGCTTGAGCCTCTGCAAGCCATGCAAGGCAAGGAATAAATGTCCTCTGTGTTTGCACAGAGGCAGGAATCCTCTCCTTCTTGACAAATGCTGGGGGAGGGGGGGCAGAATGAAGGTTCAGTAACCACCCTCTATTTAGAAGCAGAAGGGAACAAATTTGGGAAAATTGCTCATAAGATTGATGCCATATTACTGGAGAAATCCCCTGCAAGGGAGGGGAGGAAGTTTGGAATACAGGTCCCAGGTAATGGGGGCAGAGGAAGTGTCTTCCCCAAGATGGATTAAAGAGGTATGTCTGGGATGGGTGGGAGGATTATAGGGAAGGAGCCAAAGTTGTAACTGGTTGAGTGTATCCATTTTTTCACTAAGTGAATAAATACAAGCTAGGAACATGCTCTGTGTGAGGGGCCAAATATGGTAAATTAAACCAACCTGGTCACTGTCCTCATAGAGGGAGGTAGTGAAAGAGAAAAAAGTAAGTAGTACTGGGGCACCTGGGTGGCTCAGTTGGTTAAGAATCTGACTCTTGATTTTGACTCCCTTAGTTCATGAGTTCAAGCCCCACATCGGGCTCTGTGCTGGCAGAACAGAGCTGGCTTGGGATTCTCTCTCTGTCTCTCTCTCTTTGCTCCTCCCCCACTCATGTGCTCTGTCTCTCAAAATAAATAAATAAGCTTAAAAAAAAAAATACTGTTGCTGTAGTGTGCTGAATGGCATCCCCAAACAATCATGTCTTCCCCGAGCCTCAGAATGTTTGGAAAGAGGGTCTTTTCACATAAAATTATTTAAGATGAGGTCATGATGAATTAGGGTGGGCCCTGAATCCAACACCTGATATCTTTACAAGAAAAGATGAAGAGATACAGAGACACACACAGAACCCTGAGCTGAGTTTGGAGTGCTCCATCTACATGTCAAGAAACACCCAGGATGGCTGATAACCACTGGAAAGTCCCTCAGAGGCTCCAGAAGGAATAAACCCTCTTGACACTTTGATTTCAGACTTCTGGCCTCCTGCACCATGAGAGTATAAATTTCTGCTATTTTGCACCACTCAGTCTGTGGTGATTTGTTGCGACGGTCCAGGAAACTAATAAGAGTAGGGTGGTGAGTATGCACATTGTACTCAGATTTCCAAGAAAATGCATCATTTATATTTCCTGAATTAACCCGATAACCTTCACAAATCCCCATCCTGAGGAGTAGTGGGGGTAAAACACAAATCTAATTTAGGCAAGTTTACTCAGTCTGATGCAATACTTCAAATCATCTCTTAAGGTAAGCCAGCCTCTCCTGATTTCCTTCTCCCTCTCTTTATGCTTTCTCTCCTTTGGGTATTGAATGGGGATCAGGGAGCAGGGAAGGGAGGGGCCTCGGATCTATCCACTCAAGCCCATCCACTGAATCCATGCTCCTCTGGTCTCCATGGCGATGTCCCTTGCTGCCTGGTTTCTGGGCACCCTGCTTGGTAGTGGGCAGTGTGGAAGCCAGTGACTGCTAACCATGAGGCCTCTGTCCTCCCAGCCCAGACAAGGCCTGTGATAGGTCCATCCGTGTTTCTTCTGAAGCTGCATATTCCACTCTCTTTCAACCCCAGGGCCAGGTGGCCACCCTGCAGCACCCTACCACTGATCATTTGCCTTTGGAGCAGGAACCACTAAGGCAAGCTCCCTTAGTCATTCTCAGACTTAACATCTGGATCCCTCAGGAATTCAGAAGAAATTCTGGCTTTTTCCAGCCCCCACAAGAGTGAAGGGAGGCTTAGGATGTTGTCTCAGACTCTTACCCTAACCACAGCATGATGGTTACTGACGATGTTCTGACGATGATCTGACGATGTTCTGAAGTAGCCACCCATGTTGATGTAGGGGACATCTCATAAATCCCTCTCTTCTCCGACCCCTCATAGGAAACAAGAAAAACCCTCTTCGATTTTCACCTATCCTGATGGTTTCCCCTCCCTCCACTTTAGCCCAGAGAGGTCTCACCATCTGCTCCATTGAGTTGCTAATCTGTTCCTTCCTGCCTCACCCAAAACAGCAGGAATGGGCCTTCACCTACTTCTTCCTCCTCAAAATGGTGCTTTCTGTTCCACACACTTCTCTTTCCCAAGGTGGGACGTTTCTTCTGTAATACTCCAAAGCTCTCTCCTAAGGACACGATTTACCACAAAAAAGGTTGAAAAGAAATGTCTCCATAAACTTTTCAAATTAATACCCTATTACCTGAAAAAACCAAGATGTGAGTAGAACATTTGATGAGTATTAAGAACAAAAGAAATGGAGTGTCAGTGGCAGAAAATAATCAAAGATATCTTAAAAGAATGAACCCATTTATGACCTAGTAAACCCTTAATAATTTTTTAAAATTTATTGTGGCTGGAGCATTAGTTGAAGCATGGTCATGGGTACTTCCATCATTAACTGGTAATGGCTGAGAGTCAGATGATAGAGAAGCACGTTCACAACCCAACTGGCAAAGGGCATATGGTTTGACTGGTGTGGACTTCAAGCAGTGTTTCTAAACATGAATGTCCCTGGCCAAATTCACATCATGCCTTCAACCTTTGCACTAAGTGCCAATTCCTCATAAGCTGTACCTCGAGAACCCTAGCTGTCCTTGTTTCTCTGAGCTATGACACCCACCCACTCATCCATCCACTGTTACGGCTTCAGAAATAGTAGTATCTCATTTATATCGGTCACAGACATGCCATCCAGACTGAAGAAGACCCCAAACTTCAGGGCCGTGGGAGCCATGGTGATGGCCATCTCTATGAGCACCAGAAGCACCCAGGAGGCCAGAGTAGTGTTAGTGGCAGACATCAACACAGGGTCAACTTTGACAAATACCAGCCAGGTTACTTTGGCAAGGTTAGTGTGAGGCCTTGCTACTTAAAAGAACCCCAGAATTTCTGCCCACCTCAGAACCACTGAGGTTATGTCTACCTCAACAAATTATGGAACTTGATCAGTGAGCAGACATGGATACATGCTATCACATGTGGATAAACACAACTGGAGATGCCCCTATCATTGATATGGTACAATGGGGCCACCCAAACGTCCTGGGGAAGAGAAAATTCCTAAAGCCCATTGTTATGATGACAGTCAAATTCTTCAGCAGAAAAGCCAAGAAAAGATTAGAGGCAGAGGGAGGGGGCTCGTGTCTTGGTTTGAAGTCACACGGAGTTCTTTAAATGCTAAAAAAAAATCCAAACACAAAAAACACTTTAAAAAAATATGAAAAGTTGGCACAAAAAAAGGCACATAGACCAATGGAATAGAATAGAAACTCCAGAACTAGACCCACAAACGTATGGCCAAGTAGTCTTTGACAAAGCAGGGAAGAACATCCAATGGAAAAAAGACAGTCTCTTTAACAAATGGTGCTGGGAGAACTGGACAGCAACATGCAGAAGGTTGAAACTAGACCACTTTCTCACACCATTCACAAAAATAAACTCAAAATGGATAAAGGACCTGAATGTGAGACAGGAAATCATCAAAACCCTAGAGGAGAAAGCAGGAACAGACCTCTCTGACCTAAGCCGTAGCAATCTCTTACTCGACACATCCCCAAAGGCAAGGGAATTAAAAGCAAAAATGAATTACTGGGACCTTATGAAGATAAAAAGCTTCTACACAGCAAAGGAAACAACCAACAAAACTAAAAGGCAACCAACAGAATGGGAAAAGATATTTGCAAATGACATATCTGACAAAGGGCTAGTATCCAAAATCTATAAAGAGCTCACCAAACTCCACACCCGAAAAACAAATAACCCAGTGAAGAAATGGGCAGAAAACATGAATAGACACTTCTCTAAAGAAGACATCCGGATGGCCAACAGGCACATGAAAAGATGCTCAACGTTGCTCCTTATCAGGGAAATACAAACCAAAACCACACTCAGATACCACCTCATGCCAGTCAGAGTGGCCAAAATGAACAAATCAGGAGACTATAGATGCTGGAGAGGATGTGGAGAAACGGGAACCCTCTTGCACTGTTGGTGGGAATGCAAACTGGTGCCGCCACTCTGGAAAACAGTGTGGAGGTTCCTCAGAAAATTAAAAATAGACCTACCCTATGACCCAGCAATAGCACTGCTAGGAATTTACCCAAGGGATACAGGAGTACTGATGCATAGGGGCACTTGTACCCCAATGTTTATAGCAGCACTCTCAACAATAGCCAAATTATGGAAAGAGCCTAAATGTCCATCTACTGATGAATGGATAAAGAAATTGTGGTTTATATACACAATGGAGTACTAAAGGGCAATGAGAAAGAACAAAATATGGCCCTTTGTAGCAACGTGGATGGAACTGGAGAGTGTGATGCTAAGTGAAATAAGCCATACAGAGAAAGACAGATACCATATGTGTTCACTCTTATGTGGATCCTGAGAAACTTAACAGAAATGCATGGGGGAGGGGAAGGAAAAAAAAAAAGAGGTTAGTGTGGAAGAGAGCCAAAGCATAAGAGACTCTTAAAAACTGAGAACTGAGGGTTGATGGGGGGTGGGAGGGCGGGGAGGGTGGGTGATGGGTATTGAGGAGGGCACCTTTTGGGATGAGCACTGGGTGTTGTATGGAAACCAATTTGACAATAAATTTCATATATTGAAAATAAAACAAAATAAAATAATTAAAAAAAAATACGAAAAGTGCCAAAAGTTGGATGTCATTCAATGTCCTCTCTGTCACCTCCATCTGAGAAGGACATCTCTGAATATGTACCGCCCTCCAGTTCTCACCTCCAGCTCTATGACCTCCACTTAAGAGAAAAGGGAATTTTGCTGGCCACTGATCTCTTATCAGTCAAGAGCGTCTTTCAGGTTGGGTGTGACCATTCTGCACCAACTGTTTTATCTAATAGTTAGGGGCTGGAAATCTTGGACATCTCCTTGGCTTTCCTCTACCTGGATTTATGGCACCTGTGCTTCCCTTCCCCCAACTTCTTCCCACCTGCCAAGTTGATCAAATCCTCTATCTTCTTCAAAATCACTGATGTCGCCTCTTCCACGAAGATTTCCCTGACTCTCCCAAGGAAAAGTAGTCATTCCATTCTCTCCAGTGCCCATACCTTGTATGCGTTACCATCAGTGCATTTAATATCTTGTATCACATGCATTTATTTACATGATTGTCTCCATTTACTTTCTCAAGGGAGCAATTATGTCCTTGTCAACTCTGTTGGTTTAGGACAGTGGTTTTCCACCCTAAGCTCACAATGAAACCCCCTGGGGAACTTTAAACACTAAAGATGTCTGGGAGAATCCCCAGAGTTTCTGGTTTAATTAGCCTGGGATTTGCCACTGAAGTGTGTGTGTGTGTGTGTGTGTGTGTGTGTGTGTGTGTGTGTGTATTTTTTATTAGATTGTTTCTGAATGCCAGGGATAATTCAAATGCACAACCAAGGTTGAGAACAACCATCTTTGTGGCCAGTATAGGTCTCAGTGTATTATACTGTTTGCCATTTAACTGTTTCATGCTCCTTATGTTTAATGCTTTTAACCTTTAGCAGATTTCTCTCTACAACTGTTATTGGGATGAATCACCAAAATATCACTTCTCCCTGAAAAACGAAACAAACCTTTGAAATGGAAGGCTCCATCCATCAGTGCTCTCCTCCTAGGGCAGCTCATAAAAAACATTCAAGAAATAACTCCCTCTGAAGGAGGGAGGCTAGCTGTTGACTTTATTATTTTTGCATGAAGCCCACACAAACCCCAGGAAATGCTCTGTGGCCCTGAAGCAGAGGCCTGAAACAGCAACAAACCCAACAGGAACTCCCCTAATGTTTGAACCCCCCTGACTCTCTTCTTACCCAGCCTTGGAATCTGACAACTGCTCAAACTGCTTTCCAATAATTGCCTATGAGATGAGGGGCGCTGTTAGCTAGAGGCCTGTATCAGTTTCGGTGTGAGGTTTCTCCATTTTTTTTTTTTTCATTTTGACAAAAAGGACATTTCCCATTGTGATGCTCAGATGCAAAGCCAGAAAGAGAATTTGGAGCATCAGGTATGATCTGGGAGCCTCCTGAGAGACCTTTGGCATATTTCTGAAGCTACATAGAAGGAAAAGAACTTTGAACGGTTTTTATCCTAATGATACGTTCAGAGCTTTCCCCACCGGCCCCTCCCTCAGCAGTTTGATCATCTGAAGATAAATTGGAGATGCTCTACTATTAATGATGTTGACCCCATTTGCTTCCTGGACCATTAATGAGGAGCCCCACTCCCCTCCCTTGTACCTAGCTTGACCTGGAGGCCAGCCATCTTTCTATGTGGTGCTGATTTATACGTATTCTAATATGCAGGCAAGGGTCAGATGTTAATGAAAGCAGACACATTTTTATTCTTCCCTTTATTATTTTGAAAGCCGTATTAACTGGGGCTAGGCTGACCTTATGAAAGCTGCAGTAAGAGCCTGCCCATGAGGGGCAAAGCCATCCCTTGCCTGAAAAATATCAGCCCCGAGGCTGATAACCCATCATTCAAAATGCATTCCTTGAGATTTGGGGCAGCTAGCATAGTGCCAGACGACCGTCCCATCCCCATTGGTAATGACACCAAACTTCCAGAGCCACGGGAAAGTCTAAGAAGCAGGGTATGTTTGATGCAATTCATCGCTGGGCGTAATAGAGGTGAAACAGAGGAGACCAGAGCTGGCATGAGCCCAAAAAGGTGAGCATGAGGCATTCCTACTGAGAACGGAAGGGGCAGACTTGCCATTTTAAAGAAGAAAGACTTAAAGGAGCAGTACAGAATATTCATAATAATTACAGCTAGCAGTGGGGGCCCGCATTTTCTATGGGTCTGGGACTATTCTAAGAGTTTGACAGGCATCGTCCAATTTGATCCTCCTAAAATGCTAAGAGGAAAGTACTGCTATTGTTGTCACTCTTCTCTTCCAGATGGGGAAACTGAGGCTCAGGAAAGTGAGGAGTGTGCCTCACATCACACTGCTAAGAAACGGTGACATTAAAATACGGCTCCCCAAATGGTGTTGTTGACCATGACGCTATACTGCCACATTAACAAAGAACTAGATGAGCAGGAGGGTTGGAATCTTAGCATCCCGCAGAGAGTTTGAAATCCTGGTGTTGAGAGAGACAAGGCAGTGTGCACCAAATATAAACCCCACACAGTTGGCTCAGGATGCCCTGGTTTCTTGAGCTAGACGCCACCACCAACTCTGACAATTTGATATCCATTTCACGTATCATTAGTAAGGCCATGGGCAGCCTGGAGAAGATCCCTGGGTATTGGCAAATCGAAGTCAGGCTAGTCAACCAGAGGCCAAAGTACATCACGGTTTTAAGACACTTTTGGTCTCTCAAGCATAGCTCCATTGGCCTAACCATGATGACAATCAGGCCAGGATAGATTAGTCAGGTGTAAAGTTTCTCAGTCACAGCACTATTGATGATTTGGGATAGGTAATTCCTCATTGGTAGAATTTCCTGGGCATTATGGGATGTTTAGCAGCAACCCTGACCTCTACTCACTAGATGCCCACAGCACCCTCTGCCCCAGCTGGGACATCCAAAAATGTCTCCAGACCCTGCTAAATGTCTCCTGGGGGAGACAATCACCCCCAAATGAGAAGTACAGTATAGTTACCTAGCTTTCATGTACATCAGAATCACCCTACGGGCTTGAGATTTCTGGGTACCATCTCGTAAGTTTCTGCCTCAGTGGTTCTAGAAAGGGTCTAAGAATTTGAATTTCTAATTGGTTCAAGGTGCTGGTAGTTCAAGGTAGTAAGAATTTCTAATTGGTTCAAGGTGCTGGTAGTTCAAGGTAGTAAGAACTACCCTTAGAGAACCACTGAATTAGTCCACTCTGTTATGTATGCAGAGCCACATGCATCACTAATCCTGGAATGGTACAATGGAGGGATGGTTAGATGACTCTGAAAGACCCTTCCTCACCTGCTAGAAAAACAAAGGTTATGGCTTAAACACTGCCTCTCTGTAGAAGAGTCATGTGGTGGAAAGAAGCCTGGCCTGGATATAAGCCTATAAAAAAAAATTCGTTGAATCATTTAACCTCTCAAAGCCTCCAGTTTCCTTACCCCACAAGATGCAGCTCAGAACAAATGACAAGTATCTACCCTGGGTTGTTGGTGATGCCTCAAACTAAGTGTTCCCCCAACTTTTATCATCCTCAAAGCACATCATAACTTCTTACCTGTCTACCTACCAGTTGAAATCAACATTTCCCTTTAAACCAGCTCACTGAAAAGGGGAGGAAAAAAAACCCTTAATCATCTACTTTATTATATGAAATGGTATCTGTGAAATCACATTCTCCTAATATGCATTAAGATAACTATTAAAAATCTCCATGTACCACTTAAAATCATCTTATATACCTCCTCTGGTTCATGCAATCATCCTCTGGGAACACAGAGACATTTGTGAGGGAGGTTGGCAGGTTGCAAAGTGTATAGATTCAAGGTGATCTTATCAACTTTGTCTAGGCAGGGCAGTTGTTGGAACCATCTAGAAAGTGAACAAATGGCGACACCAGAGTGGCCTTCCCTGGAGTGAGCGAATGCAGCACGTGTGTATTCTCCTTCCATTCTTGAAGTCTGGCTGGATATCAGGAACGGTCACTTGAAACTGTTAGCCCATCACCCTGGGTCTCAAGTGCTTTTCCTAATATGTTATAATAGCATTTCAAAAGGGAGATGATGAATTAAAAGGGCAGAGTAAATTGGAGCCAGTAGGAGTGTTCTTGACACTAACGAGATCCACCTGAGTTTCAGTTATTTCTCTTGTAATTATCAGAAACCTGTCTTATTCCAGAAGAGGCCCATCAGTGGATTCAGCGCAGGCCTTCCTGGAGAAGACATGACTTTAGAGCTTTGCCAATGTCTGCCTGGGGCAGACGACACCTTCACTGCCTGCCTGGGATCACATGGCTTAGTGTTGGTCTTGGTGTCTTCTTGGAATAGGTTCAGATCCTTAGGCAACTGCTTCTTACATTAAATCAGCAGCTCTCCCTTCTGTGTGCATTAGACTCACCTTGGAAGCTTTTTGAAAAATGATGGCATGTGCCCCACCCCAGACCAAATGAGTTAGAATCCCTGGAGGTGGGATCTATGCATCAGGATTTTCAAAGCAAAAGTAGTTGAGATAAATTCTGCGGGAAAAAAAAGAAAATCCATACATGCATCCCTGGTTAAGAACACAATCTTAAGTGAAGGAGAAAAAAATCCGCAAATACTTTGAGCCTCCCTGTAGCCAAAGGACCTCTGTCTTAGAGATAAGTGTGCACCAATTTTAGTTCTAAAAACTCCATGGCCTTTTACTCATGTCCCCCTGAGACACTGACTTTTTCTCCTTTCCAAATGGCAACTCAATCTGGTTTTCACCTCAAGACTCCAAGCAGGGAATAAATCCACACTGTTGAGTGACCAACTCTATGACCTGCACTTTTATAAAGTTTTTACTTGAACAGGCACTCTTCTCCATGTTTTACTTAATCTTCTCATTGAGTATATACTATTATAATATTTATTGTAAAAGATAACCATTAGGTTGTCTATCCAGTACAACTACAAATTCTAAACTCACCCACTCACATTTTTCTGAGATCACATCCCCCTCCCTCTTACCCATGAAGTTACAAGGGGAGCCACCATTTTGCTACAACTTTACTCCCAGCCTTTAGGTACAGATGACTGGTCTAAGGTTAGATATAAAATTTAGCCTTGCCAAGTAATCCCTTCCCTGAAAGCATAGAATTTAGAATGGGTTGAAATGCAGAGGGAGAGGGAGAGGGAGAGGGAGAGGGAGAGGGAGAGGGAGAGGGAGAGGGAGAAGAAGAGGGAGAGGGAGAGGGAGAGGGAGAGGGAGAGGGAGAGGGAGAGGGAGAGGGAGAGGGAGAGGGAGAGGGAGTGGGAGTGGGAGAGGGAGAGGGGGGAGGGAGAGAGAGAGAGAAGAAAGGGCTTCTGCATGAATAATCTAGTCACATGTAAACTAGAGGCACCAGAAGTCTGTGTGTGTGTGTGTGTGTGTGTGTGTGTGTGTGTGTGTGTGTGTAAAACTAAAGGAAACTGTTATCCAGTGAACAAGAAGATGGTAGCAAACATTTAGGGAATCTCATATAATGGAGGGAAAGTCTCATATAATGGAGTGTGTGTGTGTGTGTGTGTGTGTAAAACTAAAGGAAACTGTTATCCAGTGAACAAGAAGACGGTAGCAAACATTTAGGGAATCTCATATAATGGAGGGAAAGTCTCATATAATGGAGTGTGTGTGTGTGTGTGTGTGTGTGTGTGTGTGTGTGTGTGTGTGTAAAACTAAAGGAAACTGTTATCCAGTGAACAAGAAGACGGTAGCAAACATTTAGGGAATCTCATATAATGGAGGGAAAGTCGACTGGCATTTAAGACCTGATTATTCCCATTTTGTACTGAGACATAGGCCTGCTCTTACGCTCTGTAATATATCAGTATCCTTAAAATTACTTCATCTTGCTTCTGCTAGTCTGAGTGGGTTTCTGTTACCTGCAACCAAAATAACTTAAATTAATATGACTATGCATAGGATATAGAAGAAGGATGCAAAGAAGTATAGGACTCTGCCAGATGCCTCTATAGGAATTTACAGTCCAGGAAGCACAAGAGAAAAATGAAATATTTAGAGTCAGACCCTCCCTCACCTGTGTTATCTTGGGTAGTTATTTTGTCTTTGCAAACCACAGGTTTTTCACCTCTACAAAGGATACCGAGATTTCATGTGGACGTTGTTAAAATTAAATACTAATATACTTCCTGGCTCCTCAACTAACCAGAATTCCTTTCCCTGTCTTCAAACTAAAAGGGATCTTAAGAGAACAAAGAGCAGAAACTTCTGAGGGCTTGCCACCCAAGATCTGAGTGTGACCTAGGTTTCATGCGATCACAGCCTACTTACTTCTCCCCTTCCTCACAACTGAGGCAGTAGAGGAGGCAAGCCAAGGGGGCCATTCCCACACTCCTGGCCCCAAACATCACAGAGGGTATTGGAGCACCCAATGAAAATATTTTATCCTATAAGTGTGCAGTGAAGCAGGTGGAAAGAAGAGGTCACAGAGCTCAGAGGGCAAAAAGAGAGAGAAGCTCATTGGGGCATGTATTTGGAAAAACCTGATTCTAAAAGAAACATTAGAAAAAAACTGGGTCATTGAACTGAAATTCATCAGGATCCTCATTAAAAGTGTGGGTTTTCTTCATATGAATCCCATATAATAGAAGAATATGAGAATGGTATTCAGTTATTTTGGGGTCAGAGGAAAAGTTTGGGCTTTGGAGCCAGACAGACATTGATTCAATTTTGGGTTTTTTTTTTTTTTGCTTGTATTTTTTTACTTAGACTAGTGGCCTGCAGTAAGCCTCATCCCCTGTTTTAACCTCAGTTTACCACACCCCCGTTAAATGGAACTAAAATGCCCGGTTCACTGTTGGCTAAAGGAATTCAGTAAGATTCTCATAAAGTGTCGCCATAGTGCCCAGCACATGGACATGCTCAATAAAAATGGTCACACCTCCTCTCCATACCCCATAAAGCTTTAGTGTGGCCCTAAAGCACGTATATTTTAGGGTCACGCATAATCAAGTTCCACTTTTGATAATGATGACCATGTGAAATTACTTAACCTTTCAGACCTTCAGTTTCCTTCTATATTCAAGAGGAATAACAGTACCTATATAGAGTAGACCCTAATTTTGCCCACCCAGATCTATCGCCCTTTCTTCCTCACAGACAGATGGTTTTCTTCAGGTACCATGATTTCTCCATGCTTCTGAAGGGCTGATTTCAGCCTCACTCCAAAGTTGCCCTGGTTGTTCTGGAGGAAATCCTATTCTCCTGATGGACTCGGAATGGGCATGTGACAAAATGTGGGTGAGACCAGAGCAAATCGCTGGAGACTTCTGGGAAAAATCTCCCCCTTCCGAGGACAGTCTCCCCCTCTTCCATTCCTGGCTGTTTTCTGGTCTAGACATGAAGACTGTAACTTCAACCATCTTGTGACCAGCCTATGGGTGAAGCCAACACTGAGGCAAGCACAGAAGAAAGCTCGAAAGAGCCTGGATCCTTGTATCATTGTTCACCCTTTGAATCAACCCATGTTGAAGCCTGCCATACTTCTGAGTTTCCTGTTACAGGCAGCACTTAGTGACCTACAATTTAAGCCAGCTGGAAGTGCAATTTGTTGCTTGCCTCCAAAAGTATCCTAAACTATGAGAGTTAATTAAGATATTCCACGCAAATCATGTGTCATAGTCAACCCTGACATCCCAGTATAGTCAGAACAAAAGATCAGCCCTTACTGATGCCAACGTGATCATTATCGTCATTACTAGCTAACAATAATAGAAACAACAGCAGCAACTAGAAGAATAATAGCTAACACTTCCTATGTGCCAGACATGTTTTTAAGGGATTAACATACTTAAATTATTTAATCCTCATGACAACATCATAAGATAGATGTCATAATGATCCCAATTTTATGGATGGAGAAAATGAGTTTCAGAGAGATTAAGTGATTTCCCTGAGGTCACACAGATGGTAGGTGACAGAGGCAATATTTTAACCCAGGCAGCCATGCACTAGAGTCCATGATACAGAGGAGAGGAAGACCACAAGGAAATTTCATTTCACCTCCTGATTTGGCCTCCCTTCTTCCTTCCAGCTTCTAAAAAAAACCAAACCAAAACAAAACAAATTCAAGGCAAATGAATAGGGTCCCTAGAAAGTGAACATCATGAGACAGAGAAGGGGAAGATTTCAGAGAGATGTATGTGAGACCTCAAGTAATATCAGACTGTGACTCAGTTGCCATCCTGTACAAAGGGCAGGTGGAAATCCCCCCACCTTGAAGGATTGCAGTGAGGACCGCAGAGAATGCTTCATGTTCAGTGCATGGCTCAGAACTGAAATGAAAGCTATTACAGACTAACTATCACAGGGTCTGAGCATCTACCTACCTTCCTCCCATTTACCAGTTGCCTGATTTGTCTCATTTAATGATGACATGGAGAGGAAGAAAGACTTAAAGAGACTGTCTGAATGCCAACCAAGTCGGCAGTTACTGCTTTAATTTAAATCCCTTTCTCTGCTCTCCCCACCAAGGAGTCTGATGATAATTCCCTTCCAAGGCTTCATTTCATAACCAAGGCCAATTTGACTCATTATCTCCCTGTCAGCACCAAGAGAATGAAAACCAGCTGTCATTACCAACTTGTCCCTGCTCTGAATAGAATCTGGAAGGGAGGAAAAGTCAAGGGTGAATTCCCTACACAGGTCATTAACCCCGAGGACAACATTCAAGGATTCTCAGTCAAGCTCAGCCCTGGACAAGGCTTCAAATGCCAAGAAATTTCTGAGTAACCTCAAGGGGCAACCTTAGAGGGAACAAGCTATGCGGCCAGGGCAGGAGGGTAACACCTGCCAAAATGAAAGACAGTGTGATATTCAGATTCACAAATGGCACCAAGCCAGAGCACAGGTTCTGGAATAGGCAGATGTGGGCTCAAGTTCAAGCTGCCTTATGGCCTTAGGCAAGTTGCCTAATCTCAATGAGCCTCAGTTTTCTTGTCAACATAAAAGAGTAATACGATATACATATGCTGGCCAAAATATGACTACCCTTTGAGATTGATCACTTTTTAAAAAATATTTATTTATTTTGAGGGGTGGGGAGAGAGAGAGAGATTACATGAGAAGGGGAGGGGCAGAGAGAGAATCCCAAGCTGACAGCACAGAGCCCAACCAGGGGCTCGAACTCACAAACCATGATATCATGACTCAAGCCAAAATCAAGAGGCGGACACTTAACCGACTGAGCCACCCAAGTGTCCCTGAGATTGACAATTTTTTTTTCTCACATGTCAAAAGGTGAGAAAGCATTCCTGCTGCACATGGCTGTTTCCCAGACATTTGTTCTCCTTCTGAAATTTCAGCTCTTTTGAAGTTCACACGAAACCTTGAACCTCAGAGCCCCTTCTTTTTAGTCTTCAGCTGACCTCATGGTTATTCTCACCTGCTGAAGATTTTAGCACCTGCATCGCTGTCTTCCTGTCCACCATTATTCCCGTTACCTTTCCTTGTGATTCCAATACCCACTCAAATTACCCGCCCAGTTATCCATCCCAGGAACTAGTTTCTTGGGTTCTTGGCCACCCTACCTCCATAAATCTTCTTCCTCACCTCAGCTACACATCTGTATGGATGCACCCTAGAATTCTGAATGCACCAGAGCTAAGACCTCTAACTTAAGGAATATATTCTCTGAGCACACCTTCTTATCCTTCCAGCTCACCCCTTGTGGGACCCTCTAATCCAATAATCCTCCACCATGGAGGACTCTACTCCATGGTTCTCCATCACCATCTCATTACTGATTATCTTTTTTCTGGTCTCACTTTCTTCTTCACACAGTTTATGTGGTCAGACACTAAACCATATCACTTGGGGACACCCTTAACTCTTCTCCCTCCTCTGCCCTCTCTTTTGCTTCCCTAGCCAAGCCAAGCCCAGGTTAAACCAGTACTTTACCTCTTCTGTGCCTGCAACCTAGCAGCTCAGTATGATTGGAGAAACACACACCCATCTCACCGACCTCATTTTACCCTAATGGCCACAGTCCTATGACAAAATCTTACTGTGTTTCTATGGAAAGTTGGCCTCTTTAGTTTTCCAGGAGGAAAACTTTTCCCCAACCCTCAATGCCTCTTCTCTCATCCTTGGCAAATGGACGATTTTTCTCTTCTTTCACTGACAAACTGTAAGCATTCCAAAGAACGTCTTCATTGTCCCATTCCCCCCCCCCACCCACCCAACTTACAAGCATCTGTACAGACTAATCCTGACTTGCATGTTAGGCTGAATGGACAGCCTATGGCTCTTTCTTCTGCATAGACTTGACTGCTTCAGTTGCCATTTCTCTCCCTGCCATTAATTCTCTCAATTCCCAATTTGTGGATCATTCCCATAAGCATACAATACCACTGTAGCAACTGTCATTCTTAAGAACACTTCTCTTGCCACCACATCTCCCAACCCCCATGCCATTTCCCTTTCCTGTTACACCAAATTACTCCACCTTCCAGGCTTATTCTAACTGCACCCATCTGACTTTTATCTAACTCATTTCATTTACCAACATTGCCTATAACCTCCCTGTTGCCAAAATTAACCATCAGTTCTTGATCCTTCTCTTACAAGAGTCTGCAGCATCTTCAACACAGTTGGCCACTCATCCTCCTTAAAATATCATCTGAATCTGAAGATACCATCCACTTCTTGTCTGGAAGCTCCTCTTCAGTCTCTTTTGCTGGATCTTCCTCATATGCCAGTTTCTAAATGCTGAAATACTCCAAGGCTCAATTGTTAAATTCATCTTTCCTTCCTCCCTTCTCCTCTCCTCTCTTCTCTTCCCTGTCTAAACTCTTCCCCTGGATGGCCACATCCATTCTTATTATTTTAAATAGCACCTGTATGTTGACAATCCCACAACTAATATTGCTAGCCAATCTTTCCACAGTACTCTACCCTTTACCCACCTCTCCACCTGTGGATTCAAACTCTTCATGTAAACATCTAATGAGCATCTTAAATCCCTTTGGTCAAAAGCACAACTTTGATTTGTCTGAGAAATCTACCCCATATCCAGAATGCATGCTTAATCCAATCATTTATCACTACTGTCATCAGAATTAGTATAAGACAGGGGTTAACAAACTATGGCCCTTGGCCCAAATCCAGCCCACCATCTTGTTTTCATAAATAAAGTTTTCTTAGAAAACAACTACCCTTATTCATGTGTGTATTGTCTATGGCTGTTTTCATACTATAATGACAGAATTGTATGGTTGTGAAAGGAACCATTTGGCCCACAAAGCCGAAAATATTTACCACTTGGCCCATGACAAAAAAAAAGTATGCTGACCATTGGCCTAAGCCACCAGTGTTTCATGCCTATGTGACTGCCATGTCTTCCTACTGGGTAGCTTTTCTTCCATTATTTTCCCTTTTTCACCCAGAAGTCAGAACGATGTCCTTAAAACAAAACTCCTACCTTAGTGCTCTCCTAATAAAAAAGCTCTAATTGCTTCATCATATTTGCAATAAAAGCCATACTCTGTGCCACAACCCACAACGCCTTAAATGACCTGGACCTACCTTTCTCTCCAACCTTATTTCCAACAACTTCCTTCTTCCTCACCAGACTCCAGCCACATAGCCTTTTTACTGCTCCCCCAAAAAGCCAACCACATTCACTCCTCAGGGTCTTTGCATTTGTTTTGCCATCTGCCTCAAGCTTTTTTTATCTACATATCCCTGGGGCTGCTTCTTTCATAGCTCAGGTCTCTGCTCCACTATCACCTCCACCCACATAAGGATGTCATTTCCCACTTGGCAGGGATTTTGTATTTCTCATTTACTTCCATGTCTGCAGAACCCAGAACATTGTAGACTCTCAATATATGATTGTTGAGTAGATGAATGAATGAGTCCTAACACAGAGATAAGCAAAAGTGACTGTAGGAGCACAGAGCAAGAGCACCTAGCCCATTTTAGCACAGAGAGTGGTTTAAAAAGCCAGATAAAAGGGGGACATTAGAGGGAAAAGGAGATTTCTTGGAAAGGAAGGCAAACATTTCAAAAACAGGAATCATGCAAGAAGGTGGCACATTCGAGAGACTCACAGTAGTAGGTGTATTTACAGCATATCATACATCTACATATACATAGAAGTCAGGATCTGGCAGCAGAAATAGGCAAAGGGCAGATGATAAAAGACCTTGAAAGTCAAAAAACGAATGTCATTTTTTTTTTCTGAGGTCATGAATAAGTTAATGAAGACTAAATACAAGAGTGGCATGATCAGGGGCGCCTGGGTGGCTCAGTCAGTTAAGCATCCGACTTCGGCTCAGGTCATGATCTCACAGTTAATGGGTTTGAGTCCCAGGTTGAACTCTGTGCTGACAGTGTGGATCCTGGAGCCTGCTTAAAGTTCTGTCTCTCCCTCTCTCTTTGCCCCTCCTTCTCTCTCTCTCTTTCTCTCTCTCAAAAATAAAACAAATCATTAAAAATTTTTTCAAAGAAAAAAAGAGTAGCATGATCAGAATCGCTGGTATCCAACACCAGTGTTGACCTACTCCACATTCTCTCCTATTACAAAGCTCTTATAAATAGTCCCTCTGGATTTTCAGTATGAAGGGTATTATTTTGGTGTCTGGATCTAGAGTCAGACTTAAAAGCTTTCATAATCTCTCATGCATCAATCCCATTTCTGCAATTCCATAGTAAGGAAATTATTTAAAATCCTGAAAGAGTTGTGTGCACAAAAAGTGTTCATCATAGCATTACTTATAATAAAAAAAAAAAAGAATCAACTAAATGTTTTAAAGAACAAAATCATTCAGAAAAACATGGCATATCTACTCGTTGTGATATTAAGCAGTCATTAAAATAATGTTTTCTAGAGGAACAGAAAAATACATCAGTGGCTACAGTGGAGAGACAGGCTGACTTAAAAGGTTGATGAGGGAAATTTTGGTAGCAATGGGGCTGTTCTATAGCTTGATTATGGTGGTGGTACCCATTTGCAAAATTCAGCAATGGTGCACTAACCTGGATGAATTTTGCTGTTAAGTTATGCCTTAGAAAGAATGAAAACCAATTTAAAGTTATTTTTTTATTATTTTGAATGCCATGAAGAAATTGTACATGCTATATAAAATTATATCAAGTGACACTGCAACAATGCAGAGAAAATACACTAGAAGCAACTGTGTCAAAATACTAACAGTACATTATCTTTTGGTGGTGGAAGGAGCAAATGTTGTTTTCTTCATTTTCCCCCTTTTCTGCACTTCATTCTGACGATGAAACACAAATATTTTGCTTTAAAATATGTGAGATTATGGAAATTTCTCTAAAGTTTCTTTCAACTTTCTTTGAGTTTAGGGTCCTTTAAACACAGCACAAGGCTTGATATCTGTGATCTACTGGAGAGGAGGGTGGTTGTCAGCACCACAGACAGCTCCTGGGTATTTGCTGGTGTGGCTTGAGTATGGGCCTGGAATGGGACTCCCATAGCTGCCCCTTCCCATTGCCCCATGGCAATTCTCAGGACAGGAGACACAGCTTCCTTCTGAGAGCTCAGATGCCCTCTACTAACAAAAGGTATGCCTCAGTCCCTGCCTCCCTCTTCAGACTTTTGTGAAGGAACGTGAGACACTCAGAATACTTGGTGACCATGAGGGAAAAATGGTGTTATTATCTAGACAGTGGATGTAGACAATCTCTTCAAAACCATTTCATAAATCACATCTTAGAGCCTGTCAAAAAATACATATTGCAAACAACAATAACAATTGTGCCCTTTGGAAAATGGATTTTAAACTTCCATCTGGCCCATCAGAACCTTTTTCCCAAATGCAATGTGTGTTTTGCTTCTTCGTCTAAATGGTTATGATGGACTCAAGTAGTGGTGAGGGGATAACATCCTAATGAGGACAAGCAGAGAATCCCAGAAACACGATGGAAAAGCTACCATAAATTATAGATTTTGATGAATTACCCCACACTGTCGAGTTTCAATTACAGAAACACACAGTTTACACAAGTAATTACCGAGGAAATTACCACAGAAGCACATCCATTCATTGAATTATAAGGCATCCATTCTCTCCTTTGATTGCATCTTCAGTTCCAAGGATGGCAATCACAGCTCCACACAAAACTTTCATAACACAATCTTTCTTGGATTAAAAGATGCTGTTGGATGTAAAATGTGTACAGGGATGATAAGAAAAGGCTGTTGATTCATATTGAGAAAGAAAATGGCTTCAATGAGTTAACTGCAAAGCGAGAACTTTGATGGCTGAAGGGTGATCACTCAAGTAGCCTGCTCTGAATGTGAGTTCTAACAATCTCTGAGGATCTTTGATGTCAACTTGCAAGTCAGGAGACAGGACCTGTCTCATCAACCAACATATCCTTTTGATGTTGGGGTGTCATGTAACATTAGAGCTGGCAGGACCCTTAGGAGTTTTAGTTCAACTTTCAACACATTGATGTCTTTTCCTCAACTCAATATCCAGTTCTAAACACACAGATATACATATATGCACACAGTACATCCCTTACAGAGGACACTCCTAATGTCGCCTCATGTTCCCTTATTCTTTTAGTTTTTTTTAATCATGTTTATTGAAGATGAAATTTATATACAGCAATATGCACCCATGGAAATGAAGTTTAATGAGTTTGGATAAACACACCTGAGTAAGCATCATTATATTCAGCTTATAGAATACATCCATCATTCCAGAAAGTTTCTTCATGACTCTTCCCAGTTGATACGTCTCCGACCCCACCCCAGGAAGGAATCACTTTCTGTTTTCTATCACTGTAGTGTAGCTTTACTTTCTCTAAATTTGCATATGAATGAAATTCTACCTTATGTCCTCTTTTGTGTATATCTTCCCTCTGTCAGTATAACGCTTCTGAAAGTCATTGATGTGGTTGCATGTAACAGTTGTTTGATCCTTTGGATTGCTGAGGAGGACTCCATTGTACGGATGTATCACAGCTTGCTTGTGCATTCTCTGTTTGATGGGAATTTGGATAGTTTCTTGTTTGGGTCTTCAGGGACAGCATTTCCTTTGCACAGTTGTTAAGAACTGGACCAGGTGTGTCTGGACGGCTCAGTTGGCTAAGCATCCAACTCTTGATTTCGGGTCAGGTCATGATCTCACGGTTCATAGGATCCAGCTCTGCTTCAGGCTCTGCACTGACAGCGCGGAGCCTCCTTGGGATTCTTGCTCTCCCTCTCTCTCTATCCCTCCCCCTATAACTAACTAACTAACTAACTAACTAACTAACTAACTAAATAACTAACTAACTAAATAAATAAAGCTGAACCACCTTCTGACTCAACCACCATTAACTGAAAGGGGTACTGCTCAAGAAAGTAAGGATGATTCTAGGGAACTCTTATCTGTGAGTGGATCAGTCATGTAGAAAGGATGCTACACTCACAGAATGAAGGATGAAAGGGCATCCAGCAGGAAGAGTAGAGTTCTCAGGTTAGGGGGTATAGTGGACTAAATAATGACCCTCCTCACCAAAATTCAGGAGCACCCAGAATCTCAAGATATGACCTTATTTGGAAATAGAGTCTTTTCAGATGTAATTAAAGTAATTAAGGATTGAGATGAGATCATACTGGATTAAAATGGACCCTAAATACAAAGAGTGTCTTATAAGAACTGTTGTTGTTGTTTTTTAAAGGAATCAGACACTGGGGCACCTGGGTGGCTCAGTTCTTTAAGTCGGTTAAGTCATTCTGACTGGTGGTTTTGGCTCAGGTTGTGACCTCACGGTTTGTAAGTTCGAGCCACTCATCAGTGTCTGAGCTGACAGTGTGGAGCCTGCTTGGGATTCTCTCTCTCCCTCTCTCTCTGCCCCTCCCCTGCTTGCTCTGTCTCTCTCTCTTTCAAAAATAAATAAATAAATAAAGGGCTCAGACACAAAGAAGAGGCCATGTGAATGCAAAGGGAGAGATTGGAGGGATGCAGCCACAAGCCAAGACATGCCTGTGCCACCAGAAGCTAGAAGAGTTAAGGAAGGATTCTTCCCTAGAGACTTGAGAGGAAGCATAGCCCCACCAACATCTTGATCTTGGACTTCTAGTCTCCACAACTGTGAGGGAATAGATTTCTGTCATATCAAGCCACCCAGTTTGTGGTCATTGGTTACAGAAACTATGACATGGGTGATTGGCCAGGAATACTCCCTGCTTCCTGATCAAGTCAGAGCATCACCCTGGACATGTGGTCTGATGGTTAAGGTTATTTACAGGGCATGGTTAGAAAATAGGGCCCCCACCAGTTTTTTTCAGCATGATCACACCAGAAGAGAAATGGTTGCAAAATCTTACCGGTACTTTACTGCTTTATTACCAATGCTTGTTTGGTGGTTAAATTTGTTAGTACTAGTAAAGCAATAATACACATCGAGATAATTGGTTGTTGAGTGTTTACCATGTACCAGGCACGATTCTAAGCTTCCATGTTTGTTAAATAATTTAATAAGAGTAATATCTTTTCATTAGACTTTATCATAATAAACTAATGGGTATTATTATCAGACATTAGCAAAAACAGGATGTCAACTCCTGGTGGAAACATAAGCATAAGACACTCTCATTGTTTGGATCCTCGCCACAGTTCTACAAATCCCTTTTGAAGAAGGGAAGATTCAGAGAATCTGAGAAACTGAGTTGCACCCGAGTTGCCTAAGTCTACATGGGATTGGAACCTAGGGTTGCCTGACTCTAAGTTCTAAGCCCATACGTGTGTGTGTGTGTGTGTGTGTGTGTGTGTGTGTGTGTGTGTGTGTAAGATGTATGTGGTGTCCTGCCTTTCGCCCCGAGCAGGTGAGGGCTCCCATTCTCACTCAGTAGCCTCTGGAGTGTGGAGGACAAGGTCATGGGCATGGTGGCCGGGCATGCACAGACTGCCTCTGCTGCCCAGCCCAGTCCGTTCAGAGCCCCACCTCAGTCTTCCATGCTGGGGAGAGCCCAAGCAGCCCATTTCACACCGAGGAGTGGCGTAAGCCGAGGGGACCGAGGAAGACGAGGCAGACAGCTGAGTTCAGGTACACGTGAACAATGCTGGGGCTGCCTTTGGGCTGTAAGAAAGGAAATGAGGAGCCCAGAGAGGGGGGCTTGGAATCTCTAGTCCTCCCCAAGCATTACCCCCCGCTTTCACCTTGGACGACTGCCGTAAGATCCTTGCTCCCCCCGCTTCCTCCTGCCCAGCTCCGTCCACTTCTCCTCAGCCTGCAGAGTGATGGCCTCTACACTCACAAATTAGATCGTGAGATTTCCAGACGACGCCCGGCAGACGAACAGACTAGGAACGCCTACCTCAGAGGTCTGCAAACTGTAACTCTGGGGCCAAGGCTCGCCCTACTGTTTTTTTCCATAGAGGCAGATTTATTGGCACATGGCCACACCCGCTCATCTTCTTACCCCCGGTGTCTGCTTTCTGGGGAAAGGCAGAGTTGAGCAGTCATGACTGGAACCAAAGAGTCTGCAAACCCTGAACTATTTACTGTGCAGCCCTTATCTGGAAAAGTGAGCCCACCCGGGTCCACCATCCCCTGGCTCTTGTGTCCGGCTCACCCTTGAGACTGTCCGCCTTACTGTTCTCCCAGAGCCACACCAACACAGGCCTCTGTAGAGCTCCTCTTTGCCCAGGGCCAAGGTCCCTTCGTCTGCCTTCACAGGGTTGAGATGTCGTCACCAAGCTCTTACCTCAACGGCCTCAGAGAGACTCTTCCACTCTTTTATTTTTAGTAAGTCATGAAACTTACTAGTTTGAGAGATTCTACAGTTATTCCTTTCCTTCAATCATTTATTCAACAAATACTATGTGCTGGGCAATTGTATGTGCCAGGGGACAAGACAGAAGTGATTCTGGTCTTTTGGGAGCTCACATTCTAGGTGGGGGAAACAAACCAAAAAGACATGTTACACACACAAATGGGATCACCGTATTTAGTGTGAATGGCTACAGAGACAAACGGGGTGGTCTGTTGGAGAAGACTCTGGGGGTGTGGAGTATTTCAGATGGGGCACACTGAAGGGTTGATCTGGGAGCTAAGAACCAAATGACAAGGAATGAGCCACGTAAAGTCCAGACTATTCCAGGAAGCGAGAACAGCAAGTGCAAAGTCCCTGGGGCAGGAGAGAGCTTGGAGGAACGGGAAGAAAGCAGTGTGGCTGGAGAAGCATGAGCTGGCCCAAGTCTCCCTCATCAAGTTCTAAGCTCCATGGAGATCACATCCATCTTCTTACTGCTGTCTCTCCAGCCCCTAGAAATTCTACCGTAGGCCTCAGTTTCCTCATCATGCAGTTGGAAAGTGAAACTAGACAAAATATAAGTGCCTCACCAGCTCAAACCTTCTACATATGATTTGAATTTTCTGAGATCACAGTTAAAATCCACTGGCTTCCCCTTCCAGCACCAAAACATCCTCCTCGTCATCTCTAAAACCACCCAAGTGGCAAGTTTTAAACATGGATCAGTAAACGCACAGCCATGCTGGGGGTTTCCAGCACATTCTCTGAGATGCATAGTCCATCGGAACGTAAATGGAGCAAGGTGCACGGGTGAGAGTCTGGCCCTTCTCACTCCGGGCCTATCTGGGAATGTCAGATACACAATGAAGCTTTTTAAAATAGCTTCCACCTTACATTTTTAATACACCGTAGTTTTTTAAAGTATCAGTAAGTAGTCACTGGGAAAGGGGAAGGGGAGCTAACTGACTACTAACTTTTTTCCCTCTGAGTTTCCATGGTCTTTGTCCCTGTTTCCTTCTTGAGAAGAGTAAGCAGAGAAGCCAATCAATCTGAGGAGTGATGGACACAAAGATAAAAAGGCACTGAAGACCTGCGGCGCCTGGGTAGCAGGGCTGAGTAAGCGTCCGACTCTGGATCTCGGCTCAGGTCACGATCTCACAGTGTGTGAGTTCGAGCCCCACAGCCAGCTCTGCTCTGAAAGCATGGAGTCTCTTTGGGATTCTGTCTCTTCTTCTCTCTGCCCTCCCTGCTTGTGCTCCCTCTCTCTCACACATTCTCTCTCTAAATAAATAAATATATAAACTATTAAAAAAAAAAGGCACTGAAGATCTTTGCTTCTCTCCTCTTTCTCCTTCTGTCTCCCCCTCCCCTCCCCACAAGCATGTACACACATACATACACCCTTACCAGCACACACAAATGTATCAGATGCACAGACATGGATAAATATTCACTGAAACACACACAAGCACAAATTAGGATTTCAGCAGGTGCACAGATATTCACATGTATGGGTGCCTACCTGTTTGAATATTCACACGCACCCCCAACACTCTTAAAATAATAGTCACACAGCCAGCACATTCATCCACATGCATTCTTAAGAACACAAACACTGGGGTGCCTGGGTGGCTCAGTAGGTTGGGCGACCAACCGGCTCAGGTCATGATCTCGTGGTCCGTGAGTTTGAGCCCTG
The DNA here is from genome assembly GCF_018350155.1 of Leopardus geoffroyi. Lineage (NCBI taxonomy): Eukaryota > Metazoa > Chordata > Mammalia > Carnivora > Felidae > Leopardus > Leopardus geoffroyi. Next base: position 30,724,297 of record NC_059340.1, on the reverse strand, counting down.
CGTTGGGCTCTGTGCTGACAGCTCAGAGCCTGGAGCCTGTTTCGGATTCTGTGTCTTCCTCTCTCTCTGCCCCTCCCCCACTCTTGCTCTGTCTCTCTGTCTCTAAAATGAATAAACGTTAAAAAAAATTTTAAAAAAAAAAGAACACAAACACAAAATTGACGTGTACTTGCACTAGTGAACTCGCATGCTTACACATGCACATAGAGCACAAACATTCAGGTCCACACATAGACTCACATACGAATTCTGAGAGGCTCACACATACACACAAAAACATCGGACCACACACATGATACACAGGCACAGGCATGAACACGCACTCAGGCGCATAGGTACTTAGAGGCACTCACAATTCAGACACACCATCACCCCACCCCACCCCCAGAAGGTAGATACACAATCGCTGTGCACAAACACACACACTAAGGGGTTTCGTTCACACTTTTTTCCTGAATGATCGGGTCCAAAGAAATACAATTAGTAAAAAGATTGAAGATGTCTTTTGTTTCTGCCTCGTGGCTCTTTTTTTTTTTTTTTTTTTTTTCTTTTTCTGCTATGAAATGGAAAATCCATTGTAGTGGAATAAATGAAGCAGTCAGAAAATAAGAGGCAGGCTCCTGGGGAACCCGGAACCTGGAATTCATCTCGGCAAAATCGAGGGTGAGGAAGTTAGGCTCTGTGGGGAGTGGGATTTGCGCTCCTGAAATTCATGAAATCCTCACCAGAGGGAGTCTCCCAGGATGTTCCTCACCATCCCGTAAATTAATATTAACAACAGCCTTACATTTAGGACTCTTTTTGACTTGTGGGAGGAAAATGCTTTCACATCTGTGTTTCTCTGTTTATTCCTAAGCGTCTACAAAAGGTGGGAAGGGCCGAAGCTGAGATATCACTGAAGAGGTAATAGCCACACGAGTGCATTCGCAATCCCATATATGCACATAGGTGCCTGACACTGTGCTTGCTAAGTGTTTGGTTGTTTTTTTTTTTTTTTAAGTATATTTATTTTGAGAGAGAGAAAGAGAGAGAGCAGAGAGGGGGCAGAAAGAGAATCCCAAGCAGGCTCTACGCCATCAGCACAGAGCCTGACGTGGGGCTCAAACTCAGGAAGAGTGAGATCATGCCCTGAGCCGAGATCAAGAGTCAGACGCTTAACTGACTGAATCACCCAGGTGACCCGGTATTTTTGCCACCTTCACTAACAGCATCCCTGCAACAACCCTAGAGGGGAAATGAATCATTATTGCCATTTTACAGTTGAGGAAAGTGAGGATCACAGAAGTAATGTCTTGCTTAAGGTCACAACTGATGAGACTTGTATTTGAACCCAGGTCAGATGTGGAAAGACAGGCACAGGAGGTGGTAGAGACTGGGCTGTCTTAGAATAATGAGGGTCTTGGGGCCCCTGGGTGGCTTAGTCAGTTAAGCATCCGACTTCGGCTCAGGTCACGATTTCATGGTTCATGAGTTCGAGCCCTGGGTCAGGCTCTGTGCTGACAGCTCAGTGCCTGGAGCCTGCTTCAGATTGTGTCTCCCGCTCTCACCGCCCCTCCTCCCGCTCACACTCTGTTTCTCTCTCTCTCTGTCTCAAAAATAAATAAAAACATGAAAAAAAAAAAAAGAGTAGCTATGCAACTAAACTTAAAGCAAATGTCTTGTGGCATCATTGTTAAGCCTTACCCATCATTTCCCTCTGAATCACCACCAAATTGTGGCACTGTGCTTTAGTTAGTACCAATTCACTCCCTTATAATTGAGTGTATTTTCCACTCTCAAAGGGGCTGCATGAGATTTTCCAGCTGGGAAGACCCGGAGACCACAGTCTGACCCAGATGATGATTCTCATCTCATTGTGACACAAAATAAATGAGTCAGGGCTGTTAAAGATTAAAAATAGCATCCCATTGAAATCTAGGGCCACATGAGGTCCTCCAAAATGGTGCAAGGTCACAACTTAGAGGGTTCTAGGTAGTCTGTTCTGGGGGCAAGTGAAAAGAAAAAAGAACAACTAGCATCCAGTCCCCCTTTCCTGTCCACAACAAAGCCACAGGGTATTTGGGGCTGGGGATCCTGGTCCCCTGCCTACACATACTCACTTGCAGTGATGGGGCTCTGATTGGCTTAACACAGTCCGCATTGACCAGGAAGCCACACTGATCGGCTCAGTGCCTCTGATACATTTTGAGCCAGTGAGATAATAACTCTTTTGGCTAGAGGAAAAAAAAAAAAACTTTCCCTCCTATCTGTAGGAGGAAAGGCATTCTTGGTTCCTACTGCCCTGGGACAAGGAAGCACAGGGCTCCTACACGCTCCTGGCAGCCATTTTGAATCATGAGGGGAGTCGCTTTTAGAAATGAGACAGAAAAGAGGAATTTGGAGAGGAAGATGAAGAATATCTGTGTAGGCTGGATCAAATCCTGCTTGAAGCCAAAGCTTCTTCTGAGATGTTCATTTACCCAGGTCAAGATGTTCCTTTGCTGTTCATGGCAACTTGGGTTGGATTTTCTATTAAATTCAAGCATCGGGTTTTTTTTTTTTAATTTTTAAAAAATGTTTTTATTTATTTTTGAGACAGAGAGAGACGGAGCATGAGCAGTGGATGAGCAGAGAGAGAGAGGGAGACACAGAATCTGAAGCAGGCTCCAGGCTCTAAGCTGTCAGCACAGAGCCTGATGAGGGGCTCGAACTCACAGACTGTGAGATCATGACCTGAGCTGAAGTCGGACGCTAAACCACCTGAGCCACCCAGGCGCCCCTCAAGCATTAGGTTTCTAACAAATTATTAGTATTGGCTAAGAATAGGATCTGTCCTTTCGTATTGGTAGCATATAGGGCGAACATGGAAAGAAAATGAGACCAGACCTTGAAAATCATGCCTATGCCAGAAACTTTGCATTAATCCTCAGACGATCCTGGATGATTAAATATGTTCATTGCTATTTTTTTTAAGTGTATTTATTTCAAGAGACAGAGTGAGTGGAGGAGGGGTACAGAGAGAGGGAGAGAGAGAATCCCAAGCGGACTCCATGCTGACAGTGCAGAGAATAATGCGGGGCCTGACCTGAACCCTGAGATCATGACCTGAGCCAAAACCAAGAGTCTGATGCTTAACCAACTGAACCACCCAGCACCCCAAGTTCATTGCTATTTTATAGATGAGAAAACTGAGGCTTTGAAAGGCCAAGGGGCCTGCCTAGGTTCTCATGGCTGGTAAGTAGTGGAATCAGGATTTGAACCCCAGAGTGTTCAACTCTAAAAAGACTTGCTATTTTTATGAAACCACCTGGCCTCACGCAGATTCCACCAGACTGACATCCTCACCAATGAGGAATTCAAACAACCAAGGAGTGGAGGTGGCACCCAAAGTCTCCCTCACTTTAAAGCTCTGTGTCCTCCTGATTCTGGAAGCCTGCCGTGGGGACTAAGTGAGCTTGCAGTACAACTATTCCAAACAAACCCTTTAAGTGGGATTGCTAACTCGTGAACACAGCTGTTCAAGGAGCTTGCGTCCCAACCTTATCACGGTCCCGGGACGGTGATCCCTGTGGACATTGCTAAATATGAGTGGTTACAGACACTGGTTTCAAACTCCAGGTGCACCTCCTACCAGTTCTCCCACCTCTGGACCACCAACCAGCTCCTACAGATAATCTTAGTCTGGAGCGGGAAGTGGTGTGACCTCACTAGTTGCTTCTAGCAAAATTAATGTCATCCCCTTCACTCCATTCCATTGCTGAGCCGATGGACAAATGAATAAGTTACATGCCCTTGCAAATGATCCACAGCTTGTTTGTTCCTTCAAGTACCTTAGGGATAAGAAGCTCATGAAAAAAAAGAAAATAGCAATAAAAATCTCTTTGACACTGGAACTCTCCAATTTGTTTTTTTAATGCCGCAGGTTGGACCTCAGAGGAGACCTAGGGATTTATCAAGGTTAAGCGGACAGGGGCAGGGAAGGAGAGTCACTGCAGGTTTCTGGCTCCCCCAAATGCTCCTAATTCCCCAAACCCAAGGTTACTGCTCCCAGGGTGCTTCCAAAAACTCCAGTTCCAAGAAATTAGGCTTTATACTCAATAATAACTTTGGTGGTCAATAAAAGAAAATTTAACTTTTAAAGGTTTAAAAAGCCACACATGGGGTGCCTGGGTGGCTCAGTCAGTTGAGCATCCAACTCTTGATTTTGGCTCAGGTCACAATCCCAGGGTTATAGGATTGAGCCCCATGTCAGGATCTGTGCTGAGCGTGAAGCCTGCTTAAGATTCTCTCTCCCTCTCTCGCTCTCTCTCTCCCTCCCCTCTCCCTCTCCTACTGGCTCTCCCCTACTCTCTCTTCTCTAAAAAAAAAAAAAAAAGAATAAAAATAAAAACTTTTAAATAGCCAGTCATACTGTACCAATCCTATGCATGAAGTCATTCATTCATTCATTCATTCATTCATTCATTCACCAGTGTTTATGGAGTACCATATGTCAAGGATGCCATGAGGCACAGAGATAAACTTAGCTTTGCAGCCATGTAGAAATTTAGAGTATATGTGGTATTTTATATTACATCATGGGAACCTTGATGAATCAGGGAAGCTGTGGTCTGGATATAAAGAAAGTGGGCTCTGAGGTTAGATGACATGACCTCAAAATACAATTCCATTACCTGTTAGTAGACAAGTAACTTGTGTTCTCTGAGCCTTGATTCTACTACTACTGATAAGGGTTAATAAAAATCATAGGGCTGGGGCACCAGGGTGGCTCAGTCAGTTGAGTGTCTGACTCCTGATTTTGGCACAGTTTGTGATCCCAGGGTTGTGGGATCGAGCCCCGTGTTGGGCTCTGCACTGAGCGTGGAACCTGCTTGGGATTCTTTCTCCCTCTCCCTCTGCTCCTCTCCCCTGCCTGTGTGCTCTCTCTCTCTCTCTGTCAAATAAAATTTTTTTTAATTAAAAAAAAAATCATAGGGTTGTAATCAGATTAAATGAACCAACAATCCATATACAGTGTTAGCACAGTGCTTGGTCACAATGAGCACCTAATAAATGTTAGCTATTATCTCTAGAATATTCTACCTGTACAAAACTTGTATCACCAGCACCTACTCTGGGCTCAGAAACCATTAGTCCCATTCAGCAAATAGAGGCCTTTTTTATCTGAACGAAAGATAGTATAACCACTGTCAGAACTATCCTAAAAAAAAAATGCCAGGAGGAAGAATAATTCCCCGAACCCCAAGAAGATTTGATAGCTCCTTTCAAGACTGGAAAAACAAAGGACATGCATCCTCTGAATGGGAATAAACCTTTTGTGAATAAACAGGAAGTCAAACTGGCTTGAAAAGAAGCAGGAGAGGGAATGTGTTAACACACGACAGGCATTTCAGGCAAACCAGAGGTCTGAGAATGAGATGGGCTGCCTGTGGAAGTAGGCACCCCCAGAGGTGGTCAAGAAAACCCATGGTAGTTATTTGTTATTTGTAATGTAGCATAAAGGGAGTGTTGGACCAGTGGGGCTTTAAGGCTTCCCGCTAGGCTCATACTCCATTGTTCTCTTCTTAAGATTCTTGTCCCCAGTGTTCCTCAGGTGGAGGAAAGAGGGAGGGTACTTTGTATTTAGGGGTACAATAATTTTCTACTTCTCAGTAAGGTACTTTTGTCATCTCCTATTTTACAGATGATGTTACTGAGGTGGGGGGGTGGTTAAATGACTTGCCCAAGGTCATGTAACTGGGATTGGGGTTTGAGCACCGGCTGGCTCCAGAGTCTATGCTCCTAGCCAGTGAACCATTCTGCTTCTCAGTTAACTGATAAACACATGTACTGGCTCCATGCTCTGCCCTCAGCATGTAGAATGATGCCTAGCACATGGTAGGTGTTCAGTAAATACTGAATTAACAAATGACTGAATGAACAGGGTACATGCTCCCCAGACGTTAGTTCTCTCTTCCTTCCTCTCCCCTGCTGCCCCTAAGGAGCCTGTGAACGGTGAATTTGGACCTCTTGCCTTCCCCCTGAACCTTAGATTTTGCACAGAACTTGTCCAAAATTACGTGCAATTGTGGATCGGCCATAAGGACAAATTCAGTTGATTAGATCAAAAGTACCATCTCCCTATCACAACACAATGGATTTATCTGGGAAAGGTATTTGGCTGGAAACCCGACCCGACCCAAACCAACCCAACCCAACACGAAGCTCCTGAGCCCGCCGGGGAGAAGCACGGCCTGGTGACTAACAGGATGGTTGAGCGCTGGAAGCGAATGATGGTTAGGAGATACCCACGGCCACGCTGCCTCATAACAAGATTAATCTGGGGGCGAGGAAAGGGTGCTTATTAATGTGTCCGGAAGGCGACTCTAGGTCTTATTCCCTTGATGAGAGCCGAGTCACAGGTTATTTATAGCCGCTTTCCAGGAGGAACGTGGCACAGGGCGACGGAGGAGAGAGCCATGCCAAGGCGCGCTAATGAAACTTTGGGGATAATTTACGGCTCAAGTGCAAGGACTTTTGCAGTGAGAGAGAGCCTCTCAAACTCCCAGCAACCCCTGCTCAGTTAGGACGCTAATGGTGACGGTGCAGGTTTGTTGTTCAAGACTCACCATCAGCTCTGGCCGAGTTACTGCAACAGCCTCCCTACTGTTCTCCCTTCCCCTCCTCCTGTGTCAGTCCGTTCTCAATGGCGCAGCCAGGGGGACCCCGTTCAAACCAACTCAGATCAAATCGCTCCTTGGGGATCAGAGCGAAGTGCAAGTCCACACAACAGCCCAGAAAGCCCTACGTGACACCGCCTCCACTCCTTCCTCAACCTCATCGCCTCCCTCTGCCCCCAGCTTGCTCCCAGCTGCTCCTGCAACATGCAAACACACTCCCACTGCAGACTCCTGGCTCCTTCCTGCCATTTCCTCTGCCTGAAACTCACCTGGATGATAGCCTTTTAAAACACGGACTCCCTTTCCTGCTTCCCTGCTGTACTCTTCTCAGTAACTCGCCGGAATCTGACATAGTATCTGGTCCCTGCTTGTTATTTGCAATAGCTACATGCCATGAAATCACAGGGCAGTCTGAATTCACAAATACTGAACCATTTGCTACTAGGGTAAATAGGGGATTAGGTTCCTGCAAGCCTCTGGGCACAACATTTCTGTCAACCAAACAATCCGGAACCTAGTTTTCTGTGTCTCTGTTTGAAGGCCCACCTGAATGAAACTTCTCCAACACAGGTATTTTGCCTGTGACGCACATCCCAACCTTCTTGCACTCAGGGACGCTAGACAGCATTTCAGAACTACGATTGGGGGCTGACTTCAACAGCGAGATGACCAACGGAAAGCACAAAAACGCGAAGAACTTGGCACTACATGGATTGCTAAAAGAACTCTTGTTTCATGAGCGAGAGCTGAACAAGAAGGCAGAGCATCGCCCTGTTTGACCTGAGCTGGGAACCGTGTGCATTAAGTGACAAATTTTCACCACCCTGCACGTGTGAGTCAATGACCGTGAAAGCACCCTGGGTATGGATTGGGGGGTTACAAATAAATTTTAGCAAGCAGGCTAATTCACAAACACAGAATCCATGAAAAATGGGGATCAACTATGTATCTAACTTAGGTACTTATTTATTGACTGCCTTCCCCACCAGCAGGTAATTTTATCTGCTTTGTTCACGACTGTGTCTCTGAAACCTGGAACATAGTAGACTCTTCACATATATTGTTAGGTAAATAAGCCTGAAATTCTTTCCGTTTTGACCAGATACAATACCAACTATATTTACATTATTTGTACGCAAATAATGTAACTGTAATGTAATAATGTAATGTAAAAATAGTGGCATGTAATTCTGGAGAGATTTTAGAGAATGGTCAACCAATGCCCTCACATCATAGATTAGAAGCTAAAGCCCAGGGAGGGGTAGTGATCAGCCTAAGGTCACCAAACAGATTGGGGGCAAAGCCACATGTATTTTTTAAGCCACGGTTCAGGACTCTGTGTGCTTCTCAATACTGCTACTACCGTGCAGATGGGATCTTTGCTATTACTGGGATGTCACAGATCATCTGCCCCAGTGCTTGGAACAGAGCGGGTGTTCAATAAACGCTGACAAGGTAGATTACAAGGGAGGCGGAGGGTATTCCCAGAAGATCAAAATGCAGCCTGTACCTTCAGCTAAAGTCAATCATACCGATTGGAATGACTGACTTCATTTTAAGTATAGCTCTCGCTACAAAAAGTTCATAAGAAAGAAAGAGGAGCTTTGAGTATAACACTGTGTGTTGCAAGTAATGGAAAATTAAACTCACACTGGCTTCAGCAAGACAGAAAATTTATTGAGTTGTATAACAGAAAAGTCTGGAATTAGCATGAATTTTTGATGAGGGTTGCTCCAGAGATTGAAAATATCATTAGTTTTGCAGCAATCGTTAGTTTTCCAGCTTCAACGCTCTGCAGTTCTCTTGGTTGTGTCCTGGGGACAGCTTTCCTCCCAGTAGCAAAATGTCTGTAAGAGTCCCTGGCTTAGCATCTACCCAACACAGCACCCAGAAGAAGACAGTTTCTGTGATCTACCCAACACGGCACCCAGAAGAAAACAGCTTCTCTGGTCCACAGTTTCCAGACAAAGACCTGCTCTTTACTCTGATTGGATACACCAGAGGTCACATGGCCACCCCTAAACCAATCACCATAGCCAGAGGAATGGACATTGCTGATTGGTGGACTGGGATGCCGTGGTTACAGGACCAATACTCCAGTAAGAGAGAGCAGTGTATTCAGACACAGGGCTGAGACGTGTACAAAGAATGAATAATAATTCACAACAGCTGGGTCATAACCTATAAGCTAAAAGGTATGAGGGGCCTAGGGAAAGGACAGGGTCATCTCAGTCCCCAAGTAGAAACATTGTTTCTAGGATTTATTTCTCTTAACATCTTTTTGAATATCATACATACATTAGGGCTGGAGATTTGCAAGTCAAGCAAACTCTTTATTAGTCCCAGAATATTAGCAGAACTTGGTTCATCCCAATGAATGTCTCTGAGACTATCAGGAGCCTGCCAGCCACCCCTCCAACAGTCACTGCGTCCCTTACATAATGCACAGGGGCTCCAATGAGGAGGATTTGGCTTCGCGTCCTTTCAACACGCCAGAGATTCCCATGACTTCGCTCTCATGCTGATGTCAAACAGCTGCTCCACTGTTAAGCATTCTAAGTGACAAAACAAACTGTGGGCAGGAACCACTCCTTGTTGCAATGACAGGAGCGAGAAAGTTTGCAGCAAAATCACATCTGGTAGCTGTGCTTGTGTTTTGTGCTGACGAATACTGATCCTTCAGGACTGTGTTCAAATCCAAACACTAGCAACCTAGCAGTGGTCAAAGGTGGCAAGCTGAGGGTGGGAGGAGGTCCACAGGTGACATGCTGGTTCCATGAATCTGACTGTGCTACAAAGGTCAAGGAAGTGACCTGAGTCGTCTTAAACACCAGGCAATGGGCAAAGGTAATCGCCAAGAAATCCCAGAAGTAGAGCAGATGTTAAAGATAATAAAAATAAATAAAGGAAAAGATGGTGGATTGGCTGTGTGACTAGCAAGTTGAAGGTTGGACTAGTCTCAGAAAGGAGTAACCATCAGTGGACATCAGTGAGGGGGTGAGAGCTGGCTCTCTCCATCTTCTGGCTAGCTTCTCCACAGGTGGTGGCCTCATCTTCACCCTGCCCCCCATAGACAGTTTTCTCCACGTGGAGGAGTGGATGGTTGTCCCCAGTCACCAACTACCATTCTTTCAGCTTTGTGACATGAAAGGCAAAGTCCTTTTCCAAGAGCACCAAATCAGGAATTGCAGGGGGAGGTCTTCTATTAACCTGGCTTAGTTAGGATACTAACCCCCCGGAAGAGACTTTAGAACTAGAGCAAAGTGGTTCCCTAACTGGCCAGCCTTGGGGTACATACCCACCCTAATGGTACAGTTCCCAGCTCTATCGAATAAAAAAGACAGTGTAAGTACGGACTAAAAAATTATTCGTTGTTAATTTGAAACTCAAATTCAACTGGTTGCCTTATATTTTATCTGGCGAACCTGGAATAGAGGCAGAAATGAGGATTCTGTAATTGGAAACTCCCCAGAATCACATGCCAGAGAGGAGAACAGATAAATTTACAGACTATTGGATGGACAAAAACAAAATTGCCCTGCAGCTCAGTTTTTCATTAACTGGGAAAGATACTCATCAAGATACATGAGAATTCGAAAGTTGATAGAGAAGCCAAAGAGAAAGACTGTAAACCAATGTTTCTTAAAATGCACTCCATGGAACACTAGCTCAGTGGGCTGTTAATAGCTCTTACCTATAAAAGGGCTTCTGTGGCCAAATAGATTTAGGAAGGACTTGCTAAGTCCAGTTAATTGGGTTTCTCTGCTGTAGGACTCTCATTGCAGTAATATGTCAATTTCCATTGAGAATTTCCCAGGAGGGAAAGGGTGAACGCGGCTTTCCTCAGACACATGGCTATGGAAACGTTTTAGAGCAGAACAGCTCCTGGGGCTTCCATTTGTGGAAATCATGAAGTCCAGAGGGGCATTCTGGTAGGTATATTGTCAACAGGATGGATACCACAAGCTCCATCCTCTGGATTAAAACAGGGTATCCCCAAAGAATGAAATTAAGAGTAAATATTGATTCCATGTCACTATTTCCAGCTAAAACCAGGAGGCAGGGAATGCACACACTTCCAGCAAATGTGTCCACCTCTCAGGCCCATCAACATGGTGTCCTGAACCAACCAGGCCAAGGTCTGACCCCTCTCTACTGGTCCCCTGTGAACTCCTTGCTTTATGCACCTGCTCACGAATTATTATTCCCAGCATGCAATGCCACAGGAAGTGTAGGAACAGGAACGCACAGTTCCAATTTCCTCCATGCTTGGATACCTTATTATACTTGGTCCACCTTTATCATCACAAGGTCACAGAAACTAGGAATTGAGGAAAACTTTAAATTTAGGAGAATAAGAGAACGGAATCACATCTCGACACTCAGGCATTATATACTCCCTTTCATTCATTCTCTCAGTTACTTCCCCAAGGCACCCTTATATCTTACATATAAAAGGAATTCTGTGGTCAAACACATTTAGGTTTTCTCAAGGCCACTTAACAGATGCATAAACTGAGCCCAGAGATAATAAACAGCATGACTGAGCTAATTCCACTACCTGAAAAAGCTTTTGGAGGAAGGGATTTTATCCCTGTAGACTGTTGCTATTTTATACTTCTCAGCCACGCAGGGCTCCACTTCCCCAAGATACTCTCTGCTTCTTATTTGAATGCTTGTCAACCTCTGCCCCTCCACCAAATTCTTCTAATAAACAGCATCCAGGAAGTGCCGTTCCCTTTGTGTGCCCCCACAATCCTCTGCATTATGTTTGATCTCAACATCCCATTGAAAATTGGATATTGGTAGTTGCCTGCTATGAGAATGAACCAGTTATGTCTCAATTTGAAAAGGCATTTAAGACACCTGTTTTCATTAGTAATTATAGATAATTGCTATGGTGGAGGGCTGCTTTTTTTTTAATTGCACAGCAAAGGTCTTTGAGAAATGAAACAATTAATTTCCCAATACCTTACCATGAGCAAAGTATGATGTGAGCCCTCATTTTGGGAAGTGTTTGTAGGTAATTGGGCTTGGCTGCTTGCAAGGGAAAAAAGTAAATTATATTTTAGATCTACGTAGTGACATATGTTATCCATAGATAACTATTTTTTTTAATGTTTTTAATGTTTTATTCAGAGTTTACTCATGCATTCACTCTAGAAACACTTGGGCCAGGTCCTTGTTAAATACCGAGAGGCAATGACTCACTCACTCATTCATTCACTCATTCATTCAACGCAAGGCATTCAACAATAAATACTGAATTACAATTTTGAAGCCCTACTTAGACAGTAGGAATCCATTTTCCTAAAGAAATGTTCCTGCTCTTTGGGCCCATAATTCCACATGTAAAAAGTTTTCTTAAAGGCACTGTGTCTTAAAGAAAGGAGTAATCTAAATATTGATCAAGAGTACAAGAAGGGGTAAATGAATCATTATAACTGACAGTCATTAAGAAATATAGAAGAGGGGCACCTGTCTGGTTCAGTCAGCCGAGCACGTGACTCTTGATCTTGGGGTTGTAGGTTCAAGCCCCATGTTGGGCGTAGAGATTATTTTAAAAATAAAATCTTGGGGCGCCTGGGTGGCGCAGTCGGTTGAGCGTCCGACTTCAGCCAGGTCACGATCTCGCGGTCCATGAGTTCGAGCCCCGCGTCGGGCTCTGGGCTGATGGCTCAGAGCCTGGAGCCTGTTTCCGATTCTGTGTCTCCCTCTCTCTCTGCCCCTCCCCCGTTCATGCTCTGTCTCTCTCTGTCCCAAAAATAAAAAAATAAAAAAATAAAAAAAATAAAAATAAAATAAAAAAATAAAATAAAATCTTAAAAAAAAAAGAAAGAAATATTGAAGAAGATATGCTATGGGGTAGTCATGTATTAAAAAGAAGGAAAATTTGGCTATGAAACAACCCCAAACCTGCAAACTAAAAATGACTGAGAACATAAGCCAAAAATCAGAACCATCCAGAAATCCCACAGCAGGGTATTTACCCCAAACAAGTGAAATCAGGATCTCTAAGAGATATAAGCATTTCCTGGTTCATCATAACACTGTTCACAGCAGCCAAGAGGTGGAAACAACACAAATGTCCCTCAAGAGAGGAATAGATGAAGAAAATGTGGTCTATACATACTACAGACAGTATTCACCTTAAAAAAGAAGGAAATTTGGGACACCTGGGTGTCTCAGTCGGTTAAGTGGCCAACTTCAGCAAAGGTCATGATCTCAGGGTTCATGGGTTCAAGTCCTGCATCGGGCTCTGTGCTAACAGCTCAGAGCCTGGAGCCTGCTTCGGACTCTGTGTCTCCCTGTCTCTCTGCCCCTCCCCCACTCACGCATGAGCATGCGTGCTCTCGCTGTCTCTCAAAAATAAACATTTAAAAACTTAAAAAAAAAAAAAAAAGAAAATTCTGCAATGCATACATTATGGACGAACCTTGAGGACCTTATGCCGAGTGAAATAAGCCACAAAAAGACAAAAACTATGATTCTGCTTATGTAAGGTATCTAAAAGAGGCAAATTCATAGAATCAAAGAGTGGAAGGATAATCGCCACGAAGTGGGGTCAGGAAAATGGGGGGGGGGGGGGGGTTGGGATCAACGAGCCTAAAGTTTCAGTTGAGCAAGATCAATCAACTCTAGAGATGTGCTGTACAAAACGTGGCTATAGTCAACCATACTGCATTATATACTTAAAAATCTGAGAGGGTACGTCTCATGTTCCGTGTTCTTACCACATTAAAAAAAAGAGAGGGAGAGAGAGAAGCCAAAATGGAAGTAATGGTTCTCTTCAAGGAGCACTATTGCCAAAGTAGTCGTGTTTGGAGACACCGTTGGGATACATTTTATCTGGCGCACTTTTCTATGTCCCCAGATTTCTAACAATAAACACGTATTACTTTTGCAATCGTGGTATCAGGAAGGAGAGGCATACGAGGGTGGGGAAGTGGATGGGAGGGTGGGAGTGAAGGTTCTGCGCATTCATCAGCCTTGGAAGACGAGGAGCTGAGTCCAGAAGAGACGATAACACCTCCCATGATAATAACAGCTAGAGCGACTCACAGGATCTCAGGGTCGGAGAGACCACGCAGTTTGAATCCTTCTACATCTATGATAACCAATCTTGGCTGAGGCTTTTACAAGATAGAACTGTTCGTGTCCAACCCCACCGTTCCTCCCACGGGACTCATCCTGCACCAGGGGCCAGGCCTTGGTACTTTTTAATTTTACGTTTTAAAGTGTCTTTATTTATTTTGAGAGAGAGAAAGAGAAAGAGAGGGAGTGTGAGTAGCGGAGGGCAGAGAGAGGGAGAGAGAATCCCAAGCAGGCTCTGTACTGTATCAGGGCAGAGTCCAACTCAGGGCTGGAACCCAACAAACCACGAGATCATCACCTGAGTTAAAAATCAAGAGTCAGGTGTTCAATCAACGGAGCCACCCAGGTGCCCCAGCACTGGTACTTTATAGACTCCCCATGTGATGATAATGCACAGCAGGTGGGGATGAGAACAATTACCACCACTGATTCTCAAATACATAGTTGCCTATACACAGGAACTACCTGAGAGCCTTTAAAAAAATTTTTTTAACATTTTATTTATTTTTGAGACAGAGAGAACATGAACAGGGGAGGGTCAGAGAAAGAGGGAGACACAGAATCCGAAACAGGCTCCAGGCTCTGAGCTGTCAGCACAGAGCCCGACGCGGGGCTCGAACTCACGGACCGCGAGATCATGACCTGAGCCCAAGTCGGATGCTCAACCGACTGACCCACCCAGGCGCCCCGAGAGTCTTTATAAAAATACTGATTCCTGGGAGCCATCCAGAGATTCCGGTCTAACCAGTGTGGGGTGTAGCCTGGACATCCTGGTTTTTAAAAGCTCTCCAAGCGATTCCAAAACATAACTGAGTTTGGGAACCATCAGTCTACACCCTTGTACTTGAAGAGTGGCCCAGAGGCCGGAAGCATGGGCACCACCTGGGAGCTTGAGGGAAGCAAAGAATCTGAGTCCACACCCCAGGCCTACTAAAACAGAATCTGCAGTCTTCGCAAGGCACTTAGATGGTTTGTGTGTCTATTAAAGAGAAGCACTACCTAGACCATCCCGGGCAGGAAACATATGAAGTCCCCGACCTCTTCCAAGTTGAATTTCCAGACTCCCATCTCTACCCTACCCCGCAAAGAGGGAAACAAACAAACAAACAAACAAATCTAACTTCTGGCAGTTGCACAGCAGGTAAACTAAGACCCTGTCCTTCCCAATCTGCATCCAGGCTTTCAGCCCTCCCACACAACGCAGCTGGAGGGCAAGCATCTGTTTGTTCCTCCTCGGAGCTGAAAGATCCAGACTGTTTTATTATTCTAAAGGACCACACTAGGCGGTAACAGAACAACCCCTGTAGAGGACGTTTCACCACGGATCAGCTTCAAGAGGCCTCCCCGGAGTCCCCAAATTCCCCCACAACAAAGTGAGCCGATTTTAATCAGCAGCTGCTATCTCATCTGCATCGGAGATCCCATGAATATGCAAGCCGGGGAGATGGGGTCTCAAGGAGCAGGAATAATTGGCCCCTTGCATTTGATATTCCAGGCCAGTGTTCTCTGGTGCGCTTTTCTCTCCAGCAATCTTGTGAGGGATTCAGGTCACAGCAAGTACCATGGGCATTATCCATTAGAACAAGATCAAAGGGAAGGAGGAGTGCATTTTAAAGAGTCCAGTGTGAGGTGCGATTACTTCATGGTACTATTACATTTCTTCTGTGTTTTGCAGCCTCTCTGGAGAGGGGTTTGCAAATACCCCCATGCCTCATTAGCCTTGGGTCAAAGCAGCCCTGGGCTTAACTGCACGGTGGGAGGTATGCAGCTGGTGCTTATCACTCTGTGGCCATCTCTAGCTTTAGGAAAGGAGAAACACAGGGCTCTCTGGAGGCCAGGTTAGGTGGGCTGGCTTCCAGGCGCAAATCATCCAGATGTGGCCTCTGGAGCTGACGCTGTTTTTGTCACCAGCATTTATTCTCTCTCCTTCCTCTGGAGAACCAGGCTCTCACAGTTCTTAATTCGCATGGTTCGGAGAAGAGTGCCGGGGTCCAAGAAAGGGTGTGTGACTCGGGTTCAGCCCATCAGAGGATCTCAGTCTCCCAGCCACAGGAAATTGGTCAGAAATGCGCATGTGACTCCAAGTCAATGCGAATTTAGTTGGTTGCAGAGAAAGGCAAGAGTTGCAGAGAAAGGCAAGAGTCTTTACACGGGGGAAGATCTAAAACCAGGTTGCCCACAGTCATCTTACCCCACAGGGAGATCCTGTCTGAGACTAAAGCCAACACAGAGAAGAGCAGAGCCAATGGTACAAAGCGTCAAGTTGGGCCTGGATCTGGCCATACCTTAAGGCTTGAGCCTTACAGACACAGGCCAATGGATCTTATTTTGTTTCTGGAGTTAGATTTCTATCACTTGCAAGCAAATGAGTCCTAATTGGTAGTGGACAGTTTTGCTCAAATCCCATCATGATACACCTGGGTTCTACTCATCACATCCCTTACAATGAAGTCAGGAGACGGTAACATACACTCTCTCTAGTAACATCACTGAGTCTCTGCTATGTGCCAGGCACTGTTATCCTGAAGAACCCAGGATAACTCAGCAAACTAAACGGGCAAAAGTCTTGGTGTTTTCGAACTTCGGTGGAGTTGGATTGTGAGGGGAGCGTCTTACGTTACCCATAAATCCAGCATTCTGAGATGTTCAACAACCTGCCGAGGTTCGCCGGGGAAATGTGATAGAATGGAAACTTAAACCCAATCACTTTAATTGCTTAGCCCTGTGTGAAAATCCAAGCCAGAGGCTGAAAACTGGCAGAGTCTAGCCAGATCAGACCCAAAGACGTGTTGTGTGTGGACCTTGAAGATTTCTTCTTTTTTTCTTTTTAATTATTAGCCATAATTAAAGTTCAGATTTTATATAAACATCCACATTTTTAAGTAATCTTGAAAAGCTGCAAACTTCTGATAGCAATGGACTAGAACTCCCACATGCCAGCCACTGGCAGGAGCCAGAAGAGGCTGCTCGTGAAATATGGCCACACGTTGCCAATGGCTCCAATGTCCACCCGGACCATCTCTGTCACTTAAGTTGCCCTCTTGGCCCTGTGGGCCTTTGAGTTGGCAAGCTCCACTGCAGACTTTGGGAGGGCATCCTCCTTTGTGCATTTATTGCCAGACCTGCTGTACTTAGCCTCTAGCACAGCACCAATGTTGGCTCACTCTTCTTTCTACCACATGACAAGTGAAATGAGGTACAGAGACTCTTTGTGAGATAGCGCTAATGGAAGCCACCCATTCATCTACTTTTTAAAATGAAAATTGTGTGTGTCGGGGCGCCTGGCTGGCTCAGTTGGTTGGGTGTCTGACTTCGGCTCAGGTTATGAGCTCACGGTTTGTGGGTTCAAGCCCCGGGTCGGGCTCTGTGCTGACAGCTCAGAGCCTGGAGCCTGCTTTGGATGCTGTGTCTCCCTCTCTCTCTGCCCCTCCCCCGCTCAAGCTCTGTCTCTCTCTTTCAAAAATACACATTAAAAAAAAATTAAAATGACAACTGTGTATTCTTAAGGTGTGCAATATGTTGTTTTGATATACATAGTGAAACGATTACAACAGTCAAGCGAATTGAACTCTCGTCTCCCCACATAGTTGTGTGTGTGTGTGTGTGTGTGTGTGTGTGTTGTGAGACCCCCCAAAGCCTTCTCTCTTAGCAAATTTCCAGTATTCAATACACTGTTATTCACTATAGTCATCATGCTATACATTGGATCTCTAAACCCATTCACCTTGACATTTGCATCTGACTAAACCTCACGGAGGCAGAGTACTCAAAATCAGTCCGGGAAACATGTGCTCTGCTGGCCTCTTTAATGTCTGGAGAGGAAATGTAAGCATGCCCCAGACCTTGTAGGTGCTACAGACAATCCAGTGTTTAAGGCCAAAAGCCCAGAGCAAACCGATACAATGATGGAAACAAACATGCCTCTACTTGTCTGAAGAAGAATGGGATGACAGAACAGAGGGCTTGATATATAGACATTTTTCCAAAAGGGGGAGAAAAAAAATCGTGGAGGAGAACATCCAGTCTGTTCCTGAGCAGCTGCTGTGTGCCAGGCACTGTGCTGAGGGTTCAGAACCAGAGGGGAGGGAAACACACTTGTGCACTCAAAAGGCTCAGAGCCTAGAGGATGGTGGGTGGGCAGAGGCGAACACACAGGACTCTGCGCGTGTATGGGAGTGGTGACAGGATTCCACAGGGGGTACCATGGTCCCTTCTGGGCAGTATCAGTCTGGGAACAAAGGAGTGGAGGGGCAAGACAGCAGAGCACATTAGGGGGCAGAAGGTATGACTGGAGCACAAGTTGTGAACAGGCCAGGGGTCCAGATGAGACAGATCAGACTGGAGAGGTTGGCAGGAACCCAATTATGATGGGTCCTTCATATCATATTGAACCAGATTTTCACAGAGGGTAAGGGCATCACTCTGACACCACACCAGACCTGGAGTCACGTTCCTACTCCTTGTACAATTTTCAGGGAGACCTTGAGCAAGGGATGCCACTTTTCTGAGCCTCAGTTTTCTCATCTGAAGAATGGGAAACTAGGAGCACTTACCTCATAAAGTTGTGACAATGAATATATAAAATAATCTTTGTCGAGTGCTTATTTATTTTTGAGATTGGGGGGAGAAACAGAGGGGTGGGGGGAGAGAGAGAGAGAAAATCCGAAGAAGGGGCTTGATCTCATGAACTGTGAGATCATGACCTGAGCTGAGACCAAGAGTTGGATGCTACACCAACTGAACCACCCAGGCGCCCCTAAAATAATCTATTCAGAGCTCTGCATAGTGCCTGGCACTGAGGGTGTATGTAATAAAGATTACTATGGAGAGCTCCTTAAAGGTGGGGCAGGGGGCCATAAGTCCCCCAAATGCTTAATGTGCTGCTGAGAATAAGAAAAAGATTCAGAGAGGCATTTGATCCTTCAGCTCCCTAGGGAAAACCCTTTTGCCTCCCATTGTCCCCCATTGAAGAGATGTGTCCGTGCATAAGGAATCCACAGAGCTCTCAGAGCCCCGGACATGGAAATGAAGTTTCTGGTTTACGTTTCAATTTTCATTTCTATAGATTTTGGCAGGGGACGGGGGGAGGTTGGGTCACTCAGAGTTATTCTGGTGCTTTCTGAACAATGCCCATGATTGACTGGGTGCTTTGGAGTTGTGCTTCCAGGGATGACATCATTGGAAAGTTATCACCAACACCTCCTCACAGATACCAGGCGAAGTGGCATTGTTTAGACAAGTGCTAATAATTCAAGCCTCTTGTAAATGAGAAGGGAAAAAGTGATAAATGAAGAAAGAAACAGTTTATATTTGCAATTTGCCTTTGCCATAAAAGAGCCTTGTGTGACAGCCACGTGTGCAGAATTGAGCGCGTTGGGAGGGGGGAGAGCGGGTGGTCAGCCTGGGGGCTACCAGGCTAGGAGGGTGCCTGAAGCTTCACTATGATGGCCCCTAATTTGAGGCTTGAACACTTTTTGGTCCTCTGAGATTCTTATTTAAATGCTAACATCCCTATAAAAAGGCAACGGCTTTCAGGTAAGGATTTCTAAAAATTCCAGCCAGATGCTGGTCATTCCTAAAATAAGTGACAGCCAAAGTTTGCGAATTAATCAGCAGGTAAAGATACACGAGGCAAGGGGCAAATGCAAAAACAATTAAATGGATGAGTGGTAAGTGTGTCATCAGATAGAACACAATTCAAGACCCAAAGCATACATTTGCCAAAAGGGGAGATTATAAAATGACAAAAGTTATAACCCGTGGAGAAAAGAAGGGAGCAATGAAATTTCTGCACCAGACAGCAGAGCATAAGGGAAAGAAATCAGGAACAACCTGAATGAACATGAATAGAGAAGCAAAGAAAGAGCTCTGAATGCATGCTTACTATAAAATAGTATGTAGCTGTTCAAATTGACAAGCTACCTCTCTAGGTCTTGGACTAGACTGGGGGCTCTTGACCCTGGCTCCATGTTAGAAGTATCCAGAAAGCTTTTCATGGGGCACCTGGGTGGCTCCGTCAGTTAAGCGTCTGACTTCAGCTCAGATCATGATATCACAGTTCATGGGTTTGAGCCCCGCGTCGGGCTCTGTGCTGATAGCTGAGAGCCTAGAGCCTGCTTCGGAATCTGTGTCTCCCTCTCTCTCTACCCCTTCCCTGCTCACGCTCTGTCTCTCTCTCTCAAAAGTAAATAAACACTAAAAAAAAAAAAAGAAAAAGAAAGAAAAAGTTTAGAATTATCTAGAAAGCTTTTCAAAATGCCACTGACCAAAGTGAGTCAAGCGGTCTTGGATAAAGCCAGTAGAAGTGGAAGGTGTGTATAGCCCTACATCTACTGCAGAAATTGAATGTATAGTTTCAAAACCTCACCGCAGACAAAACTTGCCCAGATGGATTCAATGGTGAATTCTATGAAACATTTAAGGAACTGCAGGCATACCTCGGAGACATTGCAGGTTTAGTTCCAGACCACCACAATAAAGCAAATACCACAATAAAGGGAGTCAGGTGAATTTTCTGGTTTCCCAGTGCATATCAAAGTTACATTTACACTATATTGTAGTCTATTAAATGTGCAATATAGCATTATGTGTAAAAAGCACAGTACATATCTGAAAAAATATTTTTAAAAAAAAAAATTTTTTTTTCAACGTTTATCTATTTTTGGGACAGAGAGAGACAGAGCATGAACGGGGGAGGGGCAGAGAGAGAGGGAGACACAGAATCGGAAACAGGCTCCAGGCTCTGAGCCATCAGCCCAGAGCCTGACGCGGGGCTCGAACTCCCGGACCGTGAGATCGTGACCTGGCTGAAGTCGGACGCTTAACCGACTGCGCCACCCAGGCGCCCCTGAAAAAATATTTTTAATGTAGAGACAGAGAGACAGAGTGCAAGCCAGGGAGGCACAGAGAGAGAGGTCACCACAGAATCGAAAGCAGGCTCTGGGCTCTGAGCTGTCAGCCACAGAGCCTCATGCGGGGCTTGAACTCACAAACTGTGAGATCGTGACCTGAGCCGAAGTCAGACACCCGAACGCCTGAGTCACCCAGCTGTCCCCTGAGAAAATACCACATGGCTAAAAACTGCTAACCATCATCTGAGCTCTCAGCAAGTCGTAATCTTTTTGTTGGCAGAGGGTCTCGCCTCGAAGCTGACGGCTGCTGACTGAGCAGGAGGGTGGTTGCTGAAGGCTGGGGATGCTATGATAATTTCTTAAGATAAAACAACAACCAAGTTTGCCACATCAACTGACTCTTCCCCTCATGAATAATGTCTCTGTGGCACGAGATGCTGTGGACAGGATTTTAGCCACAGGAGAACTTCTTTTGAAATTGATATCAATCCTCTCCAACCCTGCGACTACCTTATCCATGAAGTGTATGGAATATTCTTGATCCTTTGTTGTCATTTCAACCATCTGCACGGCATCTTCACCAGGAGTCGGTTCCATCTCAAGACACCACTTTCTTTGCTCCTCCATAGGGAGCAACTCCTTATCCGTTAAAGTTTTATCAAGTAATTCCAGCAACTCAGTCCCATCTACAAGTTCTACTTCTAAATCTCTTGTAAATTCCACCACCCCTATGCTTCCTTCTTCCACTGAAGTCTTGAACCCCTCAAAGTCATCCATGAAGGTTGAAATCAACTCCTCCCAAACCCTGTGAATGTTAATATTTTGACCTCTTTCTATGAACCATGAATGTTCTTAATGGCATCTAGAAAGGTGCAGCCTTTCCGGACAGGTTTTCAACTGACTTCGCCCAGTTCCACTGGGGGAATCACTACCTATGGCAGCTAGAGCCTTAGAAAATGTATTTCTTCTTCTTTTTTTTTTTATTTTTAAAAAATTTTTATTTATTTTTGAGACAGAGACAGACAGAGCATGAGTGGAGGAGGGGTAGAGAGAGAGAGGGAGACACAGAATCTAAAGCAGGCTCCAGGCTCTGAGCTGTCAGCACAGAGCCTGACCCAGGGCTCGAACTCATGGACTGTGAGATCATGACCTGAGCTGAAGTCTGACACTTAACTGACGGAGCCACCCAGGTGCCTTGATTTTCCATTTTCAAACTACTCTTGCACTTCTGCGACTTTTCCTTTCACTTGAACACTTAGAGGCCATTGTAGGGTTATTTCTTGGCCTAATTTTAATATTGTTGTGTCTCAGAAAATAGGGAGGCCCCCAAGACAGGGGAAGAGATGGGGGATGGCCAATAAGCGGGACAGTCAAGAACACACACATTTATCAATTGAGATCATCATCTTATATGGGTGCAACTCGTGGCATCCCCAAACCATTACAATAGTAAAATCCAAGATCACTAGCCACAGGTCACCACAGCAGATATAATAACAAAGAAAAGACTTGAAATACTGTGAGAATTGCCAAAATGCAACACAGAGACAGGAAGTGACCAAATGCTGTGGGAAAATGGTGCCAAAGGACTTGTTCAACACAATGTTGCCACCAACCTTCAATTAGTAAAACTTGCCATATCTGCAAAGCATGATAAAATCAGATACAAAACTCTTCTCTTAAAAGCCTAGAGAGGAAGGAATACTTCCCAATTCATTCTATGAGGTCAAGATTACCCTGACTTTAAAACCAGAAAAAGATAGTAGGAAAAAAAAAAATTACAGAACAACGTATCTTGGGGCGCCTGGGGAGCTCAGTCGGTGAAGCATCTGACTCTTGGTTTCAGCTCAGGTCATGATCTCATGGCTTCGTGGGTTTGAGCCTCACATCGGGCTCTATGCTGGCAGGGCAGAGCCAGCTGGGGCTTCTCTCTCTCTCCCTCTCTCTCTGCCCCTCCCCAACGTGCGCTGTTCTCTCAAAATAAATAAAAATACTTAAAAAAAAAAAAAAAAGAACCATGCCTGTCATGCACACAGCTGTAAAAATTCTCAATAAAATTCAAGCAAATCAGACCTAACAGTTTTTTTTTTAAAGAGACAATAAATATACCTGTGTGGAGTCTATCTCAGGAGCGCAGCTTGATTTAACGTCTGAAAACTGACCCGTGGAATTCACTAAAAGCAGCCTGTAAGAACAAAAAACAACAAAGTACGATCACTTCAGGAACAGATGCAGAATACCCTTTTATAAAAACGATCATCCGTTGATTATAAAAACTCTGAAAACCATCACAGAAAAGAACTTCATCCACCTGATAAAGGCATCCATGAAAACCCTACAGCTAGCCCCATATTTGATGGTAAAAGACTCTGTGCTTTGCCCCCCCCACCCCCCCCCAAGATCAGGAATCAGCTCAGCTTGTCTGCTGTCACTACTTCTGTTCAACATTGTTCCAGAGATTCTGCAGCACAGAAAGGCAATCAAAAGACACGAAAAGCAAGCATCTTGGAAATAAAAAAGCCAAACTGTCTTCATTCACAGACTTGATCATTTATACGGAAAACTTTATGGAATCCACCATAAAGCCAATGGAACTAACAGGTGAGTTGAACAGGTTTCTGGTCAACATATTTTGGAAATCAATTTTGTTTCTATATACTAGTAATGAACAAATGGAAATTGAGATTTATAAAAAGATCCTTATTAATAATAACAGCAAAAATGTGAAATACTTGGGGATAAGTTTGACCAAGGTTGTGCAAGACCTATGCACACTAAAAATCATGAAACATTGCCAAGAGCAAGTAAAGAACATCTAAATAAAAAGACACAGGGGCTCCTGGGTGGCTCAGTCAGTTGAACATCCAGCTGTGGCTCAGGTCATGATCTCACTGTTTGTGAGTTCGAGCCCTGCATCGGGCTCTGTGCTGACAGCTCAGAGCCTGGTGCCTGCTTCAGATTCTGTGTCTCCCTCCCTCTCTGCCCCTTCCTCACTTGTGCTCTGTTTTTCTCTCTCAAAAATAAATACATATTAAAAAAAATTACTAAATAGAGAAAGAGAGGTGGTGTTAAAAGGCCTAATGTTGGTAAGGCGTCAATGCTCAAACTAATCTATAAAGTAAATACAAACTCTTTCAAAATCCCAGTGGGCCATATTTGTGCAAATTGAGTGGCCATGTCTGAAATTAATATGGAAATGCAAAGGTCCTAATTTTGGAAAAGAGGAGCAAGTCGGAGAACTTGCGCTATAAGATCGCAATACTTAGTGTAAAGCTATAGTAATCCAGACAGTATGGTATGACGCTGGCAAAAGAATCAATACAAAGACCGATGGAACAGAATAAAGGGTCCAGGGATAGACGCACACGTATATGGCCAAAGATGCCGAAGCACATCTGTGAAAGTAAAAAGAAAGCCACAGGTTGCGAGAAAATATTCGCATTCTATCCTGAACACACCAGGAACTCCCGCCTCTGAATAAAAGAAGACAAACCATCCAATATAAATCTGAATAAACATGAGGCCCCTGGTGGCTCAGGCGGTTAAGCATCGGACTTCAGCTCAGGTCATGATCTCACAGTTCGTGGGTTCAAGCCCCACGTTGGGCTCTGTGCTGCCAGCTCAGAGCCTGAAGCCTGCTTCAGATTCTGTGTCTCTTCTCTCTGTTCCTTCCCTGCTCATACTCTGTCTCTCCCTGTGTCTCAAAAATACACGTAAATTTTTTTTTTACATCTGAACAAACACCTCACCAAAAAAGATGCACAAAAGGTAAATAAGCATTGGAAAAAATGCTCAGTATTATTAGTCATGGAGAAAATGTAAACTAAACCACCCTGAGATACCGCTTCCCTCACAGAGAAAAACGTAGAAGATGGATCCAACCAAATTTTGGTGAAGGTGCGGAAAAACCAGAACCCTCATATGTTACCGATGAGGATGTAAAAAGCAACAACCACTTTGGAACGTGGTCCAGCAGTTTGTTATAAAGGTAAACATTCAAATAATGGATGACCCCACCATTCTACTCCTCGTATGGACCAAGGAGAAACTGAAGCGTGTGTCCATTGAAAGATCTGCAGAAATATGGTCAAAGAAACTTTACACTTAAAGGCCAAAAAACAGAAGCATCTGACAAGTCTCTCATCAGCAGGATAAATGAGTGAAAGACATCAGACGAAGAGAGTATGCATTCTATGCATCCACTTGTATAAACTTCTAGGAAATTGCAAACTAATCTACAGAGACAGCATACTCATGGTTACGTGGGGACGAGAGAAGAAGAAGGTGTACAGATGAAGAAGGTGTTACAAAAAAGGCTTGAAGAAACTCACAGGGGTGAAAGATTCATTCATGATCTTGACTATGGTGATGATTTTACAGATGCATAATAATGCCCAAACTCATCAAATTGTATACTTAACTATGTGAAGTTATCATAAGTCAATTATATCTCAATGAAGCTGTAAGGAAAAAAATGCAAACCCCACTCCCAAGCCCAGATATGCTGATTAAGTAGCAGTAGATAGAGTGCAGGAGTCATCAGCTTTTTAAACAGGCCTCTCTCTCAGGACAGGCTGGTGTAGGGGGTCTCTGCAAGGGCACTTGGAAAGATGCTGCCTGAGGGAAACATATCTCTTGGCTACACCAACCAGCCAGGGGTGCCGTATGCCAGACACAGTTGGTCAGTTTGCGTGAATCAGCCAGGCAAGCAGGGCCCGCGTAACTGGAACCTACGTTCACTTGTTTTAGATTTCTCTTACCCCGAAACACCCAAAAGCTGCTGGGGCCCTCCCCATCCTTAAACGGGCAGAATCCTCCAACTAACAGAAAAAGCAGTACAGGGGCTCCTGAGTGACTCAGTTGGTTAAATGTTTGACTTTGGCTCAGGTCATGGTCTCCAGGTTCATGGGTGCAAGCCCCGTGTTGGGCTCTATGCTGGCAGCTGGGAGCCTGGAGCCTGCTTTGGATTCTGTGTCTCCCTCTCTCTGCCCCTCTCCCACTCATGCTCTCTTTCTCAAAAACAAATAAACATTAAAAACAATTTTTTTTTTAAAGAGACAAGGTATTACAAAGTTTCCAAAACTGATTCATGGAAAAGATGTTCTTTTGTCCAAAAAAGGCTAGAAACCAAGCTCGGTCTAATGCAAATGTGTTGATGGCTCTTGAACACCTTTACTGTGGGCTGTTTTTGTTTTTTTTTTTTCCTCACAAATTCTTGCCTCTTTTTCTGACTGCATTTAGTTTGGAGATCTTGTGATTTGAGGCCAGTGGGCAATTAAAGGACATGTTGTATTAGATTGGAAAAGGTTAAAAAAAAAAAAAAAGAAATGGAAATAAAAATACAATAAACTTTTTAAAAACGCTGATAACCAGGAATAAGGTTAATGCATTTTGCCTTATCAGTAGGTGTCTTTGTGTGGATTAAAAGGGTTTTCTGGTTTAGCAAACTGCTTCTGTTCATTTTTTTTTTTTAATTAATTAAACAAGGAGGTCATTAGGCTGAGGTGGCTTTAATGCCTTAGTAACCTGCATAAGCCAACCAAAGCCTAAGCCTGTAACGCCTCAAGGTCAAGGAATTACAACCTAAGGACAACCAATCACAATCTGCCAGCTAGGCTTTCCCAAACAAGGCAACCGACGATGCTGTAGTGAATCGAATAATTCCCTTGCCTTCCTTCCAGCTCTTCCCTATAAAAGTCTTTCCTCTGGCTCCTGTCTGTGGTAGTGCCCTCCTAACCACTTCCGGTCCGGTGCTGTCTAATTCGAACAGAAGTTTGCTCACATAAACTCTTACAACGGCACAAGCGCCTCCGTTTATCTTTCAACAAGACCATGACATGGCCCGTTTGCTCACCGGCTCTGCCTGTCTTCCTTTCCCTCTGAAGTGATTCCATCCCTTCCTCCAGCCGGGTTTAGGCTGTCAGCCTCGCAGTGGCCACCCCGTTTGAAGGTCACTTTGCTAGCACCTTACCCCGGCGGTCAGGGAACGCTGGCAGGAAAAGCTCTTTCTCAGAGGTAGGGCCAGCATTAGTGCCCTCGGAGTTGCCAAAGAGGCCTTTGCTTCGCCCCAGACAATGAAAACCTAACTTGGAAAGCTTCCCCGGGCTTCGGGAAGCCTCTGCTCACCCAAAGGAGAACTTTACTTACACAATAACAATAATCCTATAAATTGACCAACTGCTTCTCATTTACCCAGTGCTTCTGGGTCCATTATGGCGATATATCAGTCAGGACTGTGTGACACAGGTACCCAGAACTCCCAGCTCAGAGAACTAAGCAAAAGGGGGGGGGGGGGGAAATGGGCTTGCATAACTTGAAAGTCCAGGGGTAAAGTCAATGTCAATCATGTCCTCATCTAGGGATTTAGTCGCATGCTCCCTGGTTTCCATCACATGGTCCACCATTCACTGGGCCACCTTCATTCTTCAGTCCCATGTTTGGCCCTCAGCTGGTACAGCTTCTACTGCATAAATGGTAGCTCTGTTTGCAAGAAAGAGCCGGGAGCTCTCTCCCGGGACTCCCAGCAAACGTTTCCTTGGGTCTCATTGACTTCATGGGATCACACGATCATCTCTGAGCCAATCAGGGTGGCGAGACACATCCCAGACTCTCTTTGGCCAGTTCCCAGGTCACAAGCTTACCTTCAGAGCTGGGGTTGGAATGAGAGTATAGGAGGCGGCTCCCTGGAGAAGATCAGAGGGCAGAAGAAAGTGCAGTAGATGGTCTTTCTTGGTGCACGCCCCCAAGTCCTCGCAAGGCCCCTGCATCTGTCTCCCAGCTGCCATGAAGCTCATGGCTCACACTGCACACTAGTCTAGAGGATGGCCCTGCTTCGGTAGAAGCCTTCTCACCGGCATGTCTTGGTGGATTAGGTCCTTCTCTTCGGAGTGGCCAGCAAGCAAGGACTAACTGATACAGAGGTAGAAAGCCCAGCTGCCTGGCCTCTGGGCAGGGCAGATTCTGCGCTAAGGTTCATGCACCCAAGCTCCCTGTAGGTTCCAGCCAAGGCTAGGTGTCACCTGAAACCACTTCTTTACATCCCTTCCTTCCACCCACCCCCCCCTTCCCCTGTTCCCTTGACTCCTTTACAGGTTTGTCCTGAGAGTATTCCCTCGAATAACCATTTGCACAAGAATCCCTAACTGCAAATTCTGCTTCTAAGCAACACAAACTAAGGCAGATGAAAAAGGAAAAAGCACGATGCTAAGCAGTAGAAACAATTGACCCTGGTGATGATAATGAGAGGAAGGAGGAGGTTGATCTTCACCATGTGTTGAGGACTGGCCTTTAATATGAATGTTGTTGTTGTTGTTTTTAATGAATTAATTTATTTTTGAGAGAGACAGAGACAACTCAAGTGGGGCAGGGGCAGACAGAGAGAGAATCTCAAGCAGGCTCTGTGCTGCCCGTGCAGAGCCCCCACACAGGGCTTGAACCCACGAAGCTGCAAGATCATGACCCAAGCCGGAACCAAGAGTTGGATGCTTAGCTGAGTCCCCCAGGCACACCCATGTCATATGTCTTGCATACGCGTCTTCATATCCTTACAGCCTCCGAAGATGGTCACTGTTACCTCTATTTTGCAGAGGAAGGACCTGGCGTTTAGAGAGAGGGGCCAAATTACCCAAACTCATATTGCTAGGAGCTAGCAAAGTTGCACTCGAACCTATCATTTTTTGTTGCCAGGGGCTCCTGCTCAGAGACCAGGTCAGTAACCTCCACCCCGCCTGGCAATACACCACACCCCCTTTATCCGCTATGTGATTTTTTTTTTAATGTGTAACATGTGTCAGACGCTTTGCTTTTTATGCATCACCTCAGTCAATTTTCACCAAAGCTCTAAGAAGTGGGCCATCATCCCATTTCACAAACTGAGACAACATGGGAAGGTGAATGAGCCTGCCCAAACTTACACGCCAGGAAGTGGTAAAGCCCAGTTTGGACCCGAGCACCTGACTTCAGGGCCCTCCCCTGCAACTGCTACTCAAATATTGTTACTAAAGTTCTCCCTACGTGTCCTAAGAAACCAGATTTCATCTAGCTCTGGGAAATCTAAAACAAAGAAAGTTTTCCTTTTCTTTCCCTGAACCTTGATTTTCTAGACAGGTAGGAAAGCAAATAATGACTCTGGGCCATTAACCCATGACTCAATCAATTTAAGTCAATTCCAAAAATTGCCAGAGGTGGATATGAGATTGCCTGTCTGCTTCATACATTTATGATGTGGGGGGAAAAGAAACCTGAGAATCATATTTAAAACTGGGATTCATTTCCTTTAGCTACATAAAGAGAAGGTGGCTCAGGGGCACCTGGGTGACTCAGTTGATTAAGCCTCTGACTTGATTTTGGCTTAGGTCATGATGTCACAGCTTGTGAGATTTAGCCCCACCTCCCTCCCTCCCTCTCTACCAATCGATAAATAAACAAACAAACTTTGAAAAAAAAAGAGAAAGAAAGAGAGTTATGTCAGTTAAGTGTCCAACTTCAGCTCAGGTCATGATCTCACAGTCTGTGAGTTCAAGCCCCGCATTGGACTCTGTGCTGAGAGGCCAGAGCCCAGAGCCCGCTTCAGATTTTGTGTCTCTCTCTGTCTCTGCCTCTCCCTGGCTTGCACTCTCTCACTCTCTCTCAAAAATAAATAAATATTTAAAAAATTTTTTTAAAAAAGAGACAGAGAGAAGTTGGCTCATTTTCTTTTTAGTAACTGCTACAGTTTTCCCAGGAGTCCTCTCTTTGTTGTCTGGCTCTCCCTGAAAGTAAGCTTGGCAAGAACAGTACCATATTGGTCTGGCTTATCACCGCTGTCCCAATACTGGGTGCTGCCATGGCACATGCTTTGTTTTTTAAAAAACATCTTTGAAAGAATATATTTTGAAAACGAAAGGAAATAGCAATCACATCAGGCTATGTGCCACTGATAAAGTTCCCTTTAAAAGAGAACCAAGGTTAGAGGTCTACTAATGCCTGATGATTCTACCAGTGATTAAAAGCAGTAGTTCCATTATTTTTTTTCTGTTCTGAGATTTCCCGAACTTAATTCTGCCTTGTAAATTGAGGTCAGAAAACTGGTAGAAAATTGAAATCCTCTGGGCTGTTCCTCCATGCCGGAGACTACAGCCGCCATCAGCAGTGTCTTAATGAATCTCCACTCTATTAAATTGTTATTTTGTCCTGAAGCAGGTCATTTGTAGCCCCTTTTCCTCAGAACAGAAGGTAGGCTGCAGAAAAGAAAGGGAAAATACAGATAAGGCAGAATGGTATTAAGATGTACTCTCCAACTGTGGCTCCACATTTAATTAACTCTTTCTGAACACAGAACAATCAGATAACAGACATGCTGTCGGGGAGGTTGTAGGTGGTGGAAACTTCCTGCAGAGGACTGTCCAGACTTGGACGTGGTAGGAACCCCAGGGATGGTGCATCTGTTTGGAGAACTGGGTCCCTTGCTGCTGGGAGCCTGGAGACCGCAAACTTCTTCAGTCAACTCAATTCAGATGGGAGCTAACTCATCTCCGATCACCCAGTCACTGTGCTGTCCCATGCTCCCATTGGCTTATTACCTCCTCTAGACTAGCCTCTGTGCCTTCAGTCTCAAGCCCTGCTCCCCCTTCCAATCTAAAAAGAATACTTATGTAATGAGCTTCAATTATATCGAGAGACTCTAAGCACATAACATGAATAAACTTATTTAATCCTTACAACAACGCAGGGGGGTAGGTAGGGTTCTCATCCTCATTTTGTTGAGAAGGGAACAGGGATTTAGGGAAAAGAAATGGTTTGTCCAAGGTCCCACAGACTAGTCGATGGCAGAATTAGATCCTAGGCCAAGGCAGCCTAATCCCAAAGACAATGCTGTTCACATTGCCATCTCACTTCTAGCCAACACCAAGTTATCTCTCTAAAGCCCCAATCTGACCATATCCCTCTTATTAGACTTCTGTGATTCTCTGCTGCCCAGTTTATGAAGTCCACCTCCATTTCCTAGTAAGTTTCTAAACTGGGCTTAACTCTTGCCCACCCTCCCCATCTATCTCCCCAGTGTACTCATCACCCCATCCGCTCTAGACTTCTTACTGTGTTTCAAACACATTAGTCTCCCTCATATCTCACCACATTAGCATATACTGTTCCTCTGCCTTGAATGCCCTTCCCTTCCTTCCCACTTGGAGAATGCTGAATTATCATCTGAAGCCCCAAAGTCACATCCTCTGTACAGCCTTTTTGACTGTCCAGCAGCTCATCCTTCCTTCTTTGGCTCCTACAATACTCTTGCTAAACCCTTACCAGGACACTTAGAGTATTGTACCATACTTGCTTACCAACGTGTCTGCTCAGGTAACTTGTTCAATGATAGAAAGAGTGGCTTTTCTTGTTGTGACACTCAGAGCCCCTATGCCAGCGTTTCTCACCAGGCAGCAATGTGGCCTCCCTCCAAGGAATTTGGCAATGTCTGGAGATGTTTTTGTTCACATCTGGGGGAGATGGAGTGCTACCAGCATCCAGTGAGCAGAGGCCAGGGACGCTGCCAGATATAGCACATATAGCCCCATACAACAAAGAATCAGCCAGATCAAAATGTTAATAATGCTGAGGTTGAGACACTGACTCATCCTACAACCTGGTTACAGGAAGCACAGTGACTGCTGTGAGCATTAGAACCAATTCAGCTTGGAACTTCAGTTGTGGTTCGTGTTTGTATTCAAGGACTCAGGCTCCATCCTTGGGAACCCAACCAGAAAATCCAGACACAATCAAAGATTTTAAAGTCCCAGGAATCTGCTGTGGAAGCAATCTGGGACATGCATTTCTCCAGTCTTTTCCTGATCTGGGCTTTTAAAGATCAATACTGTTTGACATAGACATAGGACACCTGGTATGGCAGAAAATACACATGAGCTCCATTCAGAAGACAGGTTAATTTGTTTTTTCCAGGACCTATTGTGGGGAGGAGGATGGGGAAAATTATCAGAGATATAGGAGTGAATGAGGAGTGTGATCTCCTGGTTGTATTCCAGAATATATCAGAGAGTGCTTCAGATGGGAAGTGTGGAATCATGCAAGGGTCTAAAGAAACCAAGGCTGTGTTTTACAGAGATGTTTTTAGCAGAATATTAAGAAAAATGTGGTCCAGGAAAAGGAAGATTGTGGCTAATAATGAATGATCAAGGCCCACAACAGAAAGGATTTAGGAATATTTCTTAAGTCAGAAAATAAACTAATGATAATCATTCAAAAATTCTTCCTGGTTGGCCATCTATCACTTACGATTCAGACTGGGGCCCTCTTGAGAATAAACGGGGGTGGGGGGCTGTACGGAATTAACAGGGATTCATTGACTTATGACAGGCATAAACTGAGACTGTCCCAGAAAAGGAAAATTTAGGACAATCCTATGTAAATATTCTGTTTTATTGATTCTACTTGGGGCACAGGTAGCATAGATGTGGCCTGCACATTACCATTTCTTCCTCCTATGACTGCAGAAGGCATTACTAATCCATCATGGTACTCTTCCCCTCTAAATTAGTGTATGGTCTGGAAATCAAGAGCATCCTCACTCTTCTCTACCAACGGACAGACCCTAGTATGAGTGATGAGACACCAGCTGTGGGTGAGCACCCCACTTTTACACTCCACTGGGTTCCCGTGTCTTTGTTCTCCCACCATTTTTGTCCTCACTGGAATTCCCATTCTCAGGCATCTAGAATTCTAGCTTTAGTAACTAAATTTATTAATTATCAGATACATTTTTAACAAATCAATTAATGTAATTAAATAATAAGTAAATCACATCAATTTTATTATAAGTAGGTTCTGAATTAAATTCAGGTTCTTGAGCAAGGCAAAGTCTAAGACACAGGAATCCTTCTGTTTTCTTTTGTAAAGTTTTAACTTATTTAAAGTTTATTTACTTATTTGGAGAGAGACAGGGACAGCACAAGTGGGGGAGGAGCAGAGAGAGGGAGAGAGAGAGGGAAAGAGAATGCCAAGCGGGCTCTGCACTGTCAGCAAAGAGCCCAACGTGGGGCTCGAACTCATGAATCATGAGATCATGGCCTGAGCCGAAAGCGAGAGTGGGATGTTTAACAGACTGACTCACTCAGGCCTCCCTCAAGTTTTCATTTAAAATCCAGTTGGTATGGGAAACAAAGGCAGAAGGAAATGGCAGACGAAATTAAATTTCCTTATAACCTACAGCCCATTGACAACTACTTGAGGCAGGCAGAGTAAAATATTTCTGCAGGAGCTCCCTACTATCTTAACCTAATGCTTTGCTAGAGGGAAAAACAACCTTAACTTGACAATAGCTAGCCACCCCCCACCCAGCCTCCAGTATCCTGTGAGTCCTCTTTAGCATGTGAAAATCTCATTGGAAACTTCCTCTTGACTTTACCTCCCCCAACTCCCAAGTATATAACCAGAGTCTCTCCATGGTCCCAGGGCAGCTCTTTCTGCCCATAGGTCCTGTCCCCACGCTTTAATAATATCACCTTTTTGCACCAAAGGTGTCTTTAAGAATTTTTTCTTGGCTGTTGGCTCCAGACCCCACAAACCACCCCCCATCACCCCAAAACTTCATCACAGTTAACATTTAGTATAATATTAGTTTCAGGTATAGGATACAGTGATTCCACCCTTCCATACGTCACCCGGTGCTCATTGGAATGAGTGCTGTGCTTAATCCCCATCCCCTATTTTACCCATCCACCCCTACCTCTTCTCTGGTAACCATCAGTGTGTTCTTTATAGTTCAGAGCCTGTCTCTTGGTGTGCCTCTTTTTCTCCCTTATGATTGTGTTCTTTCTTAAATTCCACATGAGTGAAATCCTACTGTATCTATCTTTCTCCAACTTATTTCATTTTAGCACAGTACTCTGTAGCTCCATCCATGTCATTGTAGTCTTTTTAGATAGAACTTGCCGACTTACTTGAGAAACTTGTTATGTGTGTATTAATGTTATATGATGTTTTATCAGTTTGATATCTAGGATCAATTAGGTGTGAATATTAACTATGTTTTTCAGTTAATGGTTAATAAAATGAAGCCCTCAGATCAATTTCTGCTTGTTGGAATTGGTAGGATTTGATTAACAAGGCCATTTTCCCAAGGAGCCATTCTACTTTCTACCTTGGCAAATACATGAGATAATTTCAAAATGCTTGACTAGTAGTTACTAAACCGAGTGGGATGAACCAACAGCAATGATTGATGGGCTGAAAGCTCTAAGCAATTAAGAGACCATCTCCCTCTATGAATATTTATATCTAACCATTGAGCAAGGTCAGGGGGTGTGGTTGGAGCTTTTCAAGGGTAAGACACCACTTCCATTATTTCAACCATAATGGAAATCAGTTATTTGGGAACAACAGTGACTCAAGGTATCTGCCTTGTTTAGCATAATACATGTGCAAGTTGCTAAAGATTTTTCTTTAATTCCATAATCTTCCCTGTAAAATGCTATCAGGGAACCCTTTGTGATGTGTGCCCACTAAAATCTAACCTCAGCCCTCAAAATTGGACCTTAACTGAATTCTTACCAGTCTTACAGGCTTTGTATTGTTCAACAATAAACATATTTGATATGTGTTTGATATACCCAAGGTCGTTCATTGTAAATTAAATATTCGATGAGAATGAAAACACCATTTCAGAGGCAAAACATTTAACTCTCTTTCTCAGATCAATGGCCTATGAGTTGTATCCAGCATATAGATGTATTTTATTTGGCCCCAGAATATTTCAAACTGCGTTCTAAAGTTTGCGACTTTGAAAAAATCTAAAAATCAGGAATTTTTACGTTTTTAAAAACACATTTTAAAACCAAGCAAACAAACAAAAAACCTCCCACTCTGAAAAGCAGAAGATCTAGCAGCCCTAGGTATCCATTCCTGTGAAGATACTAGGTGTCTGCCAGTTGTACGTAACCATGCTCATTTATTGTTTCCTTCTTGGCCCCTTGAGGTATTTTTGTTTGCAACTCCTGCCTTAGCTTAATAAGTCAATCACAAAGGAATCAACCATGAAATTGAAGATGTAGTCACCCAAGAGTATATTTTAATTTAAATTTAACGTTAGCCCATGCTTCGGGCTAATGATGAACATTATCCAGCTGTTCCAACACAAACGCACATCCATGCGTGCGTGCGCGCGCGCGCGCACACACACACACACACACACACACAGCTTCAGAGCCAGTTCTATTCATTCGACCAAATATTTGCTAACTACCTACTATGTGCCAGAAATGATGTCAGGTGTTTCAATAACAACTTTAACTTCATCCTTGTTCTCAAAAAGCCCAGAGATAAGAGGACAAATACACAAAATAAAAGAAAATTGCAACACAATGAATTGCTGGGTTGGGGACATATTACAGAAACAATGATGTGAGGCATATTCCCCAGATTAAAAAAAAATTTTTTTAATGTTTATTTATTACTTAGAGAGAGACACACACACACAGAAGATGAGCAGGGGAAGGGCAGAGAGAAGGAGAGACACACACACAAAATCTGAAGCAGGCTCCAGGCTCTGAGCTGTCAGCACAGAACCTTATGCGGGACTCCAACATAAAGACTGCGAGATCATTACCTGAACCGAAGTCAGCTGCTTAACCAACTGAACCACCCATTTGCCCCACGTTTCCCAGATTTTTAAAATGTACATTATACACAGTTAGTCTAGGAGGCAAGGGTGGGTTGAATAAGTTTACAAGTTCACAATTGCCTTGTTCTTTTGAACTTGAAGAGGTCTTAGGGATTCTGTCCAAGTTATGATAACAGAGTCAAGGAAAGCTATAAAGGACCCACTCAAGATTAACTGGTTTATACCATGGGCAGAACTTGAACTCAGCAGCTGGACAATTTTATTTTTTCAAGAGAGACACAGATTCCTACCCACTGGCTTGAAAAGTAGGTCACGCCATTGCGGATACATATGAAAAATATTATCAGGGAAGATTTCACTTCAGGCCACTGCTATGTAATATCTCCTGACTTCAAACAATGGCTGAAAGATATTTCTGCCGCGTGGGCATTCATCTCGAATACGTGGACTAATTAATGATTATTTGTGTGGTTTGGGATCAACCTGGGGGTCAGTGTTAATGCAACACCACAAGATCATTACAATGAAATCAAGGGCTTGGAGGAGGCTCTCCTGGTCATGCTGATCCAATTTGTGTTTGACAAAATGCTGAATGGGACAGCTAATCCCCAGAATGAAAGAATCAAGTCGAGAAAGATCCCACCAGACTGGAACATTGGATACAAGCCAAAAGCTGAGCATTAGTAGGGATAAATATTGCCTTAAAAAAATCAATTGCTCAGGTACAGACTGAAGATGGCCGGGGTAGGCTATGGTTCCCATGAGAAAGACCCAAAGGTCTTAGAGGCTCATGTCTGCCAAAAGGGACGCTACCCCATAAAAAGATTGTAATGGAGAAGACACTTCTGGTTAATAACTAACAAAACTACGAAACACAAGCCCCCGAGAAATAAACAAGTAAGCAAACAAACAAACAAATAGCCAAACTCCAACAGAAATTGATTACAGGAAGATGGAAAATTTACTGGATCATGTAGTCCACAAGTCCAGGAGTGAACTCCGAATGCAGTCACTTTTTAATGTGTAACAAACAACATCTAAATCTCAGGAGCTTTCAACAAGTCATGTGAATTTTTATTTTTCATAGGTGTATGGGGCCGCCACATTTGGACTGACGGAGGTTGATCTTGGCAGGGCCAGACGGGACTCAGGACTTCTGGTAAGTTCTGCCAGCTACATGGGTCTTCAGTCTGGGGCCCAGCCAAAGACACAGTGTTAACTTGGGTATGATCATTTCATGACTGATCACAGGAGCTTAACAAGGGATGAGTGGAAATAGGAATGCTTTAGAATCTGTGCTTGAAACTGGCAACCATCACTCCACCCCACATCCTGTTGGCCAAGCCCAGTCAACTGACAAGGCCAGCATCAACAGAGTTGGGAAATCTAATCTACCTCTTTTATTAGGAGGTATTGTGGTTGCATGATAAAGGACATGAATGTGTAATTCTAATGCAGAGAGAGAGAGAGAGTGATTCAATTTTCCACATTCCACATTCTGGCTTCAATTGTGCCTGGATTCAGAAATTCAAATAATGCCAAGAGGAATAATTTCTTTCATCTCTCCGCTTTCCACTATATCAACTTTGAGTACTAAAGCCATCTAAACTCACAGCTTACCATCTCCATTAACATGACTCGACTATTTAACTATCTCCATCAATATAATTTTACTGTTCCAGAAAACACTTGCCCAGCAAGATAAAAATTGCAAATAGCTTTATTGTTTGTTCAAGGAACTTCACAAAAGACCCATCAATTCTTCAATAGAAAGCATTCAGCAATAGTTTATACCCAAGGCTCTTTGAACCCCACATCTCAAATTTCTGACCTTGTTGTATCTACCAGTCCCTAATGATTATATCACAATCCTTACTAATTCTCACATTAGGGACCTATCTTAAATGGGCTTCAAAATCTCAGTAAATACCTCCATTTTGTCCTCACTCCTCTGAGATGCTACTAAGATTCTATCAAGGTAGTATTCTCCCTTATACGGATAAAAAATCTGCTTAACTCTGTCTCATCAGCTGGTTATTTTGGTGATATTTTGGGAAGCCAGCATTCAGTAGTGTCATTCTCAGGATATCACCACAAGGCTGCAAAAGGGGCCACCAGCTCCTTTAGGTTTATGTTATAAAAGCTGAGCATCCCTAAAAGAAAAAACAAAGTCTGTTTCTTGGTAGCTACAGAAAATATCCAAGGTAAGGCAGTGATTTTTCCGGGTCAAACTACCTGCCCAACCATAATCCAGTCAGGTTGTTGTGCTCTGGTGGGTTACACCTGATTCTCTTGGCTACTTCTGGAAGTGGGAATGGAGTGAACCCCTCCTGAATCACACGGATTGAAAGCAGGGCAGGTTTAGTTCCCCAGAGGACAATGGAGCATGTGATACCAGAAGAGGGGGAATAAATGTCAAATACAGTAAAACCTTACTTTGTGAGCATAATTTGTTCCGGAAACATGCTCGTAATCCAAAGCACTTGTATAACAAAGCAAATTTCCCCCATAAGAAATAATGCAAACTCAGATGATTTGTTCCACAACCCAAAAATATTGATATAAAAATGATTACGATACTGTAATATAATACAAAATAATGAAGAAAATACAAAATATAAAGAAAAATAAATTAATCTGCACTTACCTTTGAAAACCTTCATGGCTGGTGTGAGGGAGACAAGAGAGAGGAGGGTTATAGTGTACGATGACTTTCACTGTCACTAATGGAATCACTGCTATCTATCTGCTCAATGGCACCTTTTTCTGCATGGGGGCCATTGTATATGCTCGCTCGGATGGTGACTACAGAACAGTATTAACAAATTCTTGTCATATACTGTATTTACTGTAACTGGCAATAAGGCAGCAGAGGAAAGGGTCTATATTCGCAGGAAGCCTGACCGAGAACGAAGCAAAGCATTCTTAAGCTTCCTCTTGTCCAGAAAAGCAAAGAACTGTCCATAGGTGCTTGGAAGTGACAAAAGATACACTAGTGCCAGTTGTGGGCATCTTCCCACGTTCTGAAAAACCAGATTTCTGCCAAACACTTCAGCTTAAGACTGTGCATCTGTACATGGGAGATGATCACCCACAATCTTGCAGAGAGACAGACTGGTGGGGAGGAGAGAAGAACCATTAGCTCCGTTGTGATCATGTGACATTCTGTGTCATGTACTACCCACATTGCAAAACATCACTCATTTATCAAGTTAAAATGTATTAGAAATGTTTGTTCGTCTTGCAGAACACTCACAGAACAAGTTGCTCACAATCCAATGTGTTACTATAGATATAAAAGATATTTGCTCAACTATTATAGCCATTAGATATTACTGGGTCCCATGTAAGAGGAGAAAAACCTTCTTACCCTGCTTACTACTGATCTCTACAAACTGAGAGTGATAATAGTAACGGGATGGGCACCAATTTAATGGTGAAGATTGCATACATTATCAGAACAAGAAGAAGCCTTGAAAATCTGTTGTGTACAAAGAGCAAACAAACCTGATTCATATCTGATTCAATCCAATTCAACCCACAAAAATTGGGACTGAATTATGTTGCGGACTGAATGTATATATTGCCCCTACCCAGTTCGTATGTTGAAGCCCTAACCCCCCAGTGTGACTGTACTTGGAGTAAGGAAGTTATTAAGGTTAAATGAGGCCATAAAAGTGGCGCTCTAGTATAATAGGACTAGTGTCCTCACAGGAAGAGACACCAGGGAGCTTTCTCTGTGTGTGTACGTATGTGTATGTGTGTGTACGTGTGTGTGTACACATTGAGGAAAGGCCATGTGAGGACATAGTGAGAATGCAGGTTTCTGCAAGCCGGGAAGAGAGTTCTCACCAGAACCAAATCACACGAACCTTGATCTTGGACTTCCAGCCTCCAGAACTGTGAGAAAATAAATTTCCGTTGTTTAAGGCATCTAGTCTGGGGCATTTTGTTATGGCAGCCTGAGCTGACTCAGGCAGGCATCATGCTAATTTGCTACATAGTATTCTTTGATTCCAGAAAGTAGCTGACAACTTCTCCATCAGATCCTGGCCATAGCAAAAATCCTACACCATTTACTGGGTTAGATGCTGGAGAGACTAATAAGAAAAAATACTCAAAATTCAGAAATAAGGACCAAACAAAACAAAACAAAAAATACCATGGTATCTCCTGTCAATATTATATTAACAGCACTCACAGATCTGCTCACTCAAGATTTATTCTTTTAGAGAAAGTATCTGTACTGGCTGTCCTTTTTATTCTTTGTTTAGAGATTAAATACTGAGAAGTTACATGTCATAGAGATTTCTGTGGAGGGGAAACGATAGCCTTAAAGGTTACAGTCCTACCATCCTATAGAACATTATTTGGTTTTATCTAACCCAGAAATCTTATTCCAAGTTCTTCTTTCCAAAACACCTATAAATACCCAGTTCTTCAAAATGTTCTTTGAGTAAGTTTTACCTCTTTACTGATTCCTTCATTAAACACCGGAATAAAAATCTTCACTTCTAATATACATTTGTATGAAAGTCATGTTTTCAACTTTTTGAGAATTATTCTTTGACAGACTGTTAGGAGACAGTCATTAAAGCAGATTGCAACTGACAGGGATTAAGGAAAGTTACCTCAGTGTGCCATGCTGCCAGAAGGATTTAACCTAGACTAAAGGATTGGGAATGGCTCCCTGAAAAAGAGACATTTCTTGAAGCATGAGTAGGGATTAGTCAAATGAAGGAAAGATAAGGGATAAGGACTGCAAAGGCCCAAGGTCATGAGTGAAAGACAGGAGTGGAGAGAATCAATGGGGAGAAGCATAGGGGATCATATTTTTCACCAAAAATGTTGAAACCAGAGTCCTTGGCCTTCCAAGGACATCAGAATGCCTAACAAAACAGAAGGGGAGCTCATCCCCCTGCATCACTGATCAGGCATGCACATGGCCTTGGCTTCCAGGTAAATTGGCAAATGACTCCCCCTCCAACACACACAAATAGTTAACTCAGAGGCTCATCCCTGGGACGCACAGCTCAGCTTCAGAGAGCAGGAACCAGTTCCCTTCTCTTCAGCCACTGTGGAACCCTGGAGAGGAGGAAAGAAAACACTTTCCAGAAGACCAGTAGAAGAGACAGCTCTCCCAAGCCTGTGTTACACAGAGGCCTAATTAAATCTACACCCATGAAAGGGAGTGACAGCCAAGTGGGCACATTCTCAGCCCATCTCTGCTTTACAGATGAGGGCTTTTCGATAACGAGCCCAAATTACTTCTCATTTGGTTGCAAATTTCAGAAGACAGGGGAGAAATAAAATGCTGGGCTTGTGTTGCCAGGATATTAAGCCACTTGTCATAAAACAAGATAACTAGAACACAGTAGAAAGTAGACAACTCTTCATCCAGGCTGGTTGGGCCCTGACTTCTCAGGCACAGGAAGGTCTTTTTCAGGGAGTTTTGACCTGGAGGACTGTAGGGGACAGCGCTTTGTTCGACCGGCAACCAATCCAGGCAATGCCAACCCCACAGAGAAGCCTCTGTTTGGCTGTTTGACGCTGGTCAAACCATTGCAGACTTTGGAGACACACAGACCTGGGTTTGTATGTCACTGTCTGTCTAGCTCTGTCACTTACTAGCTCTGCCACTTACTAGCTCTGTGACCTTACACAAGTAGACTCAACTTCTTCATCTGCATTAGGGGGTGATAACAGTCCTTACCTCACAGGGCTACTCTTGGCATGAAGTAAGTAAATGCTTGCAAAATGCTTAGTCCAGGGTCTGGCAGGGAGAAAGTGTTTTCTCCATTAGAACTACAGTAATAATCATGATGATGATGGTGGTCATTGGGGCCTGTCTCTAATTTCTCGCTATTATAAAAATAGGACCTCAAGCCCTTAGTCTTTTTTTCTATGCAAAGTTTCATCTTCAGCCTGTTTGAAGGAGCCTGTCAGTATATTAGGGAAACACACAAGGAGTTTTGATGCCTGCCATTCATCTCTGAGGACCAGGTGGGTTTAAAGTAAAGAGGTGGGTCATCAACTCATCTTGCTTTGCTTGGGCCCTTCCTGAGTTCAGCACAGAAAGCCCCATACCCTGGCAAACCCCAAAGTTAGAAGTCAACCAGGACATTTGGACATCTTCTTTATAGGACTGAGTCAGATTGCATAACTTTCAGAGAACCGTCATAGAACAAGGACGTAACTCCAGGCCTCCTGACACCCAGCCTGGAAGGGGTGCATAACAGAGGTCAGCTCCAACACCTTGCCCTTTGGGGTGGGGGGTGAAGAGGAGTACATACCGAAGGAAGCCCCAATTTATAAACATTAGGGCATGGAGTTTTGCAAAGGGTACCACAAATGAATGAAATACAGGCCGGGGGGCCCTTGCAGCAGCACACACAATGCTTTCTAAAGAGGCAAGAGCTGTTTGGGGACGGCCAAGTGTTGCTCTGTGGTCATGTGGGCCTAGGATTGCCAAATATACTGATTATTCAAGAGATGGCAGATATCTGCATTTGTTTTAAATGTGAAATCCCTAGTGTCCAATCTTGGGAACGAATTCCACCCAAATAAAACAACACAAAGAACCTGTATCAGCCAATCAAAACGCATCCGTGTGCCAAATGAGGTGTGCCAGCCCTCAGTCTACAATCCTGGGCTACACCACGCTTTTCCTCACTTCTGGACCTTTTCTGCTGGCACCCCCGGTCCAACCATCATCTCTTCAGACTCACCGCAGGTATCAGAGGCAATGGATCAACCGCACACTCTTCTTTTCCTGACACCATTTGGAGAGCCCCAGGTGTCTGTCCTTGGAGGACTATGTTCTATCTCTCTTCATCTCCTTGTTCATTCATCTTTATATCCTCAAACATCATCTCCAAGCTAATGACTCCCCTATTTTATCACCAATCTCAAACTCCCTCCTGAACATGAGACCCATAGATGCAACTGCCTTCTAAGCATCGATTCTTGACAAGTCATGGGCATTTAAAACTCAACATGTCCAAAACCAGACTTCTGAGGTCACACTTCTAAATCTGTCCTTTCCCAATCTCCAACCAACATCGGAGCCTTCCAGAATCCAACCTCTTCTCAACCCTCCCTTGGCCCAAGGGGTTACGACCTTGGCCCAAGCAACCATCATTTATCACCAAGATCAGAACCAGAGCCTCCACACTGGTTTCCTGGCTTCTAAGCCTCACGGGGTCCAACAATCTGCCCTCCTCCCCATTCATCTCTGACCCCAGTTCTTATGGGCCATCTTGGCTGTTCTTACGTGATCCCTTTGAGCACGTTACTTTCTCAGTCAAATGCTTTTTCCCAGATATTTTTGTGGTTCATTCCCTTGCCCTCTGCACAGCTTCGCTCAAGTGTCACCTTCACAGCAGGCTAAAGCTTTGCAAATTCAAAATTTCAAATTGCCACCCTACTCATCACCATCGCCCTCACTCACCCAGCCCACCTGATCCGGACCCCAGCACACTTCTGTTCCTTTCTCTTGCTTTATTTTCTCCTTAGCTTTTACCATCATGTAACATTTTAGATATATTTTACTTTTCTGGCTCTTTGGCTATCTCACTCTTCTCTCACTAGCTCCCAGAGGACAAAGATTTGTGGTTTTTTTTCACTTCTCTATTTTCAGAATCTAAAACAATACCAGAACACATAGTAAAGGCTCAATAAATATTTGTTAAATATTGAATCAAAGAACTGAGATCCAAAAGATTGGTTGTCCTTCAGGAGTCATCGTGGGAATTTGAATAAATCAGAATGAATACATTTCTGTCCCACCAAAATAAACAAAGTCCAAAGAAAAATAATAAGCTGAGGGAAAATACATTTGTGACCCCAATGACAGTGAAAGGATCGATTTCTTTTATTGAATAAGTGTTCTTTCAAAGAAATACAAAATGGCCAATATGCCAGTAGAAAACTCAGCAAAGGACGCGGGCAAGCAGTTGGGAGAGGGAGAGACATCCAATGGATCATTAACGTAGGAAAAGATACTTAACTTCTGTCATAAAGAAATGCAAATTAAAATAACAATGAGACGCTAATTTTTGCCTAACGTGCTAGAAAAATTGAAAGATATGTGTAATATACAATATTAGAGCTTGAGCAACAGTGGGTGTGCAGATCGGGGCAACCTCTGGAAAGGCGATTTCCTTACTAATAAGCAAACTATTAGACACAAATCCTATGATCTACCAGGAATTTATTTATCCTGCCCCTTTCCTTGCAGAAAAGCATGTAGATACACACACACAGGGAAGTTCACAGCAGTGCTGCTCGTCAAAGAGAAAGACTGGAAACAACCTAATTCACCAATAGTAGTTGTTGTTAAGTTTTGAAGCAGGTCAGGTCTCTTTCATTTTATAGTTGACAGTATATGCTTATTCAGGGGGGAAAGAAGCTTAAAGTAGATCTGCATTATTTATGTGGAAACTGGAAGTGAAAAGTGCAAGATGCAGAACAGTGTCCTTAGGTATATCCCTTTTGTATTAAAAAAAAAAAAAAAAGGATATACTTGTATCCGCATAGAAAATATATGAAAAATATACAAGAAACCATT
Source organism: Leopardus geoffroyi (assembly GCF_018350155.1). Lineage (NCBI taxonomy): Eukaryota > Metazoa > Chordata > Mammalia > Carnivora > Felidae > Leopardus > Leopardus geoffroyi. The sequence continues at coordinate 30,680,536 of NC_059340.1, read as the reverse complement.
AACATTCGTTCTCCCTGAGAAGGATAAAGAGAGACCCGAGGTGGGAGGGAGACTGATTTATATATTTTCAAGATAAACTCAATATTTTGGGGCATCCGGATGGCTCAGTCAGTTGATCATCTGACTCGGCTCAGGGCATGATCTCACAGTCTGCGGGTTCCAGCCCTGCGTCGGGCTCTGGGCTGACAGCTCAGAGCCTGGAGCCTGCTTTAGATTCTGTGTCTCCCTCACTCGCTGCCCCTCCCCGGCTCACCCAAGCTCTCTCTCTCTCAAAAAGTAAGTTAATATTAAAAAAATTTTTTTAAGATATACATCCTAGGACCAGTAGGAATTGTCAGATCACGGGTCCCCCACTCCTCCACCACAAATGTAAATTTTTGCTGCTTCTTAGTATCTTGACCTATGTATGAATCAGAATGAGAGTTTTGCTGTTACAACATTCAATTCAGACAACGGTACTTTCAGACCTAAAGGCCACAAAGATAATTGCACTGTGATGGCATTTTCTCTCTCCTCAGTCTTGGTCCCTAGCACAGACTTTTGACGAAAGACAAATATCTTGGAAAACTTTTATCCTGACTTTGAAATGCAGCATAAAAGCCCTGTAACTACCTGGAAAAATGAAGAGTGAAGCAGGCAGAAAACTTTAGGTCCAGGAATAACCTGCTCTTTACACTTGAGTGTACTGTGCTTTCCATAATGACAGCTTCTGATTAAGATGTTTGGTTTTTTTGTTTTTTTGTTTTTTTTTTTTTTGGTACCTTGTGACCACCTTCAGCCATTTTGCCCACCCCTTTCAACCACCACCTCTGACAACCACCAATCTGTCCTCTGTATCTATGAGTTCAAGTATTTTTACATTCCAAGCATAATATCATGCAGTATTTGTCATTTTCTGACTCATTTCACTTAGCATAATGCCCTCAATGTCCACCCAATGTCTCTGCCAAGAGTAGGATTTCTTTCTTTTTTTAAGGTTGAATAATATTCCATTGTATACATACAACACATTTTCTTTATTTATATGTCAGTAAACACTTAGGTTGTTTCTGCATCTTGGCTCTTGTGAATAATGCTGCAATGAACATGGAGAGGGGGTGTGTGCAGGTATATTTCACGACAGAGTTTATTTCCTTTCGATAAATACCCAGAAGTGGGTTTACTAGATCACATAGTTCTATTTTTCATTTTTTTAAGGAGCTTCCATACTGTTTTTAGGATGTATTTAGAATATGGACAAGACCATTCAAAATAAAACACAAGTCATCCCTCTCAGTTCACTATTGAAAATCCAAGATTACATGTGAAGACAAGGTCTTTTATTTAGCTTATGTTTATGCTAATCCCTATCAATTTGAGAATGGCTTATGCCTCATCTAGACCTTTCAGGTGGAAGTTGGGCATCTTAATCCCCCCTCCCACCCCGCATGACCTCCCCTTTGCTCCTTGGTTATAAATTCCCACTTGCCCATGCTGTATTCAGTGTTAAGTCCAATCTCTTTCTCCCATGGCAAGATCCCATTTCTACACCAATCATCATGACCCTTTCCCTTACACCATGAGTGTCATGAAGACAGGGACCTGAGCATCTTGCTCCTTACCTATAACCCACCATCAAACACTATTCTTTTTTTTTTTTTAACCCCTCTGCTCACTCTCCAAATGCTTTTCATGCCTTTGCTTTCCTTGAAACGACTGCACATATGGCTATTTAAACTAATTAAAATCAAATAAACCTAAAATTTAGTTCTTCATTTGCACTGTTCACATTTCAAGGATTCAAAGCCCCATGTGGCTAGTGGCAATTGGATTGGACTGAATGCATCTCTAACATTTCCATCATCACAGAAAGTTCTAACAGAAAGGCTGGAAGAGACCATTTCAGAACATTGTAGGTTTTCTGAGATTGGAGTTCTCATCTGACACTGCCAACAGTGATCTCAAGATGTACTTGGTTGATCTGCTGCTCCCAATGTTGAGAATCACCCAGGAGGGTCCATTTGAACCAAAGGAAGACATTAATGGCATCCCATGAGGACCACCAAGTCTCATTTCTGTACAGACAGTACTCTGGGTGGTTTGGGATGGTCACACAGTGTAACCCTATGTTGTTCCTGCAATCCCCCAAACCCAGCCTCTGCCTCCACAGTCATTGGTCTCTCCATGGATCCCCATGGAGGGATGTTGCATCCATGTGGGGGTGGGGGGGGGGTCAAGCATGGGAGAGAAGAAAGGAGGCTATGTGGCAGTGTTCTTGCCATGAAGACTGTGATTCCCCAAATGTAGTGGGTGCTGAGTGAGCAATGACAAATGACTTCTTTGATCGTTTTCATTATTTGATCCGGCGGAGGGCAGTGATTTGACAGGTTTAAGTTCAGGACCTTTCTAGGCAACAAAAACTCAATTAGGGAGCATTAACTCTTCCTCAGTTACACAAAAGCCTCTGGAAATTCCACTGAAACCCAACTTACATTTGGGTAGAAATCTCCAAGGGTCCTACTTAAAGATTCATAAGCAAAAACAAAAGGAAGATGGGTGGCTCAGTTAAGCATCTGACTTCGACTTAGGTCATGATCTCACAGTTCATGGGTTTGAGTGCCGTGTCAGGCTCTGTGCCTACAGCTCAGAGCCTGAACTCTGCTTCGGATTCTGTGTCTCCCTCTCTCTATGCCCCTCCCCTACTCATGCTCTGTCTCTCTCTCTCAAAAATAAATAAATGTTAAAAAAAAAACTTTAAAAAAAAAGCATAAGGGAGAGAAAGATGTGGGAAGAAAAGTGGACAAGGAAGAGAAATGGAGAAGACAAGAGACAACACATTGAGTCAGAAGAAATGGCTCACAAAAGTAGTCCTTGGGGATTCACAAATAGGATTTACTGCTTCAACAAGCAGTTGTTAAGGAGCCAAAAAAATGTTCCATGTTAAGTGCTCTGGAGAATATAAAGGAGAGAGCTCCTGTGTTTTCCAAAGACAGATCTGACATAAAATGCTAGCCCTTCTGTTTTCCAGCTGCACAACATTGTGAAGTCACGCAGCCTCGCTATGCTTCGAAGTTCAGTGCCTGTCTCAAAGTGCCACTGTGAAGAGAGAATGAGAGAAGATAATGAATGTGGAGCTCCTCGTGTGCATCTAGAAGATAGCAGGGTCTTAATGGAAGAGAGGGCCATGGATGGGTTTGCCCAGTAAGTGACAAAGGAGAAGAAACCATGACCCATGTTCAAGCCCTGAGAAAGGTGAACTTTCCTTGAAGAGCACGGCGGGACATGAGGAGTCAAAGACTACTGGAACAGCATGACAGAGCACAGAAAAAAACAGGAAAGGGTAGAATTCCTGAAGCCAAGCAAAGAGACTGTTTGAAGACGCTCACAAGAGATAAGGAAAAACAAGGACTGAAAGTGTCCGTTCGTAACCAGGCGCAGCCATTAAAAATGAGGTGTTGCTCAAAGAGTGGATGTCACAGATGTCTATGATATATTGCTTCAAGGGAAGAATCAGATTATACAACAGTTTTGTATTCACAGATAAAAGCTGCTCATTGAGTATTTAGCTCATTCATTCAACAAATATCCACTGAGTACTTGCTACATTCCAGGCACCATTCAAAATGCTGGAGATGTGGGGGTGAATGAGATGGGCATCTCACGATGTTTATATCCTACTATGCATGTATTTATGTGAGATTATGTGAATATACATGCATCTATACATATCTTTCCCTTCGGTTGGAAAGGACATATATGTGACAGATGATGAAATTAGACAAAATCATATTCAGGCATATGCACCTTGCTTATATAACGAAACATGGCAAGCTATGTCCCCACTACTATCAATGATTCATCCAAGTGGTGGGACAGTGTCTAAGTGGTTAAGAGCTCAAGTTTGGCGGGGCACCTGGGTGGCTCAGTCAGTTGAGCATCCGACTCTTGATTTCAGCTCAGGTCATGATCTCATGGTTTGTGGGTTCGAGCCCCGCATTGGGCTCTCCTCTGCGCTGACTGCACAGAGCCTGCTTGGGATTCTCTGTCTCCCTCTCTCTCTGCCCCTCCCCTGTTCTGTCTCTCTCAAAATAAATAAACATTTTTTTTTTAAAAAAGAGGTCAAGTTGAGCATCAGGCAACGTAGGCCAACTTATTTTTGCTACCTACTAGCTGCTTTGCTGAGCAACCTACTGACCCCCTCATCCTGTTTTACTGTCTCTAAAATGGAGATAATCATAGTCCCTACCTCAAAGTGTTGCACTGAGAATAAAATGATACAATGCAAATATATAGGTAACTCAGTGTCTGGCATATGGTAAATGTTCAGTTCATCCCTGCCATTATTTTTAATAATTATTTAGCTGGCCTGGATATTATCATTTTTCTATAATATGGGTGCACTCCCTTTGTAGCTAGAAAACATAAGAGAATGTATTTACAACAATGATTGTTAGTGGAGGGCAAGGAGCAACTAGTTGGCTGGAGATTAAATGAGGAGGAAAAAAGTAAGGTCATACCCGTATCACAAACTGATTGTGTCAAATATTCTGCTGTTAAGGACAAATCACAGAAGGGAAGGACGGGAAGTGAGACAGAGCAGTTACTGTAAAAAACCCATTTCTGGAAATGGTGTAGTGACAAGGGGTCCAAGGGAGAAATGAGGATCACAAGATTTTCCACGAAAGCCCCCAAAATACACACCATTTCCCCCGCATCAACAGTGAAACTGTAGCTCAAGCTTCTGGCTCCCATACGCCAGGGCCCTTTCTGTTAGACCTCACTGGTAGGGCATCACTACTTTCAAAGATACTTTTGGCTTGGTAGGGTCTCCGCTTCTCGTCCTAAGAAGACGTGTGCGTGCCCAACTTCTGAAAGTTTATGTCTCGTCCTCCCATATTTAAACATCAATAAAAGGTGGGAAGGGGAGTCAACTAAAAAAATATGCCAATAAAAGAATCTGGTAGCTATGTGCTGGAAACTATGTCTCTTTTAGTTTTTCCAATAAAGGAAACACAACACTAATGAAAAGTCTTAGCAGGTGAGTCAGGTGGCTGCAGATGTACTAGCATCAGAAGTTACTGGATTATGATTTATTTAAATAGCCCTTGGAGGGTGGTTGTGTCAATTTCCCCTCCTGATGCAGAAGTTTTTTTTTTCTAAGACATCTCTGAAGGCTGGTAATTGAGCCGCTGATTGAGCTACTATTTATTTAGTAACTATTATTACTAAACACTGTTATCTACTCCCCAAACAACACGCAGAATGATCCTTTTGAAACCTGAATCAGGCCTCACTCTCATCCAATGGCTTCCCATCACACTTGGGATACAAGCCAAATTCTTTCCCCTGCTTGCAAAGAAGGGCCCCATGGCTGCCTCTCTGACCACACACATCTCCTTCTGGTATCCCTCATCTATTACTCTCCACCCTCTGCTGTCTTCCTGGTCTTCAAATGCACCCAGTTTATTTCCTCCTGAGGTCTCTATCCTAGCTATTTCCTCTGCCTAGAATGCTTCCCCCCCAGGTCAGTGCATGGGCAGCTCTCCCTCATGAATCAGTTCAAATGCCCCCTCCTCTAAAAGGCGTTCCTTGATACTTGATCTAAAAGAAGACCTTACCTGCTCACCCTCTGTCTCACCTCTCCTGTTCTATTTCTTCATAGCCCGAGTCACTACCTGAAATAATCTTGTATTATTACAAGGTGGGGTCCCCCAGGAGCAGAGCCTGGGGACTTTCGTACCATTGGCTGACTCACTGAAGGAGTGCTCGCAGGAGAAACTTGCAAGGGGGGCAGTGTGCAGGAAGCAGGATGGGACGTGAAAAGGCTGAGCAAAGATGTAGTTCAGGAGACGCGGAGCCTCATCCTGCTAGGAGCTCTGGAGCTTGAACAGCACCACTGAGTCCATCCCGCCTCGAGGCAGGGGAGCTGGTCTTTTGTATCCCTGCTTCAGTCCGTCTGTGACTGAGGGCTGCTGCTCTGGTGCGGGACACACAAGTTTTGAGACAATTTTCAATTGCCCAGTGACAAGCCTTGGCGCAAGGTTGGAAGTGCGAGCTGCCAGGCGGGCGACAGCTGGGGTGGGGGTGGGGGGATATACCAACCGAGAGACTCAGAGCAGCATGCCAACACCACCTGCAACAACTTGCTCATCTCTTATTTTAATTGGCTCACTTTAACTGGACTTCAAGCTCCATGAGGGCAGAGATAGCCACCGGCTTCATTCATCGTGCGTTACTCAAGATGTAACCGGCACTCAACAAATATTGGTTGACTGCTCAAAGAATTAGTAAGTCAAGACACTTTACTTACTCCATCTAGCTAATCCTCACAATCACCCTGGGAGGCAGGACCTTCAAATCTGAGCTCTTTCCAGGCATAGAGCCAAGCTTGTCCGTCTGAGAGCCAATTAACCAGATAGCCTGGATATAAATAAATCATGCAGACAAAATTCTCTACAGCCTTTACCTTGAGCCTTTTTCCCTATTCTCCACTACCTCCCTGCACACACATATGTCGGCTTTCCTTTGTTTCTCAAGGTATTTATTGCCTAAACCTCAGACCTTGAGACCAAATCGTCACAAAGAAGCAGCATAGAATCCCTGCACTGTCATCCTTGATGGCTCGTTTTGTTTCCATGCAAGCTAAGAATATTTTGAAAATAAACACTGGTTGTCATTAGTGCAGCTTATGAGGGCTGTATGTGTAGACGCTCACCTCACGAGTTAGCTTGCATTAAGGTCATACAGCGTTTTAATTTTTGAAACTACATGGAATGAATTATCCGGTCAACAGAAATATTCCAGGATGCTTCATCCTAATTCACTGCTAGGGATTTGTCAGGTATGTGAGGGCAGAAGGCTTTAAGACCTCACTCCCCTAAGAGTGCACCTGCAGAATCAGCACCACATGAGAGTTGGCTGGAATGCAGAATCCCAGGCCCTACCCCAGACCTGCTGAATCAAACATGCATTTTAACCAAATCCCCAGGTGATTCTTGTGCACATCCAAGTTAGGAAAGTGTTGCCTTCAGACAATTCCACCCAGCCTTTCCTACTGTCCCTCCTTTGAGGGTGCTAATTATTTTAGAACATCCCATTCATTCCCCAGATTCCTCTTGCTCTGAGTCACTAGAAGACCTGAATAGGGACCTATGTCCTCTCTTGGTCCCTAAAAGTCAAAGCAAAAGCTTGGAATCTTCCAAGGGAGATACTTATCCTGCATCCAGATTTTCAGAAGGGGATGGTGTACAAAAATATGTGTTTCTGGAAAGATGAACATCAACACACGTCACCACTGCCACCTACTTTTTTCCTGAACTTCAGAGAGAGAAACTTCCCCACGGGCATGTGGACTGATTCTGTCTTTGTCTTTGCAAAGAACCCAGAGGCCCTCCAAAGGCCAGCTGGTCAGGGGCAGAGTATAAGCTCCTATGATCAGAAAGAAAAGAGATGGGTGGGTGTCACTGAGCGACAGAAGTACTGTCATCCAAATCGATCACTTATGTCAGCCCTTTCGAACCCAGAAAGAATACCATGTAAATGACCTGTGCTATGAATTTAAGAAGCTCCCCCCACCACAGGGAGGCTGATTCAGCATCCTGGAGTAGCACTTAGGAATATGAATTTATAAACAAATTCCACAGTCAGGCTGGGAACCAATAAACTTGGTAATTACCATAAAACAGAAATTTTCAAACTTAATTGATTTTTTTTTAAAGAATGCATGAAATACTTATTTTAAAATGTTAATTCCAAGGCTCTTTCCTTGGAGTATAATTAAAGGGACCCAATAATCTGAACGCCACTGAAGCAACTATTACTTCTTATAGCAGAAAAGGCTCCGAGCTCCCCCACCAGCTAATTTTGTACTTGTTGCATATGTCGTTGAAGGACTCTGAGGTCTAATTTCTACATCTGAACAAGGAGTATTAAATTATCCATTTCACAAGGTTGATGTAAAAGGCTAGTGAGTTTAGCTATGGGGACATGGTTAGTAATTCTATCAAGTGCTGCACATGGGGATAAGGAATTTTAATTTTCAACTCTCTTCACTGTAATATCTCTTCATTGTATCTAGGAACAATTACATAATTTGAAAGGTCCAGTGTAGAATGGAAATGTGCAGCTCCTTATTAAAAAAAATTATTGAGAATCTGAAGGTGGTGACAGCCAAGCATTAAACCAAGCATGGTGCCCTTCTGAGCACGGAGACCTTGTACACAAGTCACACACTTAAGAGGCTGCCCATGCTTATATCCACGGACTCTGGAAATCAACCCTACCAAGTACAGAGGGTTAGGGATAGGAAGGGAAGACAACGATAATAACATAAGCTGAACATTGGAGAAGTACTTCACAGTTTGCAAAGCTCTTCCATTTTTCTTCTTTTTTTTTTTAATTTTTTTTAACGTTTTATTTATTTTTGAGACAGAGAGAGACAGAGCATGAACGGGGGAGGGGCAGAGAGAGGGGGAGACACAGAATGGAAGCAGGATCCAGGCTCTGAGCCATCAGCCCAGAGCCCGACGCGGGGCTCGAACTCACTGACAGTGAGATCGCGACCTGAGCCGAAGTCGGACGCTCAACCGACTGAGCCACCCAGGCGCCCCAAAGCTCTTCCATTTTTAATGGCTCAAATTGGGTTGGTTATCAGAATCACGTGGGGAGCTTGTGAGGAATCCATATGCCTGGGCGCCCCTCTTGACCATGTCCAACTAGTACATATTCCTGGGAGGAGGGCCAGGAATCTATACTTTTAACAAGCTTCTTTGAAACAAACAAGTCCTCATGGTTAGGAAAGTTCTGGAATGCTTTTAGTAACCTACTTCGTTCTCACACAAACTGTTCTCACTCCCACTGTGAACTGAAGTAGGCATCATTAGCTCCATTTTTGTGAATGAGGAAGCTGGGATTCAGAGAGGTTTGGTCAAGGCTGGTAAGGGCCAAGGCCACGATTGAAGCCCAGTCTTCAGAGAGAACACTGTTGCAGTTCCACGATGCTACAGCGTGTGGGCGTGCATGTGTGAGAGAGGAAGAGAATATGAGAGTAAAATCTCCCACATCTCCTCTAGATTTGAACGTAGAATTGTGTGTTCATGTTGCTTTGTGGGAGATGGGGTTGGGGAAGGAGCTGTTGCATTTAAGCCGAGACAAAGTCTGATGTTTCTCCGAAGCCAAGACACCCACCAGAAAAGACTCCCTCGGTGGTCTCTACTCGACACTATTTTTATTTGCACTTATTTTTTTAAGCCAATTAATTTATTCTGAGAGGGGGAAGGGGCAAGGAGAAAGGGGGAGAGACAGAATCCCAAGCAGCCTCTGCGTTGTCAGCACAGGGCCATGAACCATGGGATGATGGGGCTCGATCCCATGAATGATGCAATGATACCAGGCCTGAGACGAAATCAAGAGTCAGACGCTAAACTGACTGAACCACCCAGGTGCCCCACGATTATTTTTAAAATCTTGCCTGCTTAGGGGCGCCTGGGTGGCGCAGTTGGTTAAGCATCCGACTTCAGCCACGTCACGATCTCGTGGTCCGTGAGTTCGAGCCCCGCGTCAGGCTCTGGGCTGATGGCTCAGAGCCTGGAGCCTGTTTCCGATTCTGTGTCTCCCTCTCTCTCTGCCCCTCCCCCATTCATGCTCTGTCTCTCTCTGTCCCAAAAATAAATAAAAAACTTTGAAAAAAAAAATTAAAAAAAAATAATAAAATAAAATCTTGCCTGCTTATGTCAAAAGGGAAAGAAAAGTAACCCAGCCCCCACACCCTCAAAGTCCATGTTTATTTATTTGTTCTTTTGGTCACTGTCCCTTCTCTGTTCTGGGTGGTCCATTTTCCACATGGGAACCAGTATGATCTGGGGTGGAAAGAGGTCACAGGTAGCCCCTCTCCTCAAAAGCCCCCAGGGCTTCCCCTTTCCACGAAGAGAAGAAGCCTAGACCCATACAATAGCCTACAAGGATTTACACAACCTTCCTCCTGCTCCTGTCCCCTCCCCCCTGACCCTTGTCCACTCTGTCCCAACCACGCTGATGCGCCAGGCCTGCTCCTGCCTCAGGGATTTAACATTGGCTGTTCCCTCTGACTGGAATGCTGTTCCCCACATATCCACATGGCCCCCTCCCTCACTTCTTTCAAGTCTTTATTCAGGGACACTTGGGTAGCTCAGTCCCTGAAGCGTCCAACTTCAGCCCAGATCATGATCTCAAGGTTCCTGAACTGGAGCCCCGCTTCGGGCTCTGTGCTGACAGCTCTGAGCCTGGAGCCTGCTTTGGATTCTGTCTCTGTCTCTGTCTCTGTCTCTCTCTCTCTCTCTCTCTCTGCCCCTCTCCTACTCACACTCCCCCTCTCTCTCTCAAAAATAAACAAACATTAAAAAATATTCAAGCCTTTACTCAAAATGGTGTCTTCTTAGTGAGGCTTTCGTTGATCACCTTATTACAAATAGCAGCCTGTTCCCCTGGCTCTCCCCATCTCCCTTACAACCATTAATCTTCCTCTATCTTCTAACATACTAAATAATTCTAGCCCATGTGTTATGTGTGTCTGGCATGGGGCCATTAGAAGGTGAGCTCTGTGAGGACAAGAATTTTGTCTCTGCTCACCACTGTACGGGCAGCACCTGGGACAGTGCCTGGCACAGAGAAGTTCAGTAAATAGTTGCTGAACGGAGATGTGAACACAAAGATGTAAAACTGAGCAGGGGTGGGGGGGTTGTCCACATGGGAGGGGGCTGTGCAAGGTAAGCAGCCTGGGGTGCAGGGGTGCCGAGGGAGGAGCAGACTCCCTGCAGGGGATCCAGGGTGAGCTTTAAAGAGCAGCCGAGTTTCAGATGGGCTTGAGGATGATTGAAATTTTGACAGAGATCCGAGAGGGAGGGATGAGCCCGCCCCAGACAGAGGGTATCAGCAAACACAAAACAGGAAAAATCCAAACTGTTCTCGGTAGAAGTAGCGGGGGAAAGGAGGAGGGAAGGTGGTGTGTGTGTGAGTGTGTGTTCACGCATAAGGAATGAGTAAGACTGTAAGGCTGTTGTGGAAAAAAAAACAAAAAACAAAAAAAACAAAAAACAGATGCCCCGGGGTTCCCCGAACTGGGGCGGAGGGGTGAGATCAGCCCAGCTCAACCCAGCTCACGCCAGCTCTCCCCGCCTGGCTTCCATACAGCCTTATTGACACCTGTCTATTCCTCGCACGGCTGTCTCCTGGGGTTCTTCACCCTCGAGTTCTTCACCCTCAGGCCTTCCCATATTTTGCAGAGCAATTTAGCCTTGGACCTATCTTCATATGCGTACACACAAAAATATCTCGGCTGAAATTAAGTGTCAAATATTCTGAGACTCTGAGCCTCTAAGCAGCATAAAAAATCAGGTGGAAGCTTTCAAATTTCAGACTCCTCCTTTCCTTTTCTACACCATTCTATCCAAATCAAAGAGGTTCCTTTTATACCTCCTCGGACACATACAGCCACCCCAACCCCAACGCCCCCTGGAGGCAAAACGGCAGCAGTCCGCTTGGGTTGGTAGGGTTCCTACTGCCATTTTTATCTAGTGCGCCCGTCATCTTGTGGGCTCCTCAATGCACCCCTGTGATGTAGGCATTATTATTCCATTTTTCAGAAGAGAAAACTGAAACCCAGGGCCCCACCATACATAAGTGACGGAGCTGGACGGAAAGCCCGGATTCATCTGACTTCAAGGATAAAATAGTTCTCACCCAATACCAGTGAGAAACAGGACAGGACAATGTGTACCTCATAGTCAAGAGACTAAAGGCTGATATTTTAAGATGGAATATTCAAAAGCAGCAGAGAATGGGTTCTTCCCCGTCTCCTTTCATTGGGTGCATATTAAATATTAATTCCCTTTGTCTTTGCAAACACAGACGTTGACAAAGACACACATCATAAAAATGCAAGATAAAGTTTGCTTCTAATTGAGGCTTTGGTATTGGAAATGCATTTGGATGACTTTCCTCCCTGCAGCTGGGGTTGGACATTTGGTCTTCTTTGTCCTTGGTCAGTGTTGTCCAGAAGAACATGGGTGTGCGTGGAGTAGCAAGAGATCAAGGACAGATTCCCATCAGGAGCCTGACAATCCCAGCTCCAGGCATCAACAAACACTGTCCTTTAAATATTTTTAGGAGGCAAAAGAACTTGAGAAGGAGTCCTTTCTTGGCTAACAGTTCTCTAGATCTCAGGAGGGGGGCCAAGAAGGAAAGCTGGAGTAGCAGGGGGTCAAAGGACCCCTCCAGGATGAAGGAAGGTCAGTGATTGTAGGTTCTGGAAGAGACTTTGTGTGTGTGTGTGTGTGTGTGTGTGTGTGTGTGTGTGTGTGTGTGTGTTTTCGAAGCCCGATTTTCATCATCTCCACTGGGTTTTGGAAAATAATAAATTTTACTGGTATTTTTTTTCTTGAAAGGATATGTGTTCACAGCAGAAAATTTCAAAAATGTGAGCATGCAAAAAGGAGATAAAAATTAACTGCGATCCAAGAAATGTAGGAGAATGATAAACATCCAAGTTACAGCAGTGTTTATCCCTAAGGGGAAGGGGTGGAACGTAATGGGAAAGGAATAACACGAGAGACCCTCAGCTGAATCGGCGATGTTTTATTTCCTTGGCTAAGTATTGGAGACCTAGATATTGCTTATACTTTTTCTTTGATACATTTTTAATATATCTGAAATAATTCAGAATACATTTTGAAAAGCCATCTGGTGCATTCATCATTTGAAAATTCAGTATCCAGGACAACTCCCTGCTACATAGTCAATACCTAATAAATATTTCTTGAATGAATGAATGAATGAATGAATGAATGAATGAACAAACGAACGAAAATCTTAACTGTTGTGTTGCCTCTGCCTTTTAGTTTCCCCTCATCTGGAATTTAGGGCTGGCAATGTCTACTCTCACAATTATGATGGGAGGTAGGTGTACCTGGCATCCCACCTGGCCTCAGCACTTTGATAAATATTCAACCAGGATTTTCATTTTTCCAATGCACAGATTTTTTTTTAAGCATTAAAAAAAATAGGATCACGCAACACCTGCTATTTTGTAACTGGATACAATCACATCTTCGCTTGTCCTTTCAACTCATTTTTTTACATTATTTTAGTGGCTGGATGTTATTATTATTCCATCTGGGCCTTCTAAGAGTCAACATCTTTAGTTGTTGAGGACTGTCTGATGGTACCATTGGCAGAATTACTCTGGCAGACTCCAGGAGTTGGAAGGCACTGTGCTTGGCAGATAGGGGTATTAATTCTATTCCTCCAAGGTGACCCCAAGAGAATGTGTTAGGGAACATTCCGAGACGTTTGCAGCCCTACCCTTTTTGAACTTTGTAGGCAAGCAGTTTCAGACATCCCCTCTCGTGGCTTCTGCTTCTCTGCAGAACAAAACCCTAATTTACGAATAACCCTCTGGTCTGGCTGCCAGCCTTTTCTCCTGGGCTCGCCACCATCCAGCCAGGTGGGCCTGTCCAACTTCAGACCTCACCAAGCTCCTTCCTGGACTAGGTTTATCACATCTACCAATCCCCCATGCCTGGAACGCTTCTCTCCCACTCCCCCTCATTCTTCAGGCTTCAGGTCTAAGCTACTAAACGTCGTTTCCTCAGAAAGGCTTTCCTGGCCCCTCCCTTGAAGAAGATTCCCTCTTATCTCTACCCAGTGCCCTGTTCTCTCCCTTCACAGCCTTTGCTCTACTCCAAGAATTGAATATTTACCTGCAGAGTTGTGTGTTGAATGCTTGTCCCTACTGGGAACTCCAAGCTGCAGGAGGGCAGGAAAGGACTGAATCTGTTCTGCTCATTTGGAACATACAGCCTCTAACAAAACCCCTACTGCACACAGATGCCTCATAAACCTTGAATGAATGCATGAGTGAACGAACAAATGAACAAATGCTTTAATGGAGAAAAGCATCACTTACCTGTGTTAACTTGTCTCTGGGCTTCAGTTTCAGCCTTGTCTACAAAATAGGGCTGGCAATACCAAACTCCAAAATTATTATGAGAGTAATTGCAGTCGTTTCTGTAAAATGTCTCACTGGGCGTAGTTGACAGGTGAGAAATGGTTCTCACTGGCATGGCTATTTTGCTCCTCAAACAGTCCTGGCCTGAGTGTATAAAAAGAGCAGTACCCACCGCTCTGTTTTACTTAAAAGCTTTTTCTTTGCCTCTTTCGAAGACAAGTACAAATGAGAACACTGGGATATTCGTTTTAGTATTATCCCTTTGAACCTCAAAATGTGTATGATAGAAAACAGGATGACACATGCAATTTTACCTTTTCTTCTAGCTAACTACTGTTTACAAACAGCGGTTGCTCTGGTTTAGCTTGGCAAACCTTTTCAAAGCTCAGGCAGTTAATTACAGCTGCCTCTGGGCCACACTCGGAGATCAAAGGCTTGAAACAGACTGGGAGGGAGTAGGTGTCACTCAGGCATGATGGGCTGAATGCTGGTAACCTCAGGAACCAATGTTTCTAGAATTCCGCGGTCCCACCCTCACATCCCTTTGCAGTGGTTTACAAACATCACCAATGCAAAAGCATCCTTTACTTCCCAAAGAAAATCCAGCCTCTGATCTAGACTGGAGGGGATATGATAACAATTCATCTATTCAGTCCACAAATACTTAGTAACCACCGACTACAAGCAAAGCTATATACTAGGTGCGAAGCAAGAATATGGCAGTGAGCAAGGGGGTAAGACCTCTGCTCTCCAGGAGCTTGCATATTTGATGAGGGGAGAGACAGAAGACAAACAAACAGAAGAAGAACAAAGAAAAGAGATCATACAGACATGAACGCTTTTAAAAAATAAATGTACATGCACTGATATAACAGAGAATCAGAGAGTGGCTCTGATACTGCATGAGGAAATGAAGCTTAATCTGGGATCTGAATGACAGGAAGACACCAGCTACACAAGAGTCTTCCAGGAAGGAAAACCAGGGGGTGCAAAGGCCCTGGGGTGGGAACTTCAGATTTTGGAAACTTAGTTAAGTGGATAGAAGAAGAAACAGAAATGATCATGGGTCGACACTGACCTTGTAAGTCACGGTGAACAGCTGCCACTTTATGCTGAGGGGCACAGGAAGCCATTGGATGGTTCTAAGCAAGGGAGTAACATAAAGTGATTTATGCTTTTTAAAACAATCACTCTGGCCGCCATGTGAAAAATATATGATAGGGGCAGGTGTAGAAATACTGAAACCACTCAAGGGGCTGTTGCAATAATCTAATTGGGAAGAAATGGTGGCTTGGACAAAGACATACAGACAATCTCGTCTACACTGGGTTTATAGTCAGTTAAGGTAAACTTTTACACCCGCAGAGGGGACATTGGTCCTATAAGAGGGCTACCAATCAAATGAAATTGTCACTTAATTTGGACAGACAAGTTCCAACCTCCCACCCCCTTTCCCATTGTCAGTGATGGTGTACGCATAATCTTCTTTTCCTTCCTTCCCTAGGTCATCATGTTCAGATTCACCTGTATAATAAACTCCCTGCAGATCATGGGTAATGTTGTTTGCCTTTAAAGAACAAGGTGGAAAAGATGAGGGACACGTGTTTCCCCTGTTGTGTATATAAAAGCAAGAGGTTTGGGATCAGGAAGTCAACACCAGAGTTTATTTGAGTGAATAGAAGCAGCAAACAAGTCCGAATTAGAAACCTCTCTTTCTGCCCCGCATGATGATGGGTGGGAACCTCTTGGGTCAAGGAGTAAAGGCTGCAAAGGAATTTACCCCCGGGGTCTCCTGATGATTTTCACTTGGGAGGCTAAAGAAATGTGTTCTGGAAGAGAACAGGTAGCAGGAGAAATTATTTGTCAAAACGACTTACAATTACATCTAGTCCAACCACAGCTCCTAAGATTTTGCCAGCCAGTTGGTCTCTTTTTAAACCTGTATTATTCCAGGGCCCTGGGGCCATAGCAACAGAGGGGGATGGGGGCAGGAAAGGATATGGCCACCTTCGTCCAGTTTCCAATATGGCGGGTGAAGAGTCTAAAACACATTAAAGATCAGTAATCAACATGTGGATGACAGGAGCTAAGAAACACGTATAAGGAGAAAGAACATGTGAAGACGTGCTCCAAGACAAGTGCTCCCTCTCTGATGCCTGTGTTTGGAAGAGCCCTCTTGCATCATTTTTAGATGCTGAATTGAGACGCTGTTCCGTTTGCCACTAAGTAGGACAAAACAAGTTCTAAAATATCAGAATCAGAGTTTAAGAGACAGAGAGAGAAAATGAGATACAGAGACAGACAGAGGGGCTTAAACAGATGTCACCCCTCTTGTCTCTAAATATATGATAAGGCCAATAGAGTATTTCACAATACCAGGGGCTTCATGTCCCAGTTCATAGAAAGCAGCAGCATGTGAATTTGACCCACAGGAAATTCATTATCAATCAATATTAAGCGATGACTTGGAATCAATTAGACATAAGCCCTTCAAACAGTCTCAGTTCTTTCCAACCTTAAAGCAAGGTTACTTTGCGGGAGCTAGCCTAAAATTTACACACACACACACACACACACACACACACACACACACACACACACTTTCATCTCAAGATATGTACTCTCAGATAAGGTCCTCCAATTTTAATACAAGTTTTCAAATTTGAAGCACCTTTAATTAAAAAAATTTTTTTTCATGTTTGTTTCTTTTTGAGAGAGAGAGACAGAGCACAAGCAGGGGAGGGGCAGAGAGAGGGGGAAACACTGAACCTGAAGCAGGCTCCAGGCTCTGAGCTGTCAGCACAGAGCCGGACGTGGGGCCTGAACCCACGAACTGTGGGATCATGACCTAAGCCAAAGTTGGACCCTTAACCAAGTGAGCCACCCAGGTGCCCCCTGAAGTGAAAATTAAATTCCATTTAATTTGAAATGAAACATGCTGACAAGAAAAGAAAACTACGAAGTCTGGATGCCAGTGAACTGTGATTTCTCGCTGTGGGAGCAGCTCCTTTACAAGAGAGTATCTAACATCCCTGCCTCGCCTCTCCACTGCTACTATCACCCTTTCTCTCCACATGGCAGCCCCTCGTCCCCACTCAAGGACAAATCAAAGGGACATTTGGGTTCCCAGCATTTTGGGCATCTCCTTCTTGTTTGCAGGATTCCCTTCTGGATTCCCCCCAGAAGGATGTTTATGTCGAAAGCCTGACTCTGAGTCTCAGAGGCTTTGGGGAGCAGTAGAACCATCCATCTTGGCATGGTGAACACCTTCAAGGCCATCTACCCGGTGGTAGCACGTTCTGGGTGGGGGAGGGAGGTGTGGGTGGAAGAGAGAGGTGGCTCAGGGAGAGTTAGACGCCAACTGAGACACCTAATTCCATACCGATGCATTTGAGCATGGGCTGTTAATAAAGGGTACGTGACTTGAAGTTAATTTTGCAGATAACAAAAATTGATAGAAAATATGCATTGAGAAGCATACATGGGCTCTTTATTGATTGGGACTTTCGTATTCAGTTGTTCATCTATTTTTTCTCCCCTTCCATCCACTTAACATGTCAGCTCCAAGAGGATGGTGCCTTGTGTGTTTCCTTCGCTGTGATGGTCACAGTGCCTGGCACACAGCAGGTGCTTAGTAAATTCTCGTTGAATAAACAGATGCAGCGAAAAGACTAGAAGGAATTAATGGAATTAATAGCGGTTACTTGGGGGAAAGGGACTATGGGATGGTTACAATTTATTCTTTATATTTCCTATCTTCCCCGAGTTCTCTAAAAAATATTTTTCTAATTAGAATAAAATGGAATGGATACAGCTCAGGGACACCCCAAGTTATCACCAACATTGCCATTAACTAAGAAGCAAGGGGAAAATTCAAGCCTATTAATAATGCACATGCTCTAACTAATGTTATATTAATAGCAACAAGGATATACATTTCGGTTCTTCATATATTCATTCATTCAACAAGCATGGATTGTGGCGGCCACCCACCAGTCCTTGGCCCAGGCCGTGGAGACACTGATGAAGGACCACGTCCAAAGTCAAAAAAGGTAAAATCATGACTCCCATTCAGAGTAGGAGATGTAAGGTGAAAACGTGTTAGAGAACCTACTTAAGTCATTAATGAGTGACCTGGTGATATGTTTCTATCAGTTCAAAAGAAAATGCAGAGACTGGAGAGGAATACTGAAATCAAAATGTAAATGGAAGCCAAAGTGGCCTCTTCCACAGTTTGGGAGCCTCCCTCACACAGAATTAGTGCATGTCTACAGGCACGAATTAGTTTGCATTGCTATCAATTATCGACACTTTACAGAGTAGACAATGCAAAGCTAGCATTTGATAACCCGGAGGAACATGCTCTAGACAATGAGTAATTTTCCACGAAACACCATTTTTCCTTACGCTACAAAGATGATTAAGATACAGTCACTGACTTCTCATGTAGTATCTGGGGAGACTGACATAAACAAAGGACTTGGTTTGCTCTGGACAAGAGGAAAATAAATCTTTGTTTCTCCTCTTCTGTTTACATGGGCCTTGTGAAAGAAACTCCTGTACGAGAATTGAGTTTTGTCCCAAGAACTAAAAAAAGCGATACTTTGGTTTCAAAGCACATTTTAAACGTTTCTGCCTTAACAATTTTATTACAAATACACCAGTAAACCTATACATGTCCATTGTAAAACTAAAATGCAAACCATAAAAAAAAAATGAGCAAAAAGAAATCAGAATCCTTGACTGCTTTCCTTTGTATCAATTCCACTTTCTCTGGGGCTCCTGAGTGGCTCAGTTGGTTAAACATATGACTTCAGCTCAGGTCATGATCTCGCAGTTTGGGAGTTCGAGCCCCACATCAGGCTGACAGCTCAGAGTCTGGAGCCTGCTTCTGATTCTGTGTCTCCCTCTCTTTCTGCCCCTCTCCCACTTGTGCTCTGTCTCTCTCTGTCTAAAATAAACAAACATTAGAAAACTTTTTTTTAATTCCATGTTCTCACCCAGTGGAGACATAACTAACAAGATAACAATGTCCACAAATCCATACATGTGTTGTAGTGCTGAAGGGAGAGATGAGGCCAACAGCATCCTTCATTCAGTGGGGCCATTGTCAAGAAATTCTTGGATTTGTAAAGTGGAATTCGTTTGGGGAAAAGGGGAGAGAGAGGAGAGTTAGAATTCTCTGCACTGGAAAAACGACACAAGAATGTTAAGGATTCAAGGCTGGCAAAAGGAAGCGGGAGGGGATTTCTGGGGAGGCCGGGGAAGGAAGGGGTATGGAGTGAAATCCTCAGCTAAGACACAGCCAGTGAGAAAAGCCCAGCACCAGGAAGGCTTTGATGAATTCTTGGCATCATGACATCTAATATTTCATCTCAAGTTATTGTGCGTTCTGGTCCGTGATGTAATCTACTGCAGGATGAGCAAAACCTCTTCCGTTAAATAAACATCTGCTGGACAAGACAACCTATGTCAGGGGTACACTGAAGACTATGTCACTATGGGTCACACTCAGGGGCAACGGAGAGAAGAGGGCATTTGCAGGAGGTGAGAAATTCAACGGTCAGAGACTCCAACCAAGAGATGATGAGGAGAGAGTAAGCCCCCAACTCCAGTGTTCTGCTAAGAACACCTGGAGATACAGGCAACCATACTTGACTTCCTGCCTTCTAGTGGATTGAAACTCTAGATATTTGTGTAAATACTAAAGGAGAGTGTCATCTCAAGAAGCTGGAGCCACCAATGACAGCATGGAGGGCTTCCCAGAGGAAATGACACGTGAACTGAGTCTCATCACACAAAAGGGGCTAAGCAAGCAGGGAAGAGCAACTAACTACATGCACAGAGGCAAAGAGCCATAAAAGGCCAAGGGATGTTTGGGGCGAACCAAGAGCCACCTGGTTTGATAGGGCTCAGCCTGTGGAGGAGTGAAATGTGATTTTGAATTATCTGCCGACCTCTGGGGCTAGTGCTGGCATTAATGTTAAAAGATAGACCTGGGGAGTGCCTGGGTAGGTCAGTCGGTTAAGCATCTGATTCTTGGTTTTGGCTCAGGTCATGATTTCATGGTTTGCGGGTTTGAGCCCCACCCTGGGTTCTGAGCTGGCAGTGTGGAGCCTGCTTGAGACTCTTTCTCTCTCCCTCTCCCTCTGCCCCTCCCCTACTTGTGCTGTCTCTGTCTGTCCCAAAATAAATAAATAAACTTAAAAATAATAAAACCATAGACCTGGCACAAAGAAGGAAAGCATTGTGGTGCAGCCCTGGTGACCAGACAAGGATTTGGAGACCCGTAATCTAACATTCAGTCTGTCACTAGCCTGAGTAGTCAGCTTTCCTTCATTTGTGAAACAGAGACCATGACTTGTCCTTCCCAGGCTGTGCTTACCCCCACAGAGCACGGGGTGAATACAAAGGGCTGGGAGGCGAGAAAATGGTCTCCTTTTCTGAGCAAAGATGGAGGACAGGTCTGCCAAAGGAAGGACATTTCGGAGCACCTGGGTGGCTCAGTGGGTTAAACTTCAGACTTTGGCTCAGGTAGTGATCTCACAGCTTGTGAGTTCGAGCCCCACATCAGGCTCTGTGCCGACAGCTCAGAGCCTGGAGCCTGCTTCAGATTCTGTGTCTCCATCTCTCTCTGCCCCTCCCCTGTTCACGCTCTGTCTCTCTCTCTCTCAAAAATACACATTAAGAAAATTTCTTGAAGGATATTTCACTAAAAATGCTCAGAATAAGTAAATGGACTGAGTTTAATGCCTAGTGTTGGAAGTGAATCAATAAGCAAATGATACCTTCCAGAAAGCATTATCTGGCATGTAAACAAGACACAATTTTAGCAAAGTTGTTCCAGTGTCTTTTTTTTTCTTGCCTTTTGCTGGCATTAATGGTGTGGAATGTACAAGCCTTTACCTCTAGTTCCATCCTTTCCCCCTTTTTTTAGCTTGTGGTTTTTGTTGTTGTTTCTACCTGCTGGAGGCATGGGTTCAACAGTCTTACAGAAGGCAAAGTAGACAGACACACGGCCACGCTGATGAACAGGAACTTTTAGAACCTTTCTCTGCCTTAGCATAAGATGCTCAGGGTCTAAGAGCCATGATGGGTTGTCTAAGCCCCCATCTTCCTGAAGCCACATCAGGGCAGCCCCCAGGATTCTCTCATCTGCCTTGAAAGGACCCGCAGATAGAAGGTCCAAAACACATCCACAAAAAGATAAATAGGAACATGGAACAAGTCCCTCTGAGTGGCGTGGGCAGCACTGCCTATGAAGTTGTGTTTATCAGCCTGACAAGTTCAGGTCATAGACGGCACCGTTTTGTTCATGAATACATCCCCGGAATCTGGCATAGAACATGCACATAGTCAGGAGCTCAAAAACGTTTGGTGAACAGGAGAATAAACGGGAGAGGTCTGGAGAGGTGACCAAGGAGTGCTTGAAGGAGGCAGGGGCATACAATATGTAACAGAGAAAATGTACAGATGAGTGATTAA
Organism: Leopardus geoffroyi; assembly: GCF_018350155.1. Lineage (NCBI taxonomy): Eukaryota > Metazoa > Chordata > Mammalia > Carnivora > Felidae > Leopardus > Leopardus geoffroyi. The sequence continues at coordinate 30,659,091 of NC_059340.1, read as the reverse complement.
GAGCATAGATTCTGGAGCTGGGCTGCCTGGATTTGAATCTCAGCCACACCATTTACAAGCCAGGTAAGTTTGGGCAAATTACTGAATCATGCTAGGTCTTAGTTTCTTGATCCGTAAAATGGGTATAATTATGAACCCACATCACAGAGCAGTGGGAAACATTAGAAACACGTAAAGCATTAGCCAACATTCAGAATATAATCAGCGTTATATATAGGTAAGCGATGGTCACATCGTAACCAGGATAAAGAGGTGGAGGCTCATTCTGAGTGATGGCAATGATCTGAATGAGCCAAAGCACAAGGAGTGTGTAAGGGATGGGGACGCCAGCTTGGTCATGGGCATGTGGTAGGGGCACGGTGAGAAGCACCCGAGTAAAGGAGGATGGGGAGCACATTCCCCAAAGGCCATTCGGACTTGAAGATGTAGGCACCTGAAAGTTTTATTTTATTTCTTTTGTTAATATATCTTTTTATTTTTAAAGTTTATTTGAGAGAGAGAGAGAAAGGAGGAGTGGAGGGGGAGGGGCAAAAAGAGAGGGGGAGAGAGAGAATCCCAAACAGGCTCTGCACTGTCAGCAGAGAGCCTGCTGAGGGGCTTGAACTCAAGAACTACGAGATCATGATCTGAAGTTGGGCACTCAACTGACTGAGCCACCCAGGTGCCCGGGTACCTGAAAGTTTCATAGCCAGTGCTCATCAAAGGATGTTTTAGAAAATGCAGAAATAAATTGTATTGATTTTCATAACAAGAAATATGCAAATTATCAACAGGAAAATGGCCTAATAAGCTTTGCTATATTTAGACTAGGGAGGATTACACAACAATTAAAGAGAATGAAGTCAACCTGTATGTAAGACTTTGGGAAAGGGACGCCTGGGTGACTCATTCAGTTAAGCGTCCGACTTCAGCTCAGGTCACGATCTCGTGGTCCGTGAGTTCGAGTCCCATGTCAGGCTCTGTGTCTCTCTGTCCCTCCCCTGCTCACACTCTGTCTCTCTCTCTCAAAAATAAATAAACATTAAAAAAATTTTTTTTAATTAAAAAAAAGACTTCAGGAAAATCTCTAAGTTGTATCATTGAGTGAAAAAAGGCATGTTGCCCAACAATAATGAATTATGATACTACCAACACACACAGGTTTCTACACACTTTCTATTGGCCCATGTATTCGCAAATACAAATAACGATGTCTAGAAGCTCACATATCAAATTGATACATAGGAACAGTCTGGAAAGAGGAACACAGTTTGGGGAATAAGGACGTTGTCAAAGAGATTTCACCTGCATGGTCACACTTTTTTTTTATGTAAATAAAAAGTGATAGTTTTTTGTTGTTGTTGTTGTTTGTTTGTTTTTTTAAGAAATGTGCTTGCACGGAGGCTAGAACAGAAGCCATGACCTTGGTGGGAAGGCACCGCAGCTCTCTGGGTGTGAGGAGATAGGTAGCAAAGTCAGGGATGGGGAGGACAAGGAAAAGTACACAAGAGGAGTCTACAGAACAGAGAGCTGGAAAAACGGTGAAGTAGCTGAGAGAGAAGCATCACAGACTTGGAGCCTAGAGAGAGAGAGAGAGACAGAGAGACAGACAGACAGACAGAGGGAGAGCACAAGTTCCATTCTTGGCTCACACGCAGTGTCACCAAAGCTCTGAGAAAAGCTACCATCCAAAACTCTACGGCTTGCATGTGGACTGCTTTCTCTAGCCTAATCACGACCAAATTAGGTCAACAGGGTTCATCAATTCATTAATTACTTGGCCCACAGCTGTTTTAACAGCTTTTATAGAACCACAAAGACACCCCCAAGCAGTTGATTTAATACTGACTAGATATGGTGTCACTCTTATTTAATAAAAAATAGCCAGATGGCGACCAGAGGGTCTTATCTGGGTCTTATTATTTTATCAGTGTATTGAACCTGATGCAGGAAATGGTTTTCTGCTGATCTGGGGGAGTTATTTTTATGCCATAAAAAGGGGATGGTTCGAGCCCTAAGTGACTTGAATTTAAGCCTTTTGGATCAATAAAGAGCCGAAATGTGTATTTCACTCACAACTGAGCAGAATGGCATTTATAATGTCCTGACCTCTTCAAGACCCACATAGAAGCCTTTCTCCCTTGGAAGTAAACCCATAAAAATTACATTTGTTGAATCAAGTTTAATATTAATCTTGTTAGAAGTTGTCTATTGACAATGTCAAATAGAGTTCCCTTCTGCTTCAGCTCATATAAGATACAGGAGAATTAATCTATCAAAACACAAGCTCTTGGGAGGCCTGGGTGGCTCAGTTGGTTAAGTGTCCAACTCTTGATTTCGGCTCAGTTCATGATCTCGTGGTTCATGAGATTGAGCCCCATGGCAGGCTCTATGCTGACAGGGTAGAGTCTGTTTGGGATTATCTCTCTTTCTCTCTCTGCCCCTCCCGTGCTCACGTGCACACACGCCCTCCCTCTCTCTCTCAAAATAAATTTAAAAACCATTAAAGAAAAACAACAACACAAGATCTTGTTCTTGAGCTAATGAGGTTGGTAGTTCATGGATGGGCTTCAAGGATTTGAGAACATTCTGGAATATTAGGCAAAATTCTCTGGATTGGGTCTTGTTAACCTGTGGGAGACCAAGAGCCTCTGGTTTTAATAAGTTCTAAAAAGCACACTAAATAATGCTTTGAAACTGCTACAGTTTTTTGGGTTTTGTTTTTTTTATAAAATACATCGTCCTAGCTAATTAAATAATTCTATGTGGATAGGAGGTTTGATGATCTGGACAATACAAAATTAAAGTTATTCACGTTAAGTCAGTCTTTTAAGGGAATTATGGCATGTAAAGCAGTAACTTAAAAAAATTTTTTTAATATTTATTTTTATTTTTGAGAGAGACAAAGTGAGTGGGGGAGGGGCAGAGAGAGAGAGAGAGACACACACAGACAGAATCTGAAGCAGGCTTCAGGCTCTGGGTTGTCAGCACAGAGCCCGATGCAGGGCTCAAACTCACACACCGCGAGATCATGACCTGAGCTGAAGTCTGACTCTGACGCTTAACCGACTGAGCCACCCAGGTACCCCTAAACCAGTAACTTAAAAAAAAAAATTATAGTTGATGATGAGCTGAACATTTCTCAGAAACAGTATCTAAGAAAAAAACTTTACAGAAATACTATCTCAGGAGAAAACCTTCAAGGAGAAAAAGGCTTCGTCTGGTTGAGAAAATCCCAGGACAGAGAGCACTTGAACTGTCCATTGCAGAAGAGGTAGAAATTTGTAGGCAATGATGGAAGAGCAAGTTCTAACTTAAAATGAGTGTTGAGGAGCACCTGGGTGGCTCAGTCAGTTAAGCGTCGGACTTCAGCTCAGGGCATGATCTCGCAGTCCGTGAGTTCGAACCCTACATGGGGTTCTGTGCTGACAGCTCAGAGCCTGGAGCCTGCTTCAGATTCTGTGTCTCCTGCTGTCTCTGCCCCTCCCCCGTTCACACTCGGTCGCTCAAAAATGAATAAACGTTAAAAAAAATTTTTTTTAATTAAAAAAATGAGTGTTGAGCAAAGACGTGGAGATAGAAAAAGACAAGGCATCATTGATAGTCAGAACTTTCTGGGCAACAGGAGATAAGACAAGGATATAACCTTGGATCTGACCCAGTAGGCTGTGCCCTATTCAATAGGAAGGCTATGAAATAGGAAGCTATTTAATGTTTCTGATCAAAGGGATAACATGAAAAAGTAGATCCATTCAGAATGGAGGCAGAAGGGGAATGGAGGAGGGAAGTATATTATTTGTAAAATAGCCAGGGTGGAGACGATGAGCCACAAAGAATGGCAAACAAGCGAAGGACCAGGCAGGGTTACAAAGGAGCTGGCCGTTGCCAATGACAACTATTCTGAGGTCAAAACTTCTGTCCAAAATCACTGCCTTTTTCAAATGTTTAATTGGCATGTACAAAAGCACAGACCTTTATCACCTGCTCTACTAAGTCCAAGGATGAAGCATCTACCATAATCCTTCCTCTGGTAAACAGGCCTTAGTAGGAGAGAGACAGACTCGGCCCATAAAGATGCTGTCTCAGCAAATGCTTCTCAAGAAAAGGAATGAGTTCTCCCTGAACTCTCTAGCCCTTGGTTATAATCTTAACTCCTGCCTCCCTCACCAACTTGGGACACAATGAAAGTTACCCCTGGAGGGGTTAACTCGACATTTCCTAGCTTGGAGAAGTGTAGACCAGTCTGTCTTTACCATACACTCCTTTCTGGCTATTAGCTGAAGCGTTAATTACATCACAGGCTCAGGCTGATCAATGAATATGTGGCCAGAGAGTCAGAGGCCATTTTAAGTAGAAAACGTATACCTTCTCTAGAAACTATGACCCTGAAGCACTGGAAAAAACTCTCCGGTCTCTCCACCACACAGCCAAAGGAAAACAGGCTTCTGAGGTCAGATCTTGTATATAATCATTAGGACAACTTCAGCAGGAAGAAAAGGAAACACAACATGGGAATCTGACGATGTGCAGACATTTACACAAACTATAGCAGACATGCGTGGTCCTCTGTTATTACCAGCGTTCTTTGGTAGGAAATAGTAAATCACCTCTTGTTTAAGTCACTGGTGGTTGGGACTGTTACTTGGTGATTCTGGGGAACCCAAAGGAAAAATGGAAAATGTCTACCCACAAGGTAGACATTTTTTTCCAAAAAAAGGAAAATGTCTACCCACAAGGACTGGAAGAGAAGAAATGGGCCAAACATGAAGATCTCAACCTAATCATATCCATTAACAGCTGAGCAGGAGTTTGGTATCTTTGATCAGGAACTTCGTTTTGGACCCAGTTTGATGAGCAGTGATTTAGTGAGGTCCTGAGATAAGCTGAGACTTCCACTTAATAATATTTGCTCCTGAAAAGAACATTACTTTTGAACAAGGTGCTGCTTCAGAGTCCACGTGTCATTTCTAAAATTATCTTGTTCCTTTGTAGTGATTTCATTGTTTGAAGGTTCTTTGTTCCAAGTTTCATTTTGTTTGAGATTTATGCCAGGTATAAAAGTCTCTCATTACTTAAGAATCATGGTGAGTAAAATAGGTAAGTATATAGGCTAAGTAGACAGATATATGATAGATGATATGGATGGATGGGGCAATAGATAGACGGATAGGATCTTTTCTTTTTTTTTTTTTTTTTTAGAGTTAATCCCTTCTCTTTTTATTTTTTTATTTTTTTAATTTTTTTTTAAATTTTTTTTTTCAACGTTTATTTATTTTTGGGACAGAGAGAGACAGAGCATGAACGGGGGAGGGGCAGAGAGAGAGGGAGACACAGAATCGGAAACAGGCTCCAGGCTCTGAGCCATCAGCCCAGAGCCCTACGTGGGGCTCGAACTCACGGACCGCGAGATCGTGACCTGGCTGAAGTCGGACGCTTAACCGACTGCGCCACCCAGGCGCCCCTAGGATCTTTTCACCAAATAAGATGAAAAAAAAGTAAGATAAGCAGAATAATGTCCCATTCAAATCCCCAGAACCTATGAATATGATAAAGGTAACATGCGGTGAAAGGGAATTTGTAGATGTGATTAAATTACGGGTATAATGATGGGGAGGTTTTCCTGAATGACCTAAGCTCAGGGTGACTACAGTAATCCTTTTGGGTTTTTTTTTTAAAGTTTATTTACTTATATTTGAGAGAGGGAAAGAGTGAGAACAGCGGAGGGGCAGAGACAGAGAGGGAGAGCAGGGTCCATGTTGTCAGCACAGAACCTGAAGCAGGGCTCAATCTCATGAGCCATGAGATCATGATCTGAGTCAAGTCAAGAGTCAGAGGCTTAACCAAATGAGCCACCCAAGCACACTGCCACAGGAATCCTTTTAACACAAAGGCAGGAGGTCAGAGATGGGATGATGGACTTGGGGGTAAAAATGGTACCCTCTCAGATGGACAAAGGGGCCACAAGCTTAACACTGCCAGTGGCCCCCAGAAGCTGCAAAACACAAGGAGAGAGATATGCCTCTAAAACTTCCAAAAGGAATGTAGCCCCTGCCAACACCTTGATTTTAGGGTTTCTGGCCACCAGAACAGTAAGATAATAGATGTATACTGTTTTGACCCATTCGTTTGTGGTCATTTGTTGCTGTTGCCATAGGAAACCAAACAACACTGTGCTTGGAGCCCCTAAAGGCTCTGTTCCTGCCCGAAAGAAGCAACAGAGAGCTAGAAATGGCCCTTCACCTTCCAGCCACAGGCCCCCAGAAGCAGCTGAGGGGTCTGAGCTGCAGACAAGGAGGATCTCACTCTGCTGTCCAGAGCAACCCCCAGCAGGTAAGAACACACATCTGGGAGAACCCTCCAACTGACCCCACTTCCCTAATAATTCACATTTGCATCCCATTAGTATCAAAATGGCGCAGAAGGTAAATGGTCCCAAAGCAAAGGGAATGACTCAAGCCTGGGGTTGGGTGGAAGGAAGATCTGACAGAGGAAGGTGCTGTGGAGTGAGGGGAACACCGTCTCAGCCTGGGTCTCCTGAGAGTGAGACTAGTGACAAGGGTCAGTGTGCCAGTGGCTTACTTGGTCAGGGATTGTGGGGAGCTGGAGTGAGGGTCCAGGGAAGAGGAACAGAGAAAAGGAAAACAATGCCAAGATACCCTGTATGCATCGTTCAGGAGTGGCCCCATGGGCATGAACCAGACACACGCGTGTGTGCATGTGCACATACGCACTCCTGGGTCCCCTATGAATGCCAGTAAGCTCCTACAAGCCACCTGAGTTACCACCGGGGTATTAGCGAAGCCCTGAGACAAGAAGCTAGAGGTACATCCTGAGAGTCTTGGGTGAAGGCTGAGCTGTTGAAGTCTGTTGACATCTGCTCTCACCTGGTTACCACAGTGGCACATGGAGTAAAAGGTGGGGCTGACAGGGTTTGTAGTGGTCAACAAGAGGGATCCAATCCAATGACAAAAGCCAAACATTGTAATGGAAAGAAGGATCCATTTGGAAGACCAAAAAAGGAAGACAAATCAGCCCAAACGGTGTGGCCCCTACCATGTGTTATCGATGGTGACTGTTAACAGCCCCTTCCAAATCCCCCACACCTGCCACAAGGCTGGAAGCCACCGCACAGACCCTCAGCAAAAGTTCATCAAATCAAATCGGATTATTTTCTGCTACCTTCTCCCGATGTATTTGTTTCCAAGGGCTGCAATAATAAATTATCTCAAATTTAGTGGCCACAAAGCACAGAAACTTACTCTCTCAAAATTCTGGAGGACAGAGGTCTGAAAGCAAGGTGTCTGTGGGGTCAGGCTCTCTTGGAGGCTCTGGGAGAGAATCCTTCCTTGCTTCTCCCTAGCTTCTTATGTTTGCTGGCAATCTTTGGTTCATAGATGCATCACTCTGACTCTCTGCCTCTGTCTGCACACAGCATTCTCCCTGTTTCCAGATTTCTTCTCCGAGGGCACCAGGCATCAGATTTAGGGACCATCCTCATCCAGCATGACTTCTTCTCAATTTGGTTACACCTGCAAAGATCCTACCCCTGAATAAGATCATATTCACAGATTCTGGGTACATGTGAATTTGGAGGGGGACACTACTCAACCCAGTGAACGCACACACATTTATTTTGCATGGCTACGGGAGTCATGATTTTACCTTTTCCGGAAAATGATCCTGTAACAGTGCCGTTAACAGTCAGCTCAGCAGGAAGCAATGAATTGGAAAGGGGGAGGTAAAGAGAAGCACTTTGGAGTTGAATATGTTAAAATGGCCTAAACATGGGGCTGGAGGTCAGAGGGCGAGAAAGGCCTGATGGAGAGGAGGAGTGGGAACTTCAATGGCAAAAGCTCTGTTTATCTAATGTGCTCATTTTACAGAGGGGAAAATTGAGGCCCAGAATGGGGTTACTCTCTCAAGGACACAGAGCAGATAATTGGCAAAAAGCAGAGTGCAGCCCCGACTTGTTGGCTTCTAGCCCAGTCTCCACATGCTGATTGGAAAGGTCATGGATAGTGTCAGCATTTGCATGGAGACCTTCAGACTGTTCACGTTCCCTGAATGGCCTTCCACACATCACATCTTTAATGTTACCATGTACACACACACGTACATAGACAGAAGGAAAAGGTGCCACCCATAGAGTGGCACAGAACCTAATTATAAAATCTTCTATTAGAAAAGCTGAACCTGAACCAAAATTTCAACCACAGATAATTAGCTTACATGATTACACCATGGTGCCATCTTTAGGCCACAGGGAAATGTCTAAACGGTAGACAGCTCTATAGCTATGAGTTCAATGAAATAGAGTTGGAGACAATGATTTCAATACTTGACAATGGTACAGAGGATCTCTGAATTCTTAGGATTCACAAAAGCAGGAGACATTGTGAAAATGAAAAGAATTAGGGTCTCAAACTAGATTTTTTTTTTTTTTTAATGATGGTACTAACACTGTGGTCCTGGACATATTATAATCAAGCAGCATTTTCTTGTCTAACCCTCCAGTGATATTCCAGCTCCTGAGAGTTTATAATCACCAAGTCATAAAACGTGGCGTACATTCAATATTATTTTACTCCATCCTCCCGTATGTCTCAGCTACACAGTGATACTTCTTTACCAGCCCCAAAGAGAATTATGAAAATGCATGGTTTCATAAACTTTCTCAAAGCTTCCGGGCTTTAGAGAGGTATCTCTCCTATTCTGCTGGAAATCCAGTGTGTACCAGGAGGGTGTTTTGGCTCAATGTTGCTGTACCCTTTGGAGATGCATATACAAATAACCTCTAGGCCATCTTTTCTAAGCTCCTTGTTTCCATGACGTCATCTCCTATGAGTGTCACAACGACTCAGTAAGGTAGTCATTGTTGTTCCCAGGGCAGAGACAAAAAAACTGAAGGTCAGAGAAATTTCATTGACATGTCCAATCTGGCTAAACTGAGATCTCAACACCAGCCGTCTCCTCCTTCCCCAAGCCTCAGGTTACCATCTGCCACCCTAAGTGAGGCCAAAACATGCCTTGCCAAAGAATTATTTTTTTAATGTTTCTTCATTTTTGAGAGATAGAAACAGAGTGCAAGTGGGGGAGGGGCAGAGAGAAAAGGGAGACACAGAAGCCGAAGCAGGCGCCGGGCTCTGAGCTGTCGGCGCAGAGCCCAACATGGGGCTCAAACTCACTAACCATGAGACCATGACCTGACCAGAAGTTGGCTGCTTAACCGACTGAGCCACCCAGGTGCCCCTAAAAGAGTTATTTTTAAAGCATATTGATGAAATGATCCATTTGGAGTTGAATAGCTAAAAAGATCTATCCAGGAAATGATGTCACAGAGGCACACAGTAGTTTCTCCCTCAATACTCATGAATAAATTCTATAAAAATGGTAGCCAAAATCTATTGGCCACTTTCATTGAAATGACTGTAAGAAGCCATAAATGTCTAGAATGTCAGATCTGTAAAGAACATAATATCGAACATGATAATAATAATGAACATAGTAAGAACATGATCTAGAGATCATGGATGTGCTGGTTGACTGAAGGTACTCATTGACAATTGGGGTGGGGGTTGCCACTGGGGTGTAGTGGGTGGATGTCAAGGATGCTGCTCAACACCCTACAACACATAGATCAAAATCCTCCAAAAATAAGGATCTGACTCATGGGAGCCTGGGTGGCTCAGTTGAGCGTCTGACCTCGGCTCAGGTCGTGATCCCACCATTCGTGGGTTCGAGCCCCATGATGGCCTTTGCTCTGACAGTGCAGAGCTTGCTTTGAATTCTGTCTCCCTTTCTCTCTGTCCTTTCCCCCCCCCCCCCCCAATGAGTACTCTCTCTCAAAAAAAAAAAAAAAAAAAAACACTAAAAAAATTTAAATAATGATCTGACCCCAAACGTCAAGTGACAAGGTTAAGACACCCTGATCTAGATCAGAAGTCCACAAATGTTTTCTGGAAAGGAGCAGATGGTCCATTTTTTAACTCTGCCATTTACAACAAAAGCAAATGTAGACGATACGTCCAGTGCATGGGTATGTCTGGGTTCCCGTATAACTTTATTTCTAAAAACGGGCAACTTCCCAGAGTTGGTCCACAGGCCATAGATTTTCCACTCTCATCTAGATGAAAGGATTTCTAATTTTCTTTCCTAAGGACAGTGAAATGTTCTACTCAAATGAAATATTACATGGAATCCAAGACCTAACATAAAATAGATCAAAGAAATGTTTCTTTGGTTGAAGCGTGCAAGGTCGTTCTCAAATAAACTCCAGGGGTAGGCTGGACAAGCCTACCAAGGGCATTCTGGAACACTCTGATATTACCCAAATGCCCTTTTCAAAATGAGCAAGCCATCCTGTGCTCCAAACCCCTCAGTGGCAACCTCCTATTCCTCTGATAAAACCCCTCTCCCCACCGGTATGAACTCACGAAATGGCAGCTTAGTAGATCAAGACCCTGCTTGAGAAGCATCCAGCTCTGACTATGGCACTTACCAGCTGTGTGACTATGGGCAAGTTACTTCACTTCTCTGAGCCTCAGTTTGCTCGTCTCCACACAAATAAATGTAATCAAAACCTACCTCACATTCGTTGAAATGGGATTTAAAATGAGATTAAATGAGGTAATGGATTCAGAGCCTCTCTGCACAATACCTGGTATAGAATAACCCTCGATATGTTAATATCATTATTATAAGAATTTATTATTTTTATGGGACACTCACATCTCCAGAAACAACTTGTAGGCCAAAAGCCTAGGCTGGTTGGGATGCGAGGCCTCTGCTGACGGGAGGTGGTCAGTGATAGAAAGAAGTCTTTAGGGAAGAACTCTCTCAGGTTTCTACGCTGATATTTCTTTTGTTCTTATTTTGCACAAATGTTGATCATAGGGAAAGGTCAGGCCAAGCGGCTTTTTTCCAAAGCCTTTTGGATCCCAGGGGGATCAAAACATCGACAAGTTTATCAGTGTCGCGGTCTGGAATGAAAATTGCACGGTCCTTCAGGCCATAGGAAGCATGGCCAGATCCAGAGAGCAGAGGTAAAATGCCCCTTTGGGGTGCTGCACTGCTCCCAGCAGGGAGAAAGAAAGTGATAAAAAACAATTTGTTGTAGACACTGTCAGCTGCATCCTGACAGTTATGATTGCCCCTCCTTTGTTCCTAAGAGAAGTCTCAAGAATCACAGGCCCAACGTTCCAGGGGAGGTTCTTCACCGTCCTGGGGGCTAAATCTTTTTCAATCCAAGCCACCCAAGGCAGTTCCACTTGCCTGTGATTGACAGAGAAATAAGCATATGACACAGCTCTGGTCAATAGGACCTATGGAGAAGGACACAGTCTCTAAGACTTTCCTCCCGTCCGACACCAACTACAAGTTTGGGGGTCTCCAAGACCACCCTCAGTTTTGATAATTTACTTCAACTATACCAATCGTTATGGTTTATCACAGTGAAAGAGCACAAATTGAAATCAGCCAAGGGAAGAGGTCCAAGAGATACCAAGCATGGAGACTCGAGTTGACCTTCACCGGTGGAATCATGCAGATCGTACTGACTTCTCTCAATAGCCATGTGTGATGATATGCATAGAGTGTTGCCACCCCGGGATGCTCACCTGAATCTTAGTACCCAGAGTTTTGCTGGGGCTCAGTCATGTAGACATGACTGACCAGCCCCATGGCTAAAGTTAGTCTGCAGCCCCTCCAGAGGGTGAGCCACAAAGCAAGGCCCAAGGCCTTGTTAACATAGACTATGGACCATAGCCCAAGACCATCAGGTAAACAAAGACATTCTTATCAGGCAGGACACTCCAAGGGCTTAGAGGTTACCTCCCAGTATCTGGGGCCAAGGGTCAAACATTTGGGCAACTTTAATCCCTTACTGCCCAGACCCACATAGGCGGACTTGGTGGAGTTTTTGTCTCCTATCTTCTATTTGTTTTATTTTGAGAGAGAGAGAGAGAGGGTGCAAGTGAGGGAGGGGCAGAGAGAGAGGGAAAATCCCATGAGGGCAGAAAGACAGAGAGGTTGGGGGAGAAGTGAGGCTCACCTGGGCCTCGAGCTCACTGGATGTGGGGCTCCAACTCACCCGATGTGGGACACGAACTCACCAACTGTGAGATCACGTAATGAGCCCAAGTCAGATGCTTAATGGCTGAGCCACCCCGGCGCCGTCTCCTCTTTTAAAAGTATACAGGTCAGGCTCCTTGGTCTCCCCATATTTGACTGTTTTTGTGTGCAGACCAAGAGGCCTAGAACGGCAGCAAATCCCCTGTAACCAGGAGGGGAGCCACCAGAGGATAAAAGTCACAAGCGGAGGGTGGCAGAGAAGAAAGATGGGGAGCCTTCAGTTCTAGCTCATGCCTTAAGGCAAACTTTTCTTTGCATGAAAAAATATGCCTCCATAATTTGTTTAAGCTCCTTTAAGTTAGATTTGCCTGTTACTTGCAGGGGGAAGCTTCCTAACTCATCCACCTGGTCATTAGGGTATTATGGTCTGGCTAAGGGCTAGTCCACAGAATGAATCAGAGGAAGTCTGTGATGTGACCCAAACTACAAACCACACCTGAATAACAGTAACAGAGTCACCAATGCATTCCACTGGGGTGTGTACGTTTCTGCAATTCATAGTATAGGTGAAGCAGAAACGTCCCAAGGTAGGAGTCTGCAGACAGGGCCTTAATATTTGATTCTATCAGCATTTCACCGTGGGCCCTTGAATGGGTCACGCCACTGCTCTGACCTCCATTTCCTCATCTGAAACAAGCCAAATACAAATTCACCTGGGGCGCCTGGGTGGCTCAGTTGGTCAAGCGTCCGACTTCAGCTCAGGTCATGATCTCACAGTTCGGGAGTTCAAGCCCCACATCAGGCTCTGCGCTGCGGCTGTGGAGTGTGGTTGGGTTTCTCTCCCTCTCTCTCTGCCCCTACCCCACTTGCTTTCTCTCTCTCTCTCTCTCTCAAAATAAGCATTTAAAACTTAAAAAGAAAAAAGAAATGTGAGGAGTGCTCTGGGCTTAAAGAACAACACAGAAGTGAGAAACCACAGAAAGCACACGCATGAGTGTTTGTGCATGTGTGTGTGCATGTGTGCACGTGTGTGTTTATGATGGCATGTGGGTTGCCAGGCAAGCAGCTCAATGGTACTCACGCCTAAAGACTGGGGGGGGAGATGATGCTGCACAGGTGAGCAGGGACTGCCTCATGCAAGGAAGTTTCCGTGCCAAGCTAAGACAGATGCCCTGACTTGCTGGCTTCCCTCTCTACCATAGAAGAAGGGAGACATACTCCCCCTCAAGCAAAACCTGAAGCCAGCCCAGCACACACATCAACAAAAGCGGCTGTCATTCTCCTTTCCTGCTCATGGCTTCCGCAATTTTCCTTCCCTTTCACTCCACGTTTCTTTTCCCGTATCCCCTATTCAGCAGCTAAGTGCCATTTTTATGTATTTTCGTGCATTTTCCTTTCAAGCTACAAAATGCATGCTGGTGGTAACAAGTCAAAATCGCATTTACAAAGAAAAGGGCAACTGTTGCTCCCTCTTTGCTCAATCCCGGACACCCTTCCAGCAAGGAAACACAGCTAAGTTTGGTGGGTGCGTTTCCACACCTTTTCTTTATGTTCCTACAACCATACGTCACCGAAAAAGTTTTCCTGCTTTTTTAAAAAAAACTGGATCATACTATTCACGTTATAGCATGTAACTGGCTCAGAGAGATGTTGATACATAGAGATGTAATCAGTTCCTATCAGAGCTGTATCGTATTCCATAGAAGGAGTAACCCTCCCCGTTAATTCAACCGTCTTCATCAGTGGACAACATTGGATTTGCTTCTGCCTTTTCAAGCCATTTTCAATAATATTGCAATAGACACGCTAGTACATTTATCTTTATGCACTGGTACATTCAGCTGTGTAGGACAGATTCCTCAAAATTGGATTCCTGGGTGAAGGGGTATTTATATACCTGATTTTGACAGATAACGCCATTTCTTAAAAGACTGTAGCAGTATATTTGAACTGAAGCATTGTACCTATTTCCTAAGCGAGGCATCAGCCAGAAAAATACCATTTTTCATCCACCAGATTGGCAAGGGCCAGCCAAGGGGAAGGGAAAAGGGGGAATGCATTGAGGGTCTTGGGAGAGATGGTGAACTACCTTGCTGGGTTGCCCTTCCTTGGGTCTTGGATGCTTAAGAACTGAACAAGAGAATCTAGCTTGAAGCAAGTTACCCGGCTATTCAGAAAGACCACTTCCTACGCTTGAGGAGTGACAGAGAAAGTGGTCGTGAGACTATTTTAGTTCAAGGTCATTCCCTGCTCCCGGTCCTTCTCTCAAGCCCTGAAGAGGCCATCAACTCTTTGCCTCTGCTGATCTTTGCGGACGCTTCTCCTCTTTCTAGGCTGCCCTTTTCTTCCAACCCATATGCTCGTGTCAGACCCTTACTCGTAGTTCAGATGAACCTCAACTTGCACCTTTCCCATGAAGCCTCCAAACGTTTCCACTGTAACTAAACTCTCTTCTACCTCCTTCTTGAACAATAGCAACTACATTGCTTATGATGTGCCAGACATGGTGCAAGGCCCTTTAATGCATTATCTCATCGACTCCTTCATAATCTTATGAGGTAGGTCATATTATTAGCTACACTTTGAAGGTGAGAAAACTAAGGAACAGAAAGCTTAAGTCCCTAGCCCAAAGACACAAAGCCAGTAGGGTCCACCCAGGTGGAGCTGGGCTTTATACTCAACTCTGTCTGATGTCAAAGTTCAGACTCCAGTCATCATCCAGTGTCACATAACAAGAGAAGAAATTCCCTGAGCAAGCCCTCACTGTCATGGCAAACTGGCCGGATCATCGCTTTGTAAACACTGCCTGCTACAGCTAAAAATGTTTTCTACGTCTCCCAAACCGTCTTACCCCCCAATGAATATTATGAATGGAACAAAGTTGTCAAGCCCTACAGTAAATGGCATGCAGTGTGATGTTACCAGAATTCAAGCTTTCTGCTGCTAATTTTTCACTGGGTTGCAAGCTTTAATTTAACTGTCAGACCCTGGGTCTTCTGGCAGCGCTAATGGAGGACCATGGCAGCGATGGCAATTATTTCTAGACATCGGTACCTCCTTCGTTTACCTTCTGCTCACAAATACTCAGCAGCTTCAAGCTAATTTCCTTTCTTATTTTCTTCATTAGTTTGCAAACTCCCACTGTCAACATAAACAACCTGCCTGATAAAAATGTCCACACGCAGTGTTCAAAATATTAAAACTGACAAATATAAATTGTGTTTTTCTGAGGCAGGCTAAATATGTCACACATGTGGAAACCACTTTCTGAAGACAGATTTCATAGGTCAAAAAGCTGTTGGGATATTTTCTTAGCCCACGAAAGCAAACCCCCGACAGGACAGGTTCTTCTAGATATCGTTCTGATGTTTTGAAAATCAGCTTCCAATCTACGCTGGACAAATGTGATAAAAATGCTGGCTTCAGGGGCGCCTGGGTGGCACAGTTGGTTAAGCGTCCGACTTCAGCCAGGTCACGATCTCGCGGTCCGTGAGTTCGAGCCCCGCGTCGGGCTCTGGGCTGAGGGCTCAGAGCCTGGAGCCTGTTTCCGATTCTGTGTCTCCCTCTCTCTCTGCCCCTCCCCCGTTCATGCTCTGTCTCTCTCTGTCCCAAAAATAAATAAACGTTGAAAAAAAAAATTTAAAAATGCTGGCTTCAAATGTCTTTGCTTCACATGAAGACCACAGGTTTTCTGATTAGGGAGCAATCAATAGGAGAATTACCCAAAAGAAGTAGTTGGATTTGGCTTGTTGTTGCTCCTTCATTATTCCTCCCATTAAACGACACAGACAGAGGATGGGGCCTGTGAACCGCTTAATATCAGGGGCATGTTTCTCTCAAAAATCAGAGGCTGAACACCCTGACTCAAATTGCTAGGTAGCAGCTTAAGTTGCTGATGGGAATAAAAGCACCAGAGATAACTGAAAAACAGAGAAGAAAGGTGTCAGACCTCAGGTGGGGTTGAGGCAAAAAGAGGACAAAGGCTGAAAGAAAATGGGGCGATTTTTAGCAGGACTGCAAGGGAAATCGTCCCAAATGGACCATGTGGCCAAATAAACACTGGCTTGTTCACAATGTGGAGTCAGAGAAAAGGAGCCATTTGAAGCAGCCCTTATCTTCCACTCTGCTCAGCTGGAAGTCAGGGGGATGGTGGGTGGGCGGGTCTTCTGGAGTCTGACCCCCTGTGACAAAGGGAGAGAGGGCTGCTAGAAGCTGAGAGACCAAGAAGCAGAGTCACGTCTGGGGAAAGGGTTATGCGTGCACATGCACATGCAGACGCACGTACGGACACACACAAATACACGTGCAAACACAAAGACATGAACAGACACACACACAAAAAGACACACACACATGCAAACACACACAAATACATATGCAAAACAGAGACACACAGATACACATGCAAACACACACGCAGACACACACAGACACACATGCAAACACACACAGACATGCACAGATACACAAACACAGATACACACAGATACATTTGCAAACACACACACAGACACGCAAACACACAGACATGCACAGATACACATGCAAAACAGAGACACAGCCATACACATGCAAACACACAGACACACATGCAAACAGACACACACACACATGTAAACACAGAGACATGCACACACGTGCACACACGTAAACACACAGATACACATGGAAAACACAGGGATACACAGATACACGTGAAAACACGCACAGATACACGTGAAAACACACACGCAGACACGCAAAGACACACATGCAAACACACAGACATGCACAGATACACAAGCAAACACATACGCCGACATGCGCAGATATACATGCAAAACACAGGCACACACATGCAAACACACACACATGGAGACACACATGCACACATGCAGACACACAAAGACACACATGCAAACACACAGACATGCACAGATACACATGCAAATACACACAAACACATGTGCAGACGCACACACACGTAGGCACACACAAAACACCCATGAACACTCACAAACAGAAACATATAGAAACACACATGCAGACACACAGACACAGATACACACACACACACAGATACACACATGCACAAACACACACAGAGACACACATGTAGACACAGAGACACACACACAGGAAGACACACACATACACAGGCATATGCATACACTCATATACATATGTATACACACACAGGGAGACCATATATACAAACAAAATGTGTATTGTTTGATATGTGTATGAGAGAGACACAGAAAAAGACAGATAGAAAAGCAGAGGAAGACAGCAAAGACAGAAGCAGAGAAAGAGGGAAATGATACACTTGTGAAAGACAATTGCATTTCTGGAGAGCCAGGATGTGGATATTGCATGTTCTCTTAAGTTTGAGTGTGGCTCACTAGCAAGCAAGGAAGGAATCAAGAGGTCATGTGGGATCATTACACAGCAATCTGTCACATTTCTATACACTAATAATGAAATAGCAGAAAGAGAAATTAAGAAAACAATCCCATTTACAATTGCACCAAAAACAATAAAATACCTAAGAATAAACTTAGCCAAGGAGGTAAAAGACCTGTACTCTCAACACTATAAAATACTGATGAAAGAAATGGAAGGTGACACAAAGAAATGGAAAGATATTCCACGTTCATGGATTAGAAGGACAAGCATTGTTAAAATCTCCGGGCTACCCAAAGCAATCCGCAAATTTAATTGCAATCCCTATCAAAATACCAACAGCACCTTTCACAGAACTAGAACTAAAATCTTAAAACTTTGTATAGAACCACAAAAGACCCAGAATAGCTGAAGCAATCTTGAAAAAGAAAAATACAGCAGGAGGGATAACAATTCCAGATTTCAAGATATGCTACAAGGCTGTAGTGATCAAAACAGTATGGAACTGGCACAAGAAATGGATACATCGATCAACAGAACAGAACAGAGAGCCCAAAAATAAACCCACAATCATATGGCCAATTAATCTTCGACAAAGGAGGCAAGAACATGCAGTGGGAAAAAGTCTCTTCAACAAATGGTTCTGGGAAACCTGGACAGCAACATGCAGATGAATGAAACTAGACCACTTTCTTACACCATTCACAAAAACAAACTCATAATGTATTAAGAATCTAAATGTGAGACCTGAAACCATAAAAATCCTAAAAGAGGGCACAGGTAGTAACTTCTTTAACATCCTCCAGAGCAACATTTTTTTAGATATGTCTCCTGAGTCAAGAGAAACAAAAGGAAAAATAAACTATTGGGAATACATCAAAATAAAAAGCTTCTGCATAGCAAAGCCAACCATCAACAAAAGCAACCTACTGAATGGGAGAAGATATTGGCAAATGATATATCTGATAAAGGGTTAGTACCCAAAATATATAAAGAATTTATACAACTCAATGTCAAACAACCAAACCAAAAACCAAATGAATCCAATTAAAAATGGGCAGAAGACATGAATAGATATTTCTCCAAAGAAGACATCCAGATGGCCAACAGCCATATAAAAAGATGTACAACATCACTCTCATCACTAGGGAAATGCAAATCAAACCCACAATAAGGTATCACCTCACACCTGTCAGAGTGGCTAAAATAAAAAACTCAAGAGATAACAAGTCTTGGTGAAGATGTGGAGAAAAAGGAACACTCGTGCACTGTTGGTGGGAATGCAAACTTGTGTAGCTACCGTGGAAACTAGTATGGAGATTCCTTAAAAATTAAAAAGAGAACTACCATAGTATCTAGTAATTCCCCTACTAGTTTTTACCCAAAGAATAGGAAAACATTAATGCAAAAAGATATATACACCCCTGTGTTTACTGCAGCATTATTTACAAGAGCCAAGATATGGAAGCAGCCCAAGGGTCCATCGGGTGATGAATGGATAAGGAAGATGCAGTGTATATATGTAAATATACACACTGGAATATTCCTCAGCCATAAAAAAGCACAAAATCTTGCCATTTGCAACAACAAAGGTGGACCTAGAGGGCTTAATGCTAAGTGAAATAAGTCACTCAGAGAAAGACAAATACCGTATGATTTCACTCATATATGGAATCCAAAAAACAAAACAAATGAACAAAAAAAAGGAACAAAGAAAAGAAAAACAGACTCTTACCTACAGGGAACAAACTGATGATTACCAGAGGGGAGGTGGGTTGGTAGATGGGCGAAAGAGGTGATGAGGATTAAGAGTACACTTACCATAAGGAGCACTGAATAATGTATAGAATTATCAAATCACTCTATTCTACACCTAAAATTACTATAACACCGTTTGGTAACTATATTGGAATTCAAATTTTAATTTTTTTAATAAATAAGGGAGCAAGTATTATTATAGCTGTACATTATTATACATATGGGATCTGTAGAAAGAGTTGACATAGAAAGATCGAGGTCAAAGAGGAAGGTAAGGAAAGAGAAAACAAAAGGATGGGAAATATAAAATATTAAATGACATATAAATGACAACTTGACCAGAGTTGTAAAATAATACAAACTAGAGATACAATAAAATGAAATAAAAATTTTAGCCAAAAAAAAAAGAGGTTACGTGGGCTCATTAAGCACTCAGCAAAATGGGCCAGACAGGTTTTCAAATTGCCCAAGAATAACTCCCAGAAAGGGAGTCAAAATTCCTTGTCACTACCACGGGGCTGAAGCCCCCTTCGTGTTTGAAAATAGCAAGGGTCTAGGGGTGCCTAGGTGGCTCAAGTTGGTTAAGCCTCCAACTTTGGCTCGGGTCATGATCTCTCAGTTTGTGGGTTCGAGCTCCAAGTTGGGCTCTGTGCTGACAGCTCAGAGACTACAGCCTGCTAAGGATTCTGTGTGTTCCTCTCTCTCTGTCTCAAAAATAAAGAAAACATTTAAAAAATTTTTTTAAAACATTTAAAAAAATTTTTTAAACAAGAAAATTGCAAGGGTCTAAAGAGTTTGAAACCAACACTGTGTTGTTACTTATTTTTATTGAAAAACACATGGTTTGTAAAACTGTTGCAAGCTAGTGGTTGCTTGCTATATGGGTCAGGCATTTCTTCAAGAATTTACATGGATTAACCCATTTAATCCTCATTACAACTAGATGAGGTATGTCCTACTATTATTATCTTCATTTTGCAAGTGAGGAAACTGAGTCACAGGATTGAGTAACTTGCCCAAAGCTATACAGCTGAAAGCCACAGAGCCAGGACCTAATCAAGGCAGACCTGGCCTGAGCATCTATACTCTTGATTACTGCACCCCACTGACCCTCCCCGCCATGCTGTATTGCATGCACATTGATGCATTTCTATGCATTCCACACAAATACAGTGCCACGAAAACTTCCAAAGGAATAAAATGTTTATGATCAGAAAATTTCTTGCAGGCAAATTGCCCAGTCAGTGTGGGTTAATTCAAGTTAGGCTAGTTTATTGGTGGTAGAACTTCTCACTGACCCTATGGTAACACGTGTTGCAATTCTCCAAGGGTTTAACTTGCACATGCACAGGGGGTAACTCTACATGCTTAATTCTGCTTTTTTTTCCCCCACAGATTCACATAATCAACATAGAATTGATGGAGAATTCTGATCTAGATGCTTTCTAGGTCTTCCCTCAACCACCAACTCCAAGACTCCCAGATTGCCTTTACTTAATAACTATGAATAAAGGTCATTATTTAAAGTTTATTGATTTGCTTTGAGAGAGAGAGAGCGAGCGAGCGAGCGAGCACGAGAGTGCCAAGGCAGAGGGGAGAAGAGGCGCACAAGTCCTGAGGAGATATAGGAGTTTGTTCAAGGATCTGCAAGGAAGCCAAACTGGCTGGAGGGTCGTAATGGGGGGAAAGTGGTGAGAGGGAGTTAGAGAGGAGCCAGGAGCCAGCTGGTCATATTGAGCCCTGTAAACAATGTGTCTCAGAAGGACAGTAGCAAAGGAATCTGATCACTAAGGCATCTGAAAAGGAAAAATTGCACACGGCTTACTTTGGGCAGAGCGGTGGCTGGTGCCACGAAAATGTGGGGGAGGTCAGGGTGGAACAGCGTGGAGATCCTAAGGAGCTGGGTTCACATGCTACGTCATCCATTAAATGAAATGTGAGGGGTGGGTGTGTGTGTGCATGTCCAGTTTTTGATATTAGTCTTAGAAATGCTTTTAATTATGAAAATTTTCAAGGACAAATAAAAACATGGGTTTCTCCCACATCCTCATGCCCCATTTGCTTCTCCCCCCTAGTTCCCTCCCCTTCTCTCTAACCCCACTCCATAGAAACTTCTTTTGCCAATATTACCAATGATATCCACCATGTTATCAAACCCAATGCCCATGTTTTGGTCTTTATTTTACTCAGTCTCTCAAGGTCACTCAACAAGACCCCATCAAAGTGCTGGGCTCTGTTGACTTCTAGAACATTCGGTTATCCTCCTCTGTCCCTGGTCATGCCTTCACAGCTACCTGTTGCTCTTCTTCCTCTCCTTGACTCCAAAGGTCATCATTGTTCAGAATTCAATGCGGGGCTCCCTTCCTGTCCTTTCCCTTCCCTTCCTGTTCTGTGTTCGTTTCCCAGTTAATCCAAAAGATCTCAGAGTCTGACTCAACCAGACCATTTGACCATGAGGTCTGCCTGTTTGGTAGCTGGATAGGAGAGGAAAGTGGGTCTTTGTGTTGCCAGAGGGAGGACACAATATGTGGCCTTAAGTTGGTCCCCATGTAGAGTGGGATGAACAGGATAACTAAGGATATTTAACCACGGTGTTTCTTATCACTGTGTAAGCATAAAGTTGGCACACTTACTGACAGACGGCTCACAAGGATGCTGCTATTTGAGCATCTGCACTGAAAAATAAGGGAAGTATTCCTGGCTTCAGGCTTCAAAGCACCCAGAATTATTAACGATTCCTCAGCTGGCCTCAGTGCCACTAGCAAGAAAGCACCAACAATTTTTTAATTCAACAAATTATCAATTAAGAGTAACCTTTAAGAAGAGGCAGCCTCCCTGGCCTTGGCTTTATTTTGTACTCTAAATTCAAGGCCCTGAAAATGTAATAAACCCACAGTTTCAATATTATTCAAAACCAATAGTTTTTTCTTTAATTATTGTAGGTTAAAGCTTCCTTCATTTATATGCATTATTTGAGAATTTTATCTGGAACACATGAATATCAAAGAAGGCCTTTGAGCCTTTTCAAAACTCATTCGTTTCCACTGTTAAAAAAAAAAGTACAAATTCCTGTATGGGAAATTTCCTAGCTCCATTTTGTTAGCCACATTTAGGGGAATTTGGAGTCTGTTCATGTAAACTTTAAAGAAAGATAGATAGGTGCACCTGGGTGGCTCAGTGGGTTAAGCATCCGACTTCAGCTCAGGTCATGATTTCACAGCTCCTGAGTTTGAGCCCCGCATCAGGCTCTGTGCTGACAGCTCAGAGCCTGGAGCCTTCTTTGGATTCTGTGACTCCCTCTCCCTCTCTCTACCCCTCCCCTGCTCATGCTCTGTCTCTCTCAGTCTCTCAAAAAATAAATAAACGTTAAAAAAAAATTTTAAAGAAAGATAGATGGATAGATGTAAAGGAAGGTGGATGTATGGATGGATAGATACACAGACAGGATGGATGGATAGATGACAGATCGATAGACCGATAGATAGTTGTGAAGACAGATGGATGCATGAATGGATGGACAGATACAGACAGACCTGTGCTAAAGCACAAGACAAAACACAATAAAAGCATTAACTTCATTTACTCTTCATAGAAACTTTATATGGAATATGTGGTTTTTATCACCATTTTATGCAAGCAAACTGATGCTGAAGGGTGCTGGGTAATCTGCTCCACGTTACTCAGCTTGAAAATAAAGGAACCATTGACGATGGTCCATGATGACGACAGCAACGTAGTAATCATCTTTTCTTTTTTTTTCTTTTTTGAAATCTCCTATGTGCTAGGCACCATACTTGGTGTTGTATGTGCATTATGTCACTTAGTCACCACTAACAAGCTTTAATTATCTCTATTTAGGTAAGGACACTGGCACACAGAGCAATTAAGCAGCATGAACAAAGTCACAAAGTTATAGGTGCTGGCATCATAATCAGAACACAGTTCCCTCTGGGTAGCCAAAATCTTTCCACTGCACCACACTTTGTCTCTACTAGCTTAACCTTTTGGAATTTTATTAAATAGTGGTGTAAAAGGCCATCAATTTTCTCTATACAGATTTTACAAGTCTCTTGGGAAGTCTGTAAATACAGTTCTGTGTCATTCTTCTTGTATGGATTGCTTATGGAAGTCACAGACACAAAGCATCAAAAAGGCTCACCTCTGGGGCGCCCAGGTGGCTCAGTTGGTTAAGCGTCTGACTTCAGCTCAGGTCATGATCTCACCATTCGTGAGTTCAAGCCCCACATTGGGCTCTTTCCTGGTAGCTCAGAGCCTGGAGCCTGTTTCAGATTCTGTGTCTCCCTCTCTGTCTCTACCCCTCCCCCCCCCCCCCCCGCCCAACTCTCTCTCAAGAATAAACATTAAAAAAAAAAAAAGGTTCAGCTCAAAAATGTCTCCTGGGTATTATATTTTGAGATTTGAGTAAATCAGAGCCTCTTTTAAAATGTAAATACCACCTGAAAATATTAAGCTTATTAGAAAGTCACACCTTAGTGTTAACAGTTAGATAATCCAATTTATACCTGAGCAGCATACTGAATGGATTTTGTAATGGTGGTAGAATGGACCATTTTCTTCCTCTCCTTTAGTCTGGGGCATTGCAAGAAAGAAGAATAAAAAAAATAATTGGGTAGATTTTCTTGAATAAGCTTTTTATTTTAGCATAATTTTGGATTTGCCAAAAAAAAATGTGATTATGGTACAGAGTCCCTATATCCCCCACATCTGGGACCTCTTTATTAACATCTTACATTAATAGGGTGACTTTGTCACCATTAGCAGAACAATACTGATGCCTTATTATTAACTAGAGCCCATTGTTTCCTCATATTACCTAATGTCTTTTTTCTCTTCCAGGGTACTATATGACACTTAGCATGTTCTCCTTAAGATCCTCTGGGCTGTGACAGTTTCTCAGACATACCTCGGTGTTTTTTGTTGTTGTTTATTTCTTTATTTTTGACATGGGGGAGGAGTAGAGGAAGAGGGAGAGAACATCTCAAATGGGCTCCATGCTCGGTGCAAAGCCTGACATTGGGGCTTGATCTCATGACCTTGAGCTTATGACTTGAGCTGAAATCAAGAGTGGGATGCTCAAGTGACTGGGCCACTCAGGCGCCCCAGACATACCTTGTTTCTAACGATGTTGACAGTGTGAATACTGGTGATGTATTTTTGTAGAATGTCCCTGTGTTGGGATTTATCTGATGGTTTTCTCAGTAGCCTGGGGATGAGGGTTTACGAAAGGAAGAACACAGGTGATGTGCCATGATACCAGGGGTACATGCTTTCAAGGATACTGTTGATGTGAACCTTGACCACCTGGCTGAGGAGTGTTTTCTCAGGTTTCTTCACTGTAAAGTCACTCTATTCTCCCTGTCCTTACTATCTTCTTTGGAAGGAAGTCACTATGTGAAACCCACACTTAAAGAGTAGGGTCTGAGGATCCTCCTCCTTGAAAAGACAACATCTACATAATTATTTGGAATTCTTTGGCATAAGAGGTTTGTCTGTTCTCCCCATTTATTTCATTATTTATGTAGATCAGCATGGACAGTTGGATGTTTTTGTTTTTTGTTTTTACTTCGGGATAATAATCCAATACTACTGGACTATTTGGTTGCTCAAATTGTTCCAGCTCTCAGTCTTCAGGAACTCTTTCAATTGACTGCTTTGTGTCCTTGACATAGCTTTATCACTGTGAGATTTAAAAAAAAATTTTTTTGACATTTATTTATTTTTGAAAGACAGATAGAGATAGAGCATGAGCAGGGGAGGGGCAGAGAGAGAGGGAGACACAGAATCCGAAGCAGGCTCCAGTCTCTGAGCTGTCCGCACAGAGCCTGATGCGGGGCTCGAACTCCTAAATCCTGAGATCATGACTTGAGCCGAAGTTGGACACTCAACCTGACTGAGCCACCCAGAAGCTCCTCCTTGTGAGATTTTTTTTTTACACTTCCTTACTTTCTGGCACTCCAAGCTGCTCTGGGCTTATCTTGTGTATTTGCCTTCCCAGTCTTAGAAACAGCCATTTCTCCAAGGAACACTGGTATGTTTTAGTGGATAACAGTATTTACTAGAGAAGGGAATGAGAAACTAAGATAAAAGCTTTAGAAGTGCCTGATACTATGGAGCTCCCATGCCTCTAGGACCTGTCAAGACCTCCTTCTCTGGGAGGAGGAGGGAGGAGGGAGGGAGGAAGATGAAGGAGGAGGGGGGGAGGGAGGAAGATAAGGGAGGGTGGAAGGTGAGGGAGGAGGGAGGGAGGAAGATGAGGGAGGAGGGGGGAGGTAGCAGAGTGAGGAGGGAGGGAGAAGGATGAGGAGGGAGGGAGGAGGGAGCAGGAAGGAGGGGGGAGGAGGGAGGGAGGAGGAAAAGAAAGAAAGAAAGAAATTTTAGGACAATTGTAGAATTTTAAATATAAACCAGGTAGTACGTAACACATAAATTATTGTTAAACTTGGGTATGATAACAATATTATAGTTGTGCTTTCAAAAGATTTTTCATCCATTACTGATGCATACTAAAGCATTTATTATCATATCTTGTTTGCTTTAAAATATTCCAGAAAAAAAAAAAAATGGGAGCATAGCTGAACCAAGAGTGGTAAATGTGAATAATTGTTATAGCTGGGTGAGAAGTACCTGGAGGTTCATTATACAGTGGTTCTATTTGTGTGTACCTTTGAAATTTTTTACAAAAAGATTTTAAAAAGTAAAAAAATAAGTCTTCATGTGCCTGCTTCGGCAGCACATACACTAAAAAAAATAATTGTTCATAAACACATTCAACTACCCTCACTGGGTCCTGCCCCTCTGCGAGGTCCCGTGCTAGGATTAGAGATACAGAGGTGAGTAGCTCAGGGCCCGGAATGGATCAGTCAAGCCTTCGACTTCGACTCAGGTCATGATCTCGCGGTTTGTGTGTTCGAGCCCCGCACTGGGCTCTGTGCTGATAGCTTGGATCCTGTTTCGGGTCCTGTCTCCCTCTCTCTCTGCCCCTCCCCCTCCCCTCAAAAATACATAAACATGAAAGAAAGGAAAGAAAAACCTTTTCAGAAAATTTCAAACGTGAGTAACTCGGTGAAGGATTGAAGAGTCAATCACCACACAGACACATGCCAGGGATGGCTCCCACATAGAAGACTCTGGCAAACTGTGCATTCCTTCTGATGACCCCACTTATGGTTTTCCTTCCCACTCTCAGATTTCAGCCAAGAGATGCCTACCATTCCTGGAAATACTGTCTGAAATCCGAAGGTAGGCAAGCTTTGGAGACCAAGTATGGACCAAGGCAGCGAGTGGTAGGCAAGCCAACATTCCTCAAGGTAAGTCATTAAAGCTTCTGGGCTGTCACTCAAAGAAGAAGCAGTTTCTCCAAATGATGTTTGGGGAACATCAAGCCTTCATGGCAGCTGGTAGGTGGGTGAAAATCTCTGCACTGTCACATTCATTAGTGCACTTACTATGGTCATTAGTAGAAGCTACCATTTCCTAAACACCTAGAATGTGTCCTGCTTTGTGCCATGCGCTCTGTATATGTGATCTCATTTAGTGCTCAAATGTGGGAGTATTTCACCATGTAATAAAACTGAAACTCAGAGAAGTAAATTGCCCAAGGTCAAACACCATTTGGGGCTTACTTTGTGTTTAATCCATCAAAAAAAAAAAAAATCAAAGAACAGGGGTGCCTGGGTGGCTCAGTCAGTTAAGCATCCAACTTCAGCTCAGGTCATGATCTTGCGGTTCATGGATTCAAGCTCCACATCAGGCTCTGTGCTGACAGCTCTGAGCCTGGGGCCTGCTTTGGATTCTCTGTCTCCCTCTGTCTCTGCCCCTCCCCTGCTCATGCTATCTCTCGGTCTCTCAGAAATAAATAAATGTTAAAAAAAATTTTTTTAATTAAAGAACAACACATAGGCCAAACAAAAGCACATATCTTTGAGGACTAGTTCAGCCCCTTAGTCCCGATCTGAGACCTCTGCTCTACTCTATACTGCTAACAAATGTACCTCTTACTAAAACTTTTTTCTGATCCCCCAACTAAAAAGTGAAGAGTTCTAGAACCCTTAGTTCTAGAGCATGGAACACAACCAGTTCAGTACAGTCTTTGTATGAAATGGCCAACTTATGCTTGGAAATACACATCTCCTGGGAAATATGTATTCTCTTCCTCTTCCTATAAAGAAACTAATCCTTATAAGGGGTCTGGGCTCCACCCTTACAACCTCATTTAATCTTAATTACTCGTTAGAGACCCTCTCTTCAAATATCCCGTCATACTGGGGAATAAGACTTTAACATATGAATGGGGGGTGGAGTATAAACATTCAGTTTCCAGAAACGTGAGCAGTCACAACAGAGCCCAGCAAGCATAATGGGATTGCCACCAGTGTGAGATAACAGGACCAGTAAAATGTTCATGAAATGTGCACATTCTGCATCTGGATATGAACCTGGATCATGGATACAGAGAAACCAGACCACCACCCCATTTTCAGGCCCCCAAAGCAAACCAAACATGTGCACCTGGGATGGAAAACTCGGCTTCTTGACATGTTTGTGGAAACTGCCTCTCATAAATAAGAGATCAAACTAGAAATGCATAGCAAACCTGATGCAGCCTGAGCTGGGCTGGTCAGGAGGGGAGTGTGGTGAATTATGAATCCTCCAAGAGAAGAGACAGTCTGCACAACTCTGATGAGGAAAACCATGGCAACAAAGGAAGAACCTTCACTATCCGAAAGTCTAAAGAATCTGCCATTCTCCCAACAGAAATGGGTTATCTCCCCCAGGTTCAACAACCTGCTTTGACCAAAGAGAATCCTGAATTGACCCGTTGTCTGACTAAGCCAGTAGTGGCTCACCACTCAGCTACAGTAGGTGATCGACTGGTATAGTACCAAAGAACAGAAATTTTGGGGTCCACATAAACCTGGGTTCAAATCCACTTGTATCACTTACAAATTATCTATAAAATCCATTTTGGTGATGGATTTGACCCACATGAATTTACTTTCCAGATCTGTAAAATGGCCGTACCAATACATTTCTCATAGGGTCCACTGGAAAGAACATACGCTGAGCGCTTACGACGCACCAGTCACTGTGCTAAACTCATAGAACCTTCACAACAACCAACACACTCTTCTAGCACAGGTGGGTACTATTTTTCCCCCACATTTTGGACAAGGAAACCGAGGCGTAGAGAAGTAACTTGTGTGACCAAGGTCACATAGCTAGTAAGAACATGAGACACTTAGCTGTTTCCAGGCACTAGGGAGCCTTTCAATAAATACTCCCCCTTCCCCTCTGTTATTCTAACACTGATAAACTTTGGGTTTAGACGGTGGAGACCTCTTTTAAAATGTAAATATTTTAACTAGGACAAACAGCACATCAAACCCTACCAGCCATGACATCCAATTAGCCTGGCATCTTGCTTTCCCAACTTTCCAGCAAACAAAATTCGCTTGGGCCATTTGACGTCTCTCCCCACTTCCCAGGACCCTGCCCTGGAGATTCTCAAGCAGTGGATTGGGATAGGGGGCTGGGGATTTTTTATTTTTCACAAACACTTCAGGTGATTCTGGCGCTGAAGGAAGCTAGGGAAACCAGCATGTTCGCGGGAACCACCAGGGAGAAGCGATCTATGAAGCATTACGTGGCCATCATCTCACAGCAAGAAAGGATGCCAGATTTCATTCAATCCCAGTCCTTCTGTTTCCTGATGGAGAAACTGAGTCCCAGTAAAGGGAAGTGATTTGCCCAAGGTCACCTAGCCTAGGTATGGCACATTGAGGTTTGAAGGCAGTCTCCTGAGCCCCAAGGCACTTTCCTTTGTTCTAACAGGCTCAGGACCACGTAAGTATGGTTGGGGGAAGGGGTGCCCTGCAGAGGCAGCCAGGAACACTGGGAGGTGTCCACGTAGGGTAAGTTTGGCTGGAATGCTGTGTGAATGGTCCTGGGCAGCCCAGGGGGAAATCAAAGAATTGCTTCCGGTATGTTTTGTGAGAACTGGTTTTCTCATATTTGTTCATGTTTATATTTAGAGTCCCTCTCTTCCTTTCCCCCCTCCTCAACTTTCATCTTCCACCTTTCTCTCTCTTTTGTTCCCTCTGTACCTTTTCCAGATATATTCCCAGCAAACTACAAAGATCTCTCTCTCTCTTTTTTGTCCACAAAAAGCTCACATTTCTTATCCAACGTCTGAAAAGGGTCAGGTTTTTCTTTCTCTCAGTGACACCTCTGTTCAGAATAAAAGCCTCCCCTTCCCAGCAGAGCCCCCCCCCCACCCCATTCTTCACGTGGTCCAGACCCATTTCTTTATCTTCCTCCAGAAAACATCCAAGTTTGCCTGATTTGGAGCAAATCTGAACCACATACATGGAGCCAGTGTGGGAGCTTTGTAAAAACCTGTTCCTCGTCTGTCCAACAGACAGGTGGACCAGAGGCTTCCTTGACCTGGGGCTTGCCTGGCAACCAACGAAGGAAGTATGTTGGGGGAGTCTTGAGTTGAAGTGAAATGTCTTAGCTTTGTATTAACCTGTTCAGGGCATATAGGGAAAATCATTTCTGGATGTCAGAAAGAGGAACAGAAAAAAATCCAATGGATTCTACCAACCTGGCTGAGGAGCAGTTAGCCAGGTTCCCACCCAGGGCAGTATGGCAGCCAATGGCACAGGATGGGGCCAAGACCTCCTTCTCTGGGAACCGCAGCTCTGTTGACCCTGAAGGCTAACATTTAATCAACTGGTGCCCCACAGGAACTACTGTGGTCACCTGGACTGGGAGTTTCCCAAGTCCGACCAGATTATGATCTCAGTTCCCACTGGGAAGGTAAAGTGTGAAAGTGTGACCAATAGGACCAGAGAGAAATTGACATTTTATGTATTTAGGATTAATTTATCGAGAGAGAGAGAGAGAGAGAGAACACTCAAGCAAGCAGGGGAGGTGCAGGGAGAGAGGGAGAGAGAGAGAATCCCAAGC
Organism: Leopardus geoffroyi; assembly: GCF_018350155.1. Classification (NCBI taxonomy): domain Eukaryota; kingdom Metazoa; phylum Chordata; class Mammalia; order Carnivora; family Felidae; genus Leopardus; species Leopardus geoffroyi. The sequence goes on along the minus strand of NC_059340.1, from coordinate 30,628,914 downwards.
AGACTCTTCTGCTGTATTGACAGCTTATACTGTGTGGGGCTTGAACTCAGGAACTGTGAGATCATGACATGAGCTGAAACCAAGAGTCGGACACTTAACCGACTGAGCCACCCATGATGATATTTTTTAAATCGACTTTCAGAATAGTATTCTGTAATTACTATACAGTTCTTGATCAGCATAATTAGATTAAAGGCAGAGGACTTTCCCTTTCCCTTGGGGAAAGGTGGATGAAAATACACTTGGTTCTGGTGTAAAAAAATTCTTATGTTCAAATCCTGGCTCTGCTATTTGCCAGCTCTGTGGTCTGAAGGAAGTTACTTAACCTCACTGAGGCAGAATCTCTTCACCTGTAAGATGGGAATGAAGCTAGTAAGACATATTTCAGAGGGATGTTGAAAGCATTACATCAGGTGATAAATATAAAGCCCTTAGAAGAGTGGCTAGAACCTCATATGCTGGTATTATCTAATAGCATGGATATGTCTGATTTTATCAAATTATTAAAATCTGTTCCATTACTTTGCCAACGCGGAAAACAAATCCCAAGTTCCAAACCACGGACTGTGAGTTGTAAAAATTCTTTGTAGCCCTTTGCCAACTCCAAAGCCATAGTCATAAAATGCATCCAATTAAATTACCCAATGCAAAGCATGACCCAAACATTTCTAATCCCATTTCTGTAGGGCTTTGATTTTTAACATTTTTTGATGTATCATGGCAGATTCACCCCCTTAATAATATTCACTGCAGTTAATAATGAAATGAGTTTTTATTCCACCAGGATACTTGTGTGGCATATATTTGTGCTGAGCTATGAGGGAAGCCAGTCCAGACACACCCTTACAGATGATAAACCAAGAAACATTCATCCAAGCACCAATTACTGAAATAATGGAGTCAGTCTGACCCAGGTGAGAATTCTGTTTCTATTTCTTGCTACTCAGCAAACAATATGGGGCAATTATCTAAATTTTCTGAGCCCTGGTCTCCTCTACAATGGAGACAATGATAATAATAACATCTTTCATAGTTTTTGTGGGGATTAACAAAGAGGAGCAGAAGCACTCAATGCCCTCTTTCTTTGCTTTTCTCTGAAGCTTCCTGGACTCTCCGGACTGTTTCACATTCTGCTTGTTTGTGAGATCCATAAGGACAGGGACCATGTATCTGTCTTCATCATCATTGTTTTCCTTGCGTGTAACACACTGTGTAACACACAAGAGGTCCTCACAAACGAATGATCGAATAAGTGTTAGCTTCCAGAAGAACACGAGGAACCTGGTGTTGGTACCTGTTCTGTCTTGCTACCTTCCTCCTGACTCCATTGCCTTCCCTCACTGAGGTTAGAGACATCTGAATAACATCCTGACAGTAGGTATTTTTGGATGAAGATAGCTGGGCATTGAGCTCTTTCTCTCCATCTGCCTTTATTCCTGTGCTACTAATAGCTTTGTGGACTTTTTTCCGCCATAGGGTGAATGGCAGCTCTCAGCCGAGAACATCTTCTGAAGTGACCCTTAGTGGTACGAAGTTATTTTAAACCTGTGATATCTATTTAGCAATCAAAGATGAGCTCTATGGGCACTCCCAGAACCATATAATAGGCTGGTTGTTCCAGGATCCCTAGGTAATGAACCTTCTTTTCCTTCCCCAAATGTCTCAGACAAGCTCAAAGAGAAAAGGTAATGGTACCCAGGTGGAATGGAAAAGCTCAGTTCACACCTGGCATTAGAAGTCCATGTCAGCGGACCCAAAGACAAAGCAAAATTAGAAAGGAAGCAATTTGTCGTTATCAACTACCCTAGTTCACCTTGTCTCCCAGCTCCGGCCTTTATTGATCCCCTGAATTTCTAGGGCTCCCCAACACTGAAATCTCTTCACTGACCTACCTCTCACTCCCATAGTGGCTCAGCTTTCATTCTGCTTTTATGATTTTCTAAAGCCCACATTTATATATTAGTTACTAAGTAATGACTTAACTCCCTTGAATAACGCATTCCTCTTTCTTTGATATTTCCTAACAGGTTCCACTAAATTAGTGTTTGTGTGTTTTAAGTTTATTCATTTATTTTGAGAGATTGGGAGAGAGCATGAGCAGGGGAGGGGCAGAGAGAGAGAGAGAGAGAGGGAGGGAGGGAGGGGGAGAGGGAGACAGAGAATCCCAAGAAGGCTTCACACTCTCAGCACAAAACTTGATATGGGGTTCTAACCCATGAAGTGTAGGATCATGACCTGAGCCAAAATCAAGAGGTGGATTCTTAACCGACTGAGCCACCCAGGCACCCCTAAATATGTGTTTCATATTCCTCATCATTCCATCCCCAGAAACCAGCAGGACCAGACATCTGGTATTCTCAATATTTATTGAAAGAATAAAATAATAAAATATTCTTTGAATAAAAGGATTTAAATTACTTTTGACTTAAATTGGGTTTGGCTGTCAGTAATAGAAATTTGATGCTTTAGTGGTTTTAAATGAGTCCTATCTATCTCTCTCTCATAAAAAAGTCTAGAGGCTGACACTTCAAGGCTGATATGGTGGTTCCGCTTCATAAGAAAACAGCCAATAAAGAATCAAACTGTGGAGAGGTCAATACTTTTAGAAGTCTAAGTTCTATATAATTACAAATTACTGTAGTCCAAGTCCAGTCCCTTTGGTAAGACAGGATCAAATGCAGGCTCGAGAACTAACTACATGTATGAGCTTGAGTGAGTGAGTGAACTCTACTGAGCGTGTTTTTTTCAGCTGTGTGAAGAAGACAGAGAAGGAAAGAAGAAAAGGAGGAAGGAGAAGAAGGGAAAGAAGAGGAAGAGGAAGGAGGAGGAGGAGGAGAAGTAGGAGAAGAAGGAGAGGGGAAGGGAGGTAAAGGGAACATGGCGAGGGGGAGAGGAGGAAGAAGAACAATTCATGGGTAAACATGGAAACATCATGGGTGAAGGAAAAGCCCACATTCCACAACTTCTCAGGGAAATCATCTCTCCAACTGGCCATCTCTCTGACTTGACCACACCCCTTCCCTCCCGCCACTGCCTCTTACCTACCATGACTTCAGAATCCCTAACAAAGACTCAATCAGTATCCTTCATGTTGGTAAAACAAACCAAGTAACACATGGATTTGGGGAGGCGTTCTCAATCTTTCCATAACTTCTACAAAAACATCTTCATAATGTTGCATAGAGTTTACGTGCCAAGTAAAGACTTGGCACATAGCAGGAGACGGACATACTTCAGCTTCTTTTTCTTCCTTCCAGTCCTCAATCTTAAGTGGTATTTACTAGATTTATTTTTTTAAAAGACTCTGTTAGGGGCACCTGGGTGGCTCAGTTAAGTGTCCGACTTGGGCTCAGGTCATGATCTCATGGTTTCTGAGTTCGAGCCCAGCATCAGGCCTTGTGCTGGCAGCTCAGAGCCTGGAGCCTACTTCAGATTCTATGTCTTCCTCTCTCTGCCCTCCCTTCCTTGTTCATGCTCTCTCTCCTCTTTCAAAAATAAATAAACATTTAAAAATAATAATAAAATAAAAGGACTGTCAGAGTTACTCCTTCAGATTTAAATCCAGGATAATCCAAAATCTACTCATTTCATTCTCAAGAGTATGACTTCTTGATCTTCCATAATACCTTTAAATGAATATGGAATGTTTCTAATTCCTATGCATTTAGCAGTGAAGAGTTAGTTTAATATCATGTTTTAATTACAGATCTCAGGAGTGGGCAGTTGACCTGGAGTCCATGGATCCAGAAGCTTGAAATAATAACATTTTTGCTGGGTTTCCTAAACTATAATATAAGGGGAAATACGTGAGCCAGGTTCAGAATTCCGAAACCACACAAATTCAGCCATATCCGGGGGGTGGGGAGGAAACAGGCAAGAATGTCAATCAGAAATATTTAAACAGACATTTCCTTTTATCATTTTTATTGAAGACAATCCTCTAGGAGTCCTTCTTACCCCAGTCACCATCTGGAGTTGTCCAGACCTGTTAGGTCTTGAGGATCCTGAAAATCCCTTCCACTAACCTAGAGATTGCCTTTGACTTTCTCCTAAATCAGAGTCTCGGTTTCCTGAATTCCATATACATTTTTTAAATTGAGAATAATTGACACATTAAAAGCTGTACATATTTAATGTATACAACTTGATGCATTTGGGGATAGGTAGACACTCATGAAACCATCACTATCATAAAAGGCCATAAACATAGCCATCACTTCCTGAAGTTTTCTCTCACATCATATTATTATCATTATTATTATTATTTGTGATAAGTACAGTTAACATAGTAAGATCTACTCTCATAGCAATTTTTTTAAGTTTATTCATTTTGAGAGAGAGCGGGGGGGGGAGGGGAAGAGACAGAGGGAGAGAGAGAATCCCAAACAGGCTCCGTGCTGACAGCATGGGCTCCATGCTGAGCCCCAACATGGGGCTCGATCCTACAAACCATGAGATGATGAAGTGACCTGAAATCAAGAGTCGGACGCTTAACCAACCTAGCTACCCAGCCACCCTCTCTTAGCAAATTTTAAATACAGTATTGTCAGCTATAGGCACTATGCTGTATAGTAGATCACCACAACTTATGTATCTTGCATAATTGAAAATTTGAGCCCTTAACCTCTTCATTTCCCCCTCTCCCCAGCCCCTGGCAACCACCTTTCCACTCTGTTTCTAAGAGTTTGCCTATATTAGATTCCACATATAAGTGAGATCATACAATATTCATCTTTCTGGGCTTGGCTTACTTCACTTAGCATAATATCTTCAAGTTCCATCCTATAGTGTCACAAATAGTAGGATTTCCGTATTTTTCTAAGGCTGAATAAGATTCAATTGCATGTATATACCACATTTATTCATCTATTCATTCATCAGTGGACATTGGGGTTGTTTCCATGTCTTGCGAATACTGTGTCCAGTGAACATGAGAGTACAGCGGTCTCTTCAAGACACAGATTTCATTTCCTTCAGAGAAATACCCCAAAGTGGAATTTCAAGTTTTTCTTTTCTTGACCTACTCCCTTGGTTTAGGGGAGAACCTGTCTGCCTGAAGATTGTTTTCTATCATCAAACTTGCTGAATCATGTGGCTGAGTGTAAAATTTTAGTTTTGAAATGATTTTTTGCCTCAGAATTCTGAAGGCAGTCTGCCATTGTCTTTCAGATTCCCATGTTCAGATTGTATTGTTATTCCTGAAAATCCCAATGCCATTCCAATTCCACATTCCACAAATGTCTTAAGGACATTTTTTTTGAGTTTTGGAAAGCTTTCATAACTGATAAAGATGAGCACTGCTGGGGCACCTGGGTGGCTCAGTTGGTTCAGCCTCCAACTTTGGCTCAGGTCATGATCTCACAGTTCCTGAGTTTGAGCCACATGTGGGGCTCTGTGCTGACAGCTCAGAGCCTGAAGTTGGCTTCAGATTCTGTTTCTCCCTCTCTCCCTGGCCCTCCCCTGCTCATTCTCCCTCCCTCCCTCTCTCTCTCTGTCTCAAAAAATATATAAACATCTTAAAAAAAAATTTTTTTTTAAAGATGATCGTTGCTGGTCTGATATTTATAGTGAGGTAGCCTAGGATGTGGAGTTTTTCTTCACTCATTGTTTGCATACCCAAATGCCCTTTTGCGTTGAAACTTCACATTATGTAGGTCTGATTGCTCAGTAATTTCCTCCTCTCCGTTTTTTTCTGTTCTTTTTTCCTGGTCTCCCATATTCTTATCTTCTATCTTATTTTTAAAATTTTGAGTCATTACCTCCAATTTATCTCCAAATCCTTATGTTACCATTTGGCGAACATGCTGACATATTTTAATTTCTGGAGTTTTTTCTTGTTCTTTTCTGTTCCTTTTCTAAACCATCCTGTTCTTGTTTGTTTCACAAATGCAATGGTTATAGTCCTTTCTCTCTCTGAGGATATTGTCACCTTTGTGGTCCGTGCACCGTCTGTTTCCTTTGCAACCCTTTTCTCTATTTAGATCTCTTTCACATTAGAGTATTTTCTTATATCTCTGGACAGCTGAAGATTCCACTGACTCAGTGTAAGTCCAATTTGGAATTGGGTTCCATTTAATAGTAAGACACTAAAATGCTGATTGATGTGGGTGGGTAGGTCTGTGCTTATAGACAGAATTTGTCAATTTGTAAACTTCATTCCAGGATTACGGACCTAACTATGTCTTCTGGGTACCCCTAAACACCAGTATGTCTATAGCTGTTATCTCTTCAGGTGGTCAATTTTCCCATAGATGACTTCTCCATTCTCCTACCTGGGTGATCTAGGAGCACAATTAGTATGATGGCTGACAATGTTCTGGGAGCTAAGAGGGAAAAGAGAACTCTAACCTTCATTATTCAGGATACAGATATATTCTCAGTGTCTTATTTTTAGTAGAGCATTTTATGCCAAACTCATCTGAATCTGATCATCTCATCTAGGAAGTCTCGGACTGTATCTCCCTGGAGAATAAACTTGCAATCTTCTGCAGAGGGAAAGGTGTAGCAAAATAATTTCTAGATCTGTAGTGGGGGAGCAGATCTCATGGTTTAACTTCCTATAATACAAAAACTTCTACCCCGTCTTCCTGTTTCCAGTCCTTTCTCCCATCTTTTTTTTTTTTTAACCTTACTGAGATTCTGTGCTAAAAACATGCTAGTTTCCTGTTAGCCTTCCCCACCCAACCCCCATCTTATGGGTAATTTTCAACTTCCTCAATAACTCCCTCAGTTATCCTGTATTCACCTTTTTTTTCCAGCACCAAAATGATCCTGGCATTTCTTGTCCACCATTACATTTTCCCAGGTTCTCTGTCTCTGCAGTTTTTGTTTTTGTTTTTACATTTTTATTTTTTATCCTTCTACTGTTGTTAGACAGGGCTTCAGGAGGACAGACATAAAGGAATGTGCTCAGTCTACCCCAAAGAACTCTTGGGGACCCAGGACCAAAAGCAGACAAGAAGACTCAAATACTAGGACCCAGTATGCTGTGAGAAATCTCACATTGGGAAACATATCCATAATAATAAAGCCAAAGATGCAATCTGTTACTTAAAGCATATAGTAATTTATTACTTAAAATATACATTTCAAGCAAATTCTCTCGTTTAATATTCATGGAGCCCCTGAAAGGCATATTTTAGCTTTATTACATTTTATACATGAGGAAATTGAGGTCCAGAAGTACCAAAGGACTGTTCAGAATATCATAGTAAAAGGTGAAGGTTGACTGCAGATTTCCTGACTCCCAGCACTGTGCTATTCCTACATCATAGCCCATTATGGAGTTTCCTAAAGCAAAAAACAGAAATCCTCTGCTTGTGGAAGGCATGATGTGACCTTTGAGGTTAAGTATTCTCAGTTCCCTTTACTGCAGCTAAAACTCCTCCCAAGGGCTCTCTTTGTTGCTCTTGGTGCTTCTGACCATCATTTGTAATCTGGTACCCTGGACGGTGAAATTCATCCCTGAACAGCTGCTCTTTTAAACTCTATGCTTCTTCAGCTAAGACTTTTTAAGTAAACCTGTGGTCCTGCTGCTTTCCATACTTATTTTTCATCCCCTCTACTTCACAGCTGTGCTCCTGGCAGCTGGAAGGTGTTACAGGAATGGACAAGGGACCCTATTCCTAACACAGCTGTCAAATGCCATCGGAGAGGTTTTCTTTCTCACTCTTCTCATTTTTGATGGGGAGGGAAACGGGAGGAAGGGTTAAATAATTAAGATTTCTTCCAGGCACAAGCATGTGGGTTTCTACCATTTAAATAATTGAGTTGCCATTACAACCGTGAATTAAGTATCAAATAAGTCATGCATAGTTTATTATATGCATCATGACTCTCTTTGAGGCCATCCAAAGGGTTTCTTCTCCAAGTACGTGAAAAAACCCAAGGAATATTAGAAGTCAGACCCACAAGTGATGTCTGGGTGGCTCAGTTGGTTAAGTGTCTGACTTCAGCTTAGGTCTGATCTCACCATTGGTGAGTTTGAGCCCCTCATCAGGCTCTGTGCTGACAGCTCAGAGCCTGAAGCCCACTTCAGATTCTGTGTCTCCCCCTCCCTCTGACTCTCCCCTACTCAAACTCTGTGTCTCTCTCAAAAATAGATACACATTAAAAAAAAAAAAAAAAAAGTCAGACCCACCAAACAAGTCATCATAGTTCAAAAGTGCCCAAGGATGGGGGGAAAGATATAAACTCCTTTCTCTCTGTTCCCATAGCACCCCGTCAGCTATGTCATAAGCTTTATAGAGTTTTGTCTTATATTCTGCTATCGATTGGAGTTCTTGGTATATAGTCAGTGCTCAACTAAGTAATAACTCTTTGATGAACTCTATTCATAGTCATCTAACAGTGTTGTAACTGTTTTCCATGCCTGCCTCTTATGTAAGCTGTAACTTCCTCAAGAAGAGTTTGTACTGATTGTTTGTAAGCTGAATGCTTAACTTAGTAGCTGCCACACTGCAGGTGCTTAATAAATGCTTGCTGAAATTAGATATGGATTGCCATACTTGTTGTCTTAGAGGTAATCTCCTTCAACATTGACGATGTTAAAATTTTGCATGGAAAGTGTGAATCACAAAATGCCTTGGATCTGGCCCCCTTTATTTAGCTTGTGACTTTTTCTGGCTGGTTATGACCGTGTCATTAATGCCCACTGCCATAAATGATTGTTTTAGACATTATTCGGCATCTGTCTTGAACAATTTGGAATCCATCACTTCCCTAAGAATGTGTGACACATGGAAACTTGAAGTTCAACAAGGATACAGAGGCTGCAATCATCTCATCTTCCCCGTCAGGTCCCTATAGGGAACAGGAGATTGGCTTTTTGGCCACTTGTCCTGGAATCCATAATCTCACCAGAGATTGGAGCAGACTATGAAGAATGTGTTTTGGTTTTGGCAGACACTGGTACCGATGCCAAACGTTTCTTTTTAACTTTACCAAAATGCATTTTCTCCCTCTCACTTCTAAAAATGAGATGCAGAAACACCATCCAAAAAGGAAAAATAAAAATTACATAAAAAGACAGATTTGGTTTTCCATTAAAAAAAAATGATTCCATGAAAAAATACATTCTTTTTATAAAAAGAAAATCAGCCATTATAAGTGCCATGAATGTCTTTATTTCACCTGCTTTTTTGAAAGATATTTTCACTAGGTATAGATTTCAAGATTGACAACTTTTTTCTTTTGATACTTTGAAGTTCTCCATTGTCTTCTTGTGCTGTGATTAGGAAACTGGCTGTCATCCTTAACATTGCTTCTTTGTACACGATGTCTGTTTTTCCTCTGGCCGCCTTAACATTTTCTTGGATCACTTGGTTTTAAGCAATTTGACATGATAGGCCTTACAATAAACCACCTTCATATTTATTGTCTTTGCTGAGCTGCTTAGATTTGGGTTTATACTTTTCATCAAATTTAAATTTTTTCAGCCATTATTTCCTCAATTGCTTTTTCTGCCTATCTCTTCTTCTATCCTGCAACTGCCCATATATATTGAACCCCTTAAAGTTTCCCACAACTCACTCATGCTGCTTATTTTTTTCCGAGTGTTTTCCTACATACGTTTCATTTTAGGTAGTTTCCATTACTACACCTTCAAGTTCACTCATCTTTTCTTCTGCAACATCTCATGTGCTGTTAATACCATCCAGTGTGTTTTTCATCTCAGACATTAAAGTATTCATTCCCAGAAGCTCAATTTGTTGTTTTTTTCTTTAAATATACCTTCCATATCTCTAATAGACAAGAGGAAGAGAGGAGAGGAGATGCTGTGTTGCCTATAAGAGGAGTAAACCAATGTAGTCACTTTAGAAAGCCCACGAGGGGTCCAAAGGGGAAGAAGGATTCACAGCATCTCTAAGAAGGAACTTCCTTGAGGATCTTTCAGATTTCTGTTGGGATCTTTCCCCTGTTCAAGTCAACCCACTTTGGGCAAAGAGTGCTGTTTCCTCTCACATCACTGTATTTATTAAAATTCCTCAATGATACAAATGGTTTCGAATGTTTGTCAAAAGCACAGATTCTTATGCTCCCATTCAGGTCTACTGAATGAGAATTTCTAAGGGCAAAAATGGGGAAATCTCTGTTCTTAACAAGTACCCCATCATCATGGAAGTTAGGGAAAAAGTATGCATGGATTTCCAAGGCCAGACACCTCTGAACTGCTTCTTTCATAGAACTTGTTCTGCAGCTAAGTCTTCCTGACAAGCTGGAGCGGGATGAAGATGGGGTTATGGCTACATATTCTAGAAAAAAGAGGCTTCCCATGCCCCTAAGTACTTCAGCTAAAAGGAACGTTTCTCTTTTCAACAGTGGTCTTAATCTTACAACGTGTGCAAAACTAAAGCAGAAATATCAGTTAATTTTGCTAAAACAGTGAACTGTTGGTATTTATCTTTCTTGACTCTTACCATTTATGACTGGTCATATCATTTGAAATTACCCATTTATGATTTGAAGGAGCAACTGTTAGATCGTTATGTCTCTGTGAGTTGTAATTAGTGAATGGACCCAGTTGACCACCAAATACTGCTGTCCACTAGTCATCTAAGATGCAGTAATTCCTGTGAGTCATGAAAAAAAAAATGTAACTTTGAAGAAAAAGAAAAGCTTTCTCCCACGGAATCCACCTCGTAAGGCTGATCTGGAGCAAACAAAGCTTAGAACACTACGGGAATGATAATGCTTAGCAAGAACTTAGTTTTATGGGAGAAAAACTGACATGCTGGAATTCGCAAAACTGGATCATTTATGAATTAACATCTTGGTAGATATTTCCTAGGGAAAGAAACCAGACCCTATTGTAATTGTATTTTAAAATGTTCTCAGAGCACCTAAGTGGCTCAGTCAGCTAAGGGTCCAACTCTTGCTTTCAGCTTGGGTCATGATCACAGGGTCATGGGATGGAGCCTGCATCAGGCTCTATGCTGAGCACAGAGCCTCCTTGGAATTCCCTCTCTCCCTCTCTTTCTGCCCCCTCCAATGCTCAAACATTCTCTGTGAAAGAAAGAGAGAAAAAAGGAAAGAAAAAGAAAAAAAGAAAGAAAGAAAGAAAGAAAGAAAGAAAGAAAGAAAGAAAGAAAGAAAAAAAGAAAGAAAGAAAGAAAGAAAGAAAGTTATAGAATGAGGAAACATCTACATGTAACCAGGCAACAACAACAAAACATTTCCTCTTGATTTTAAATCACTTGTTTTTTCTCAGATTTCAACAGGATATTTTCTTCCACTGAGCCAGAATTTCTGCAGGTCAAGACTAAAGTCACAACAAACATAGCTACAGTCCTTCCATAGCTTTTTCTTTTTCATGTGTCCAAAAATCCTTCATTCTTTAATTTTGCCACGGGTAACATTTAGAGAATGCCAGTGATGTTCAGAACTTCTCCTAACCAATCGAATCTCCACCAGACTTCCAGCTCATTAAGCATTTACACAAGTAACTGACCTCTGGCAAGTCATTCCACTTCTGTAAGATACAATGTCTTCCCCCATAAAATGGTGGGGAGAAGAGACAGAAAAGGGACTGAATTAACATATAGTTCCAGCACGTAAGGCACTCATTTAATTTTTTTATATTATATTTAAAAGCAGTAAACCCAGTGGCACCTGGGTGGCTCACTCAGCAAGAGTACAGCTATTGATTTCTGCTCAGGTCATGATCTCAGAGTTTCAGAGATTGAGTCCTGCCATCCAGCTTTGTGCCGACAGCGCTGAGCCTACTTGCAACTCTCTCTTTCCCTCTCTCTCTGCTCCTCCCCTGCTTGTGCCTACGTGGATGTGTGTGCACGCGTACACACACTCGAGCTCTCTAAATAAACAAATACACATTAAAAAATAAAAAGCACTGAAACCAGAGTGAAATACTTTTGGACTCTAATACTAGCTCTGTTGTTTGCTATGAGTCATCAGAAGAGTTTCTCAATCTCTCTAAGCCTCCGTTCCCTTTAAAGGAGATAATACTATTATCTGCAAGACAAGATTATTGGAAGAATGAAAGGGGATAATTCATGTAAAACAATTAACAATGCCTAGACCATGATTAGTCTTCCACGACTGTTAGCCCTCGTATATTATATAATTGTTATGAATTGTATCAGTAATAGAAGTGGTAATAAGCTGTTTAGAGTCTAGCTAAGCTGATCCATGGTGGAGCTGTCTTGACATCCATCGTGTTTGGCCAAGCGATCCTCAGGGACCTTCAATTGACAATAGCCCCTCTTGCAAGCACGAGTCCCAGAAAACAACCTGCAGAGTCACAAGCAAATGTGAGTTCCTGATATGACTTCCCCAGCCGTCCTTGGGATCAACAGTCTCTCCTTGTGTGCCCCTTAGACAAGACCTCCATGAGGCTTACCCAAAACCCTCCTCTATAAAAGCATGTGCCCCAAGTTTTATCTTTCTCTGTCTGTACTCTACCTTGACCTCCCCATATGGCCCCTTGAGGTGTGCCAAGTACTTCCCCCAGGACCCGTAAGTAATAAACTTCTCTCTTTCAGTCTCTCTTGTGGTGTGTTTCTGAACCTGGGCTCACCATCTGGCACCCTGTGCTCCATGTAACAAGTGTTAATTTGACAGATTCACAACATAATCTCTACAACACTGGTGCTATTGTTGACTTCCCTACCCCTGGCTGTTTCTTGGCCCCTCTAAGCTTGGAGAACTTTGGAATCTGTTCTCAGAGACACATACTACATGACATCTGCCCAGCTGTTGCTCAGGATAGGGCGGTACCTCCCCCTGTGTATCTCATCCTTACAGATCTATCTCATTGTTTGCCATTAGAAAACAAGAGCCTTTAGGACCTCAGCAGATAAAAAGCTGTGGCACTTGTCTAAGTTAGCTGACTTAGCATGATAAGAGCCTTCTTCATTTCTCACTGGCCCTGTCTGTGTTAGTACAATTTATGGCTGTTTTAAAAACAAAACTATTATCTTTAGTATGTAGATTAATAGACACCAAATCATTCAGTCTGGAGCTTATGCAAATGCTTTTGTCTTCCTCTGGACCTCTGGACTCCGCGGTCAGGAGGGCAGGCAGTGAGAGAGAGCTCGTTTCTATGATCATTTGAGTGACTCTGTAGGTCATCTCAGCCTTCAAACCTAACTCACAAATAAAAAGCCAAAAGCATAAACCACCGCAAATCTAGTATAATCGCTCCCTCTTTACCTTCTCCCCTGGCTCATTGAACAAAAGTGTTTTCACAACACAATGGTAACCAACCGGTGTCCCAAACCCCACAATGGGTTCCTTTGGAGAAATTCCAGGGAGCAGGTCTTCCACTCTGGCAGATCTAGGCTGCCAACATCATCCCACTCTGATCTGTAGTCAAGCTGAGGATGTGCTGTGTTTGTTGAACAACCCCCCACTGTTTCCACCCACGATTTTTTCAAGGGGGAAAAAAATGTCGATCTGCAGCCATGTTTTCAGCAATCTCAACCATACTTACTGCCTGGTTTGCATTGTGCTTCCACTAAGGAATTAGAAGCATGGAGACAGAACCGTGGATTTGGAGCTAGATGACCCACATCCACAACCTGCTGCAGGTGGTTATTAACTGTGTGACCTCAAGCAAAGTGATTAACCTTTTTAAAATGGAAATGACCCTGCTGGGTGCCATATCCCATCCATCAGCAACTCCTGCTCTTCTGAAAGTCTCCAAAATATGACTCCATTTCTTCCTTCAGTCTCCACGGCCAGCCCTCCACGCCAGTCCTCGGTCAGAGGGTCCTACCATTCAACTCAATTCTGACACTATCTACCTGGACATAACGTCAGATTCCACAGATGGCCCTTCAAACACACACACACACACACACACACACACACACACACACACACACACACCCAGAAGCCAACTGAAAGTCCAGGTTGTCACCTGGGCTTCTAAAAAATTGGCTACAGATTGGAGGTTCCCAGGACCCCCTCCCTGGGTTCGACCATTTTGCTAGAGCAGCTCACAGAATTCAGGAAAACATTTTACACACTAGACCATAGGTTTATTACAATGTTGGCTTCATTACCTAGGCATGACTGGTCAAATCACTGGCTATTGGTGATTGAACTCAATCTCCAGCCTTTTCTCCCCAAAGGCTGGAAACCAGATCTCATCCTTAGGTAAGGTCAAAAGTCACCTTATTAACATAACAATGCACAGCTTTATCTCTCTCATTACTTAGCAAATTCCAAGGGTTTTAGGAACTCTGTGCCAAAAAAAAAAAAAAAGGGGGGGGGGGATGAAAACCGAATATACATTTATTCCAAATCACAATATCCCAGATCTTCAATCAGATCATATATCTCCCCTGGTTAAAATTACTTTTAGCTTCCCATCTCCAAAACATCTTATCATGATTTCTGAGTCCCTACTTAACCTAGCCCATGCCTATCAGATCTCATTTCCTTCTTCACTCTGCTCCCACCACACCAGTCTCCTTTCTGTTCAAAAGCAGAAGAACAGGTATTCCTAACCTCTGTGCTTTCAGACTTGTTGGTCAGTCCACACGGAACGCTCTTTCTCCAGATCTCTATGTGACTGTTGCTTCTCATTCTTTATGTTGCTCTGTATAAATGTCATCCCACCTAAATGCCACCTGTGCATAGTATTTTTCATGTCAATCTGTACTTAGAGCAGTACTCATTAACAATACCTATTCCTTGTTTTCTGGCTCTCTCACTAATGGTACGTGTAACCAAGGCCTGTTTTACTTTCACTCACAGTTCTATTTTCCCCGCACAGGGGTAAGTGGGCAGAATTCTGAGATGACCCCCAAGATTTCTGCCCCCTGGATACATATTCTGGATAATCCCCTCCCTTCCCCCAACCCCAAGTGTAGGCAGGACTTCCAAGTATGATAGGACATCACTCCCATGACAAGGTTACGTTATACAGGAAAGATGAAGATATTCTGCAGAGGCAGTTAAGGTCCCTAATCAATAGGCTTTGAGTTAATCAAAAGGGAGATTCTCTTGGGTGAGCTGATATAATCAGGTGAGTCTTTAAAAGAAGTCAGATAAGCAGCAGCAGCCAGGGCTTGCCTGGTGTCTTGGAGAAGTTAGCTCCCATGTTAGGAAGAGAGGTCACATGGCAGGGAGTTGAGGGTAGCATCTGAGAGCTGTGAGGGGTCCCCAGCTAATGGCTAACAAACAAAGGGAACCTCCATCATCCAACCACCAAGAAATGCTTTCTACCACCAACCAGGGAGCTTGGAATTAATTGCACATCAAGCATCAGCTGAAGACTGCAGCCCCAGCTGACACCTCTCAGCCCCAATCTAAGGCTAAGCTGGGCCTGGGTTCCCGACCCCCTAGAAAGTGCAAGCTAGCAAATGTGTTTGTTTAAGCCACTAAGTTTGTGGCAATTTGTTTTGTAGCAATGGAAAGCCGATGCAGATCACAAGTGCCTGGCGCAGAGTAGACCTGCAGTCAATACCGTTGAATGAATGACTCTCGGTTGTTTTAAAATGTTTTCTTGGAGTTACAGGATATATTTGTATATGGTTAAAAAAAAAAAAAAAACGGGGGGGGGGGAACAGGAGGGTTTAAGAGGAGGATGAAAAAGGAAAGGAAGAAACCAAATACATACAAATGTTTCTTGATTATCCCAAGGGTGAGCCCTGCCTTTACACCTCAGCAGATATATTCCATGACTTATTGGCCTAAATGTCTTGGACCACTTGGAGAAGAAAATGTTGGGGAAATAGATGTGGAAGGAAGGGTTTTACTCACTGTAAATGAAAGAGGGTTGTATTCAAAAGAACTCAACAGAAGAAATCTGACAAGAATTCCAAAGGGGGGGGGAGAGAATAAAGCAAATTTCATTCCCTTATGGCCAGGAACACAAACAAAGCACATGCCTTAATTCACGTAAGCCTCACTACCCTTTGAAACCTTCAAGTCAACGCACAAAGCAGAAAAAAGCCCTCAAAGGTGGGTTGTTTTGTTTTGTTTTTTTGTGGCTTTGTTTGCTTTGTTTTGTTCCTCTTTCCCAGAGGAGTAGAAATCTATTACCCACACCTTAATTACAGCAGCAGGCAGTTCCTCCTTAGACTTACCAAGCAGCTCACGGAGGCCTCACAGGGTCCCAGCCTCTGTGAGTAGAAAGGGCTGAAGCAAGGTGGGGAGACATTGATTTTCTCTCTGGCTCTGCGGTCCTGAGCTGTGAGACCGGTGACAAGTCCTTCCACTTCAGGATCCCAGCCGTTGTGAAAGGGGAATACTAATTTGAACTATCCATTACCACTCAGGAATAAGGGTGAGGGTCACACAGAAACAGTTAAGTGCCTGGAGCTATGTAAATGCGCAACTTATGAAAAGCCGGTCACACAGAAGAATCAGTCAACTGTTTACTGGCAGAGATCTTGTCTTCTGCTCGGCAACCAGTAAGGGGCTCTGGACCCAAGAAATAATCAATGTTCCAAGGCTGTTGTTGAAGGACTTATTCCATTGGCACTCCCAGGAAGCCAGCACATTAGGAAAATGTCGAACACCTATCGCTTTACCAACACGGCCCTGAGATTCATAGACTGTTTCCCATATTAGATCAATTTCTACTGCTGGTGCTTTCACTCGTTACTTACACAACAAATCCTGAACACCTTTTCTATGGCTGGCTGTGGACACTGGGTATAGAAGGGCAAATGAAACAAATCTCTTGTCTTCAGAGAGGTTGCAATGTCCTCTAAAGACAACCTTTGCCTCCCTTAGTACTCCCCGACTTCAACCCACCTGCATATACCTCCAAATCTTTTCATCATACCACCTTGTACAGACACCTCCTTCAGGAAGACTTCACCCAGTCTCCCAGATGGAAGTTGTCCTCAGAATATCTAGGCACTCAAATTAAGGCAGGAGCTTATTACAAGCTATCTCATGATATAGACTTCCCTTCTCTAGTTGAAGCAGCTTTTTTAAAATATGAAATCTACTGTCAAATTGGTTTCCATACAACATGCAGTGCTCGTCCCAGCAGGTGCCCTCCTTAATGCCCATTACCCACTTTCCCGTCCCTCCCACCCCCCCATCAACCCTCAGTTTATTATCAGTTTTTAGTAGTCTCTTATGGTTTGGTTCCCTCCCACTTTTTTTTTTTCCTTCCCCTCCCCCAAGGTCTTCTGTGAAGTTTCTCAGGATCCACATAAGAGTCAAAACATATGGTATCTGTCTTTCTCTGTATGACTTATTTCACTTAGCACACTTTCCAGTTCCATCCACATTGTTACAAAAGGTAGTATTCCATTGTGTATACAAACCACAATTTCTTTATCCATTCATCAGTTGATGAACAGTTAGGCTCTTTCCACCATTTGGCTATTGTTGAAAGTGCTGCTATAAACATTGGGGTACAAGTGCCCCTATGCATCAGCACTCCTGTATCCCTTGGGTAAATTCCTAGCAGTGCTACTGCTGGGTCATAGGGTAGATCTATTTTTAATTTTTGGAAGAACCTCCACATTGTTTTCCAGAGTGGCGGCACCAGTTTGCACACCCACCAACAGTGCAAGAGGGTTCCCGTTTCTCCACATTCTCTCCAGCATCTATAGTCTCCTGATTTGTTCATTTTAGCCACTCTGACTGGCATGAGGTGATATCTCAGTGTGATTTTGATTTGTATTTCCCTGATGAGGAGCGACGTTGAGCATCTTTTCATGTGCCTGTTGGCCATCTGGATGTGTTCTTTAGAGAAGTGTCTATTCATGTTTTCTGCCCATTTATTTACTGGATTATTTGTTTTTCGGGTGTGGAGTTTGGTGAGTTCTTTATAGATTTTGGATACAAGCAGCTTTAAGGTTAAAGATGGCGCTTTGATTTCCTTGATATCACAGCCCTTGGCATATCTCACCCAAATGCAATGACTGCCCATCTATATTGGTTGTTCTTTTTTTTTTTAATTATTAAAGTGTATTTATTTATTTGTGGTTGAGAGAGAGGACACACAAGAGAGGCAGAGAGAGAGGGAGAGAGAGAGATTCCCAAGAAGGCTCTATGCTATCAGCAGAGAGCCTGACTCAGGGCTTGAACTACCAAACCATGAGATCATGACCTGTGCCAAAACCAAAAGTCAGACATTTAACTGAGCCACCCAGACGCCCCTGTATTAGTGGTTCTTAAACATTTTGCTTCAACACATTGTTTCTCATGTGATTTGTTTTTGTTTTTAAGTTTATTTATTTTTGAGAGAAAGAGAGATTGACAGAGAAAGTGAGCAGGGGAGGGACAGGGGGAGAGGGAAAGAGAGAGAGAAAGGGAGAGAGAGAGAGAGAGAAAGGGAGAGAGAGAGAGAAGGGGGGGAGGGAGGGAGGGAGGGGGAGAGAGAGGTGGGGGGAGAGAGAGAGAGAGAGAGAGAGAGAGAGACCGACCCAAGTAGGCTCCATGCTGTCAGCACAGAACCTGACATGGGGCTCAAACTTATAAACCATGAGATCATGACCTGAGCCAAAATCAAGAGCCAGACCCTCAACTGATTGAGCAACCTGGTGCCCCTCATGTAACTTGTTTTTGCAATATACATCAAGTTTATGGATACCTTTACTCGTATTTTTTTAGTGTTTATTTATTTTTGAGGGGCTCCTGGGTGGTTCAGTCGATTAAGCATCCCACTTTGGCTTAGGTCATGATCTCATGTTTATTTTTTGAGACAGAGAGAGCGAGAGAGCACACGATCAAGCGGTAGGAGCAGAGAGAAGGGGACAGAGGATCCTAAGGGGGCTCTGCACTGACAGCAGACAGCCCGTTGTAGGGCTCAAATTCACAAACCGTGGGATCGTGACCTGAGCCAAAGTCAGACGCTTAATTGACTGAGCCACTCAGGTGCCCTAACACCTTTACTTTTAAAAGGAAATTGAAGCATGTATAAGTTTACCCCCACAATTATATTATGAACCATGATTCAAGTCATTTTGGGTGCTCTCTTGAATGGGGGGTGAGGTTGGCGCACTTGAGAGCTAGTAACTTTTCATGAGCTGAGGGCATCCATTGGACTGAGTTATAGACATGATCCTTACCCATGATTTGGATTGTAAAATCAAGCAAACTAATAAATATAGGGAGTTGACTTTTCATGACATTTTAACGTTTATTTATTTTTGGGACAGAGAGAGACAGAGCATGAACGGGGGAGGGGCAGAGAGAGAGGGAGACACAGAATCGGAAACAGGCTCCAGGCTCCGAGCCATCAGCCCAGAGCCTGACGTGGGGCTCGAACTCACGGACCGCGAGATCGTGACCTGGCTGAAGTCGGACGCTCAACCGACTGCGCCACCCAGGCGCCCCTTCATGACATTTTAAAAATACTTTATTATATAAGCAATATAAGCTTTTATGTAACATATAGAGAGCAAAACTCTGCTCCCTCTAAACTGACTGTAGCTGTGTCCAGATTTTATCTACACCCATATGTGCACCGTTACATTCCAGCGTGGAGTCGCCTTTTAAAGCTCTACTCTACTCTACAAGGCAGACATAGTATTCCACTGTGTGGACAAATGTCATTTTTTCAGCCAATCCTCTTACATTGGACACTGAAGTCATTTCCATTTTGCATTACTACAAACAAGGCGGCAATGCCTATTTTTATACACAGCTTTGCAATTCATGTGACTGCTTTTTGGAGAACGGATTCCTTAAAATGTCGTTTGGCAAGATCAGAATTTGAAACACACCTTCCTTTTGACCCCACTGTGCCACTTTTTGTGTAGCCAATGCTTTAGCAGATTGCCACCTCCTCGGCATTGTCTAGAATTTCCTTCCTGCAACCCCTTTCCTTTCAAAATAGCTTTGGGTACAGAGTGTGGGAAAGGAAGAAGAAAACTGTTGACGTGATGCTAGCAAGAAGCATGGTGATTTCTACCATGTTGAATGTCTATGGGGTGTGGGCCGCCATTGTATCTACCAAAGTTCAGGGATCCTATTTTCAGCCCCTTATATGCAGCTTCTCTGGGATTCTGGCCTAGGAAACCATCAATAGTTTGAAAGACTTGGAACCTGCTGGCCTGAGAAGTTGTAGACTGACCAGGACGTAGTACAAACCTGGACAATCTCCCACTGCCACTCCCCCGCTATCCATCATCTCTCTCTCAGCCCTGGCCAGTGATAGCTTTGAATCTGTTCCATAGTTTTCTCCCAGAGTTTTGGTAAAAATGGGGGAAAGCTGTGGGGGCAAGCAAACCTTGTGTTTCCTTTTATATATGGGCCCTCAATGGGCAAAGTGTTCAAAGAACTATCCTGGGTTCTCCATCCTGCTGTGGATGCCTTAAACTTAGCACTGTGGAACAGATCTGTGTTCATTTCATTACTCTCGAAAAGTGAGTCTCTAAAGTACACTGGAGGTCTTCTGTGAAGCTGGGATGTTCTTGCGACCCTACTTGGTCAAGCCTATGGAAAGGAATGATTGACCACAAAAATGCTGTCAGTGCTCAGCATGAAACAGCAGATAAAGGAGGCTCCTTGAACGACAGCAGAGGCTGCTAACCTACTGAGGGAATCAAGACAAGGAATCACACAATTAAAATTCGGCAGCTATGTAAAGTCACCAGTTGAGTCCAGCTCATTGGTTTTAGGCTGAGTGCTTTCAAATCTACCCTAGTGACAATGAAGGTTCTTTAGTTCCCAAACATGGCTGGTCCAAATCCAGACAGAGAAGTAGACAAGTCCCATCCTTAACTCCTAACTGCTTGCTGGAGTGCCAGAGTGGCAGCTCATATGGAAAAATAGTATGAGTCATCAAACTACTGGGGAAAAGAAAAACAGATCTGAGAGTTTATAACATAAAATTGACCAATAATGTAAAATTGGCCGATGACCACTTTTCCCACAACTGCTACCAAGATGGTAGTCTCTTCTACTGTGATTATGAAATGGATAAAAATAAATAACCTTCATCCACTGCAGCTAAGGGGGATGTTTAATAGTGTTACACAGGAAATGACACAGTTGGGCATCCCCTTCAGCTTGGACACATAGAAAATTATCTTGACTGTCTGTAAGGAATAGAAATGAAAAGCCCTCCTCCTTCCACCAAAGCTCAAACAGAATACAGAGGCAGCAGTAGGTGAGACACAAAAAATTCCATAGACATAGGGAAGTTATTTCTGGATAATTGGCAGCAGACATGTTTCAGAGCACATGGGAGGAAGGATCTCCATAGCAACACAGTTGCTGATGGCTCCATATTTAAACTAAATGTGGAGCCTTTACACTTTCAGAGACTGAAGATTTTCTGTACTTTTTGGTAATCAGTTCTCTAACTCAGGGAAGCAAGCATTCCAGCAGAGGTCCACATAAGGCAAGAAGAGTATGATATATACAGAAAGTAATTCATAGATCTTAGAGGCTTTTATAGAAGAAAGAAAAATCCGGATCAAATGAAAACAAAAATCACTGGCTAGATCTTTCAGCAATTCCTAGTGAGGGTCAACTGGATGTTAATTACAAGCCTATTGGACAGCATTTTTAGTGTGTTATCTATAATTATGCTTGCGTCACATGTACAAGGACATTGTCTATTAGATTCCATAAAAGCTTTTATTTATTTTCAACGACTACTTCTTTGCCTTACAGAGTTTTATGTTGTAGAAAGACAAAACCCCATCTTGTTCAAGATCCTGGTGTTCTATGGTAGACTCAAGTTACTAACTCCCCATACAGAATCCTTCATTGGACAAAGCTTAGTCGATCCACGAGAGTGGATGCCACAAAAGCATCATTAGGGAGATCTTTATTCTTGGTGTTTATTTAGTGATCTGCTATCCTCTGAAAATACTAAAATGGAAATGGAACACAATAGTGATCTTAAAGCACCATTAGTATACTGTTCTCTTCATTTCCCTTTAAAGACTGGCAGATTAAAATTTGGTTTTTGGTACCTCTAGGAACCCACTCCAACACCACCTGTGACACTCAGTGACATTGCCTACCTCCTTGTCCCATCAGCCATGCTACCTCCACTGTTTGATTCTTGGTTAAGGATCCAGTAAAATCAAGTCTTTCTTTTAGTGCAAAGCTTTAAACTTTTACTATTACCAAGGGTGCTAATGGTTTAATGAGAGAACAAAGCCTTCAGCCAAAGAAATGCAGTGGGTTCTACAGGTTTTTCTAGTTAATACAATGGATATTACAGGTATCCAGACAGTTAAATGGCATTATTTAAAAAAAAAAAAAACAAAATCTGTTTCTATGCTTAATTTTCTACCAGTCTTATAGCAATGCAATCTATTCCTAAGACAAGAAAGGAAATTCTTAAAGCATTTATTATATTTTGGTATTATTTGACCCAGGATCTCCATTTCTGGTAATTCATCCTAAGTCATCCAAAATATGAAAGGGTTTTTACCAATGTTAATCACAGTGTCGTTTTAATAGCTAAAAATTGGAAATAATCTAAATGTCCAGCAATAGGAGAGTGACTAAGCAAATTATGATACATTCATTTATGATGAGCTAATATCTTGCAATATTAATCTTTGTGCTTTTCTGTTCTGCACTCCATTATACATGGCCCTTCTAGCTAATCAGAGGCATTTGAAGGAAATGGGGATTGTTAGGGTAAGAATGGAAGGAAAGAAACATATCCAGTCTTGTAATTTCCAAAATAAGCCTTGAAAGTCACAAGGAATCACTTTTGGGGAAAGCAGGCTGATGGAGTTCATGCAACAATCAGTGACTGGAAAGAAAAATGTAGGCAATCATGCCCCCTATCTCTCTTCCTGGTTGGGAGGAGCGATAGGGCATGATCTTGAGGCACAGGTGCCACCTAAGACTAGAAATAGGGAATGGACCTACGGAAACCACATGAAGAAAAGGTAGCATCAAGAGACAAGTCAAACATCTCCAATGGAGGAAGCCCATCTCGGGGCAGGTGCTGTGAACCCCAGGGAACAGTTCTCACTGATGCCAACTGGGGCCTTCTGGCAATGACTCCCTGAAGGTGTCCAATGGTTTTTTTTTCCTACCAAATGGAAGATCACCAGTGCCTTGAACCTCTGAATACCTCCAAACTACTCCATTTGGACTGATGCCTTTTAGTATACTCATGAGACCTTAACCCAGATGGTAGGGTCTTCTATGTACAGAGAGTAATCAGAAGATACCAAGAAAAGCTCCAGTGCTAATCCCAGAGTCCAACTGAAGGGTCCCTTAAACATACAATGAAACAACAACTATCATTTACTACCTGCCAAGCACATCTTTATACATTTTCTAAGTATCAAATTCCATCTTCACAATAGCCCTTCCTAAGAGGTAGCTACTCTTTTTTTTTTTTTTAATGTTTCTTTATTTTTGACAGAGAGAGAGAGAGAGAGAGAGAGAGAGAGAGAGCGCATGAGTGGGGGAGGAGCAGAGACAGAAGACAACAGAGGATCTGAAGCAGACTCTGAGCTGTCAGCGCAGATCCCACTGCAGGGCTCAGACTCACAAACCACAACATCATGACCTGAGCCAAAGTTAGACGCTTAACTGACTGAGCCATCCAGGCACCCTGAGGTAGACACTCTTTTTAGCCCATTTGAGAAATGGATAAACTGAGGCAAGAGATACTTAGCAGCTTGCCCAAGACCACACAGCTACTAAATAGTGAATATAGGATTGACACCTAGGTAGTATGGCCCTGGAGCCTACGGTATGCCACTTTCCATAGGCTGCCATTAAAAATAATGTTTCCACTGAATTTGTAACAACCCAGAGGAAGCTTGCATTATCAAGTGAACGGACTAGAATTTAATACTATGCCTACAATGTGGTACACACAGAAAAAAAACAGGCATAAAAACGTTAATAGTATTTGACTCTAGAGTAGTAGGAAAATTGGATGACTTAAGTTTTCTTTTGTATTCCATATTGAAGATTTTTTTCTATAATGACCATGTATGACATTTAAACTCGGGGAGAAACTCACTTTCAGTGCGTCTTGAGCTTCTTAAATACACGTGCATGCATGCACACACACACACTTGCACACACACTCGCACACATTTTTTACTTACAAACTCTAGTTCTTTGAAGAAACTGTACACTTTTAGCAATGGAGGGGGAAGCCACAGGGCTTATTTCTGGCTAGAGTAGTTCAAAAGTACTTTGATACTCTGGATAAGAAGCAAGAAATAGCAATTATGCTAAATTTGTCCTCTCTCTTTCTTTGATAGGAGGGACGGGATCATAGATAACAGAGATGAGGTCACCCTAAGTTGTCACCTATGAGTAGCCTTGACATCTTTCTACATTCTTAGAGCTTAGGATTGTCTTGATATACTAACATTCCCAAAGAGAATCAAAGGAAGACAACTCCAACTTTTTCATTTTCACTCATCATATGATGTTTTTTGATGAATACAGAGGCTTAGTTTTCACACGGTTACATGTATTGGTCATGTTCTTTATGGATTTTTCTTTGGGTGTCTTACTCAGGAAATCCTTCCATGCCTTAAATTCATGAAAGCATCTACCTCTATCTTCTTCTAAAAAGCTTGTACATTTAAGTGTTTAATTCAGAGTTCATTTTTGTGCATAGTGTGAAGTACGGATCCAATTCGATGTTTTTCCATATAGATACCAAATACCTCAGCACCATTAATTAAAACATTGACTTTTTCCCACCGGTATGTAATATCACCTCTATCATCTGGGCTCTCTATTCTGTTCCAGTGGGCTATACCTATGTCGGTACCACCCTGATTCAATTACCGTAGACTCATAACAAGTCTTGAGATCTGAGAGCCACACTAAAGATGGAAAAGAAGTACCATGCTGAGGACTGCCCAGAGAAATCACTTTAGAACTTCCAGTATCCAAAGATCAAACCAACCAACCAAAAACAAAACAAAACAAAACAAAAAACAACAATGAAACTGGTAGATAGCTGTGCCCCATCGTTAGACTTGGTTTGCCTTGTGTTTGTCTATTTGGAGTCTTTATCGCCATCCCACCCCTGCTATATGAACACATGATTATTATAGATTCATGGACTTATCATGTATTATTGGCCACGGGGATAAAAAGAGAAGAGAAAAATTAGAGAGCCACAGATACACAGCACTCACGGGTAAAAACAGAACTAGGTCACTATTTGGGTTTCTATCTGACAGCGTCCTAGGGAAGAGGGACTCCCTGGTAGCATTAACATCTTGATGTTCTGAATTCTGGTAGGTTTGTGGAGCTTCATTTAGGAATGTGGACAAGTCAGTTTGTCACCAATGTTACGGAGATTGCCAACCCACCCTCAAGGGCTGGCCTGCTCTGAATCTGGCCCTGGAGAAGAGGAAACCCTGGATCGTCTTGCTGTTTACATTTAGCAAGCAGCAGTACGTGTCCTTGCTTATAATTAACAAAGCTGACCATGGTCTTTCAGTTTATTAAACGGACAGCCAAAAAAGTTAGGTTTGTAACTGGGCACTTATGTTACATTAAAAGAAGGCTTGGATAAAGCGTCAACAAACAGCATGTTGTAGACTCTGCTGTTGGTGTCATTCTTGGGTGTGTTTGACTTCCATATGGCAACACCAAGGTCACTCCTAATTCCATCTTCTGTGAATATTTGAAACGTTTTCTCTTATCAAGTTTCTCCACACATATGCCTAAGAGCCAGGCATTGAAGAAGAATAGTAGTAACTTCCTTAGGTTCCTGGACACTCACTAAGCAATGACCTGAGAACATGGAGGTCATATACGAACTCGTCGTGCCTTGCTCAGCTCTTGCTTTGAAATACCTGAGTATTTCCTTTGGTGTACTCTGGAGAATTTTCTGGAAAGAGGCGGTGTGGCCTTAAAAACAAACGGTTTCAAATTCCTTGTTGATAACAACAACAACAACAACAAAAACCTAAATCTTTATACGCCCAAAGGTACTCATCACAATTTGTCTTATTCTTGACGAAACATTTGTATATAAGGGAATTTGGTATGGATGATTCAATTATTCATACCAAATATGAATATGAAGCAGATTTATTCACTACTCTGTAATGAACTAGCCTGGGCCTCTCTCCAGAAAACTTGCACATGGAGGTAATGCTCACAGCCCCAGACCATCCATCACACTTACTACTTACCCAGCTAGCCATCTGGTCTGCAGAGAAATGGATAAGAATATCCTAACAAACTCTAGGCAAATTGGTCATTTTGCTGCTCACTATACACATTTTCATCATTTTCTTCTCTCACCTCAGCGTGTCTCAAGCTCTGGTCAAAGTTTTCATTTTGAGGAAGAATGAAACTTGGTTGCAAGATAATAATAGTTACATTAAAATCAACAACAGTACCCTGTATGCTAGCCAACTCAACAATAAATTATATTCAACAACAACAACAGTGGTTCATCTGTGTCTATATTTTTTCCTTGGCAATTTACCCATTCTCAAGGATTGGTGCTACTGACTTCCATATGTATTCTTCTTTAAAAAAAAAATGTTTATTTATTTATTTGGGAGGAGGGAGGGCAAAGAGAGAGAGGGAGAGAGAGAGTCCCAAGCAGGCTCTGTGCTCAGCACAGAGCTTCACACAAGGTTCAATCTCACCATCATGAGATGATGACCTGAGCTGAAATCAAGAGCCAGGTGTTCAACTGACTGAGCCACCCAGGAGCCTCCATATCTATACTTGTAACCATGACTTTTCCCTGGAGCACCAGACATGATCTACAGCTCCTTATGTGATAACTCTATCTACATGTCAAGCAAACATCTCTACTTTGACATATTCAAAATCAAGTATTTTCTTTCCCCTGAAAACCCGTGACTCCCTGAGTCTTCATCTGGGTCAATATCATCAACTAAAATTTCAAGGCCAAAAGTCTAGGAGTCATTCTTGACTCCAGTTTTTCCCTCACTCCTCTCCTAAGTCAGCTCTGTGGGCTCCTCCTCCAAAACATCTCAGGAATCTTCCCATTTCTCTTTATTTCCTGAGCTTCTACACTAGCCCAAGCTGACATCAAGTCTTGCTTAGATCATAGGCAATAAGCACTGAACAGGTCTTTGTTCTACTCTTATAAACCTAAAATATTCTTTACAGAGTTGCCAAGGCAATCTCTTTCCAATATCAATCATATTATGTATGGGTCCCTTCTTTCACCATAAAACATTCCAGAGGCTTCCGGTTACAATTAAAATAAAATCCAGAAAGCTTACTCTGGCCTACAAGATCTTCCATCAACCAGCCCAGTTCTCTATACTTGTCTCATACCCTCTCCTGCTTGCTCACCATGCTGCAATCATGCTCATTTGTTCCTTTGTTCCTCAAATGCTCTAAGTTCACCCTAATCTCAACACTTTTGTCCTTGCTCTTCCCTCTCTCTGGAATGTTCTTCCTCCACATCACATGATTAGCTTCCTATCTTTCAGGTTTTATCTCAAATGGCATCAGAGAAAGATTTTCTCTAACTCTTCTTGCAAGGCAGGATCCAACCAGGAAGGGGGAAACCTTTCTAACTTTATTAAACAGAGGGAATTGAATATAGGCAATTCGTTATACATGTGATGGATAAGCTTTGGAGCCACACAATGGAGGACTACCCAAAGATTTGCAACAGCAGGAAACTCAGTACACCCAAGCCTGGAAAGCCAAAAGAAAGAAGTGGTATTATTAGATCCCATGAGCCAGGGTCACCAAGTGGAAGCTGGAAGAAGTTTGAGGCCAGCCCAGCAGAAGTTACAGCCACAGAAGAAACACAACCACTGCTAGGGACCCAACCAGCACAGAGATGGGAGGAAAATACCTTGGCCTCTTCCTTCCCTGCCCCTCTCATTTTCCACAAATGTCTCCCATTGGCTAAACCCATCTGGAAGCCAGCTGACACAGAAGCTTAGGAAACACATGCTATATCCCCCTGCCCCAACCATAATGATCACAGCAAGGAAGTGTAAAGGATGGAATGAAGGGCAAACAGCCCAAGACTAGGGCACTACCCCATTTCACCTTACCATCTCTCCTCAACTGCTCGATTTTGATCACATTACATTGTTTAGCCATCTTCATAGCACTCATTACTATCTACACATATCTTGATTATTTGCTTAAATATCACCAAATTAGAATGTAAGCATCATGGTCCTAGTCGGTATACATGAACAGCACCTGATATAGGCAGAGCATTCATTAATGATGTTTGTTGAAAATACACCAGATGAGTGATTACTCTGTCACCAGCATTGTGCCAGGAGCTTTACATGAACTATCTTATAGAATCCTTATAACAATCTCATGACTGTTTTATATATGAGGAATCTGAGGCTTAATGGAGTATTATGAAGCATTGCATCTTGGATAGATTCCAGGGCCCAGTAGGCTATCAATAATATAAACTCCAAAGGAGAAATGACCGTCTTATATATAATACATCAATATGACACTGCACCAACTTAAAAATTCAGTTTTGCTAATAACGAGTATCTTATTCAACACCTTCACCGGGCAGTGTTGGATAACGTAGTTGACACATGCTCATCAATTCTCTCTCTTCCAAAGAGAAAGCCAAAGGAAACAAATGTAAGGCATTGTGAATATAACACAGGTACCAATCACATGACCTCAATCTATTGATTCTCAGACAACAAAGGGCTTATTCAAAGATTTACATAGTGCCTTCATTTTAAACTGGACACTGGACAATATAAAATACTCTCAGTGCAACCCTTTAAATGTAATGTTAGAGATGCCTGGTTGCTCAGTCTGTTAAGCGTCTGACTTCAGCTCAGGTCATGATCTCACAATTTGTAAGTTCGAGCCCCTTGTTGGGCTCTGTGCTGACACCTCCGATCCTAGAGCCTGCTTCAGACTCTGTGCCTCTCTCTCCCTCTGCCCCTCCCCACTCATGCTCTATTTCTCTCTCTCCCAAAAATAAAAACATTAAAAAAATTTTTTTAGATAAATTAAAACAATGTAATTCTAGGTGTTAGTTTTCTTGGTAAAATAGGTTTATCTGAGGGGGGAAAAAAAAGACATCTGAGCTCTATCCGTATGGGTTCATATAGAATCAAACAGGAATCACAGAGCTGCATTAAATTTGGGGTCAAGTGTTTCACTCATGGCATCTGGCCATGGAGCATCTGTCCTTTGGAAAGGATGGAGAAGGAACCCAGGGAGGCTTTGCTTGAGGAAACACCAGAATCCCTACCCCAGCCCAGCTCCACGTTGGTGCCCACAGAGCGTGAATCATGGCTGCTCAGGCGGTCTCAGGGGAGAAGCCAAGATTCTGTCTTAAGCTTTTGAAGCAGCTCTTCATCTTGTAAGAATATCAGCTGTTCACTTTGTAACACAACCAGGCAGAAACCATTTCAGCCATTGGGCTCCATTAAACAATGACTTAATAAGATAATTAAATCCCCAAAGATATAGAAACAGGTACTGTCACTGTTGCCTTTGAGCCCAGATCAAGTTCATACTGTTTTATTTTAAGGCATAAATTTTATTAGGCTTTACATTAAATCAATAATGGAAGTCTAGACCAAAGTTTGGAGAACTGCGGATGTAGTCATAATGGATCCCTTGAAATCCTATTAAATAGGCTCTGAAATTGGCTTGGGACTATTGCCTTGTTTAGATGAGATGACAAGAGTTTCGACCATGGTCCTCCAGCTGTCATATCTTGATTGACTATCCATCACTAATTGGACTCCATAGGGTCATACAGGAAAAAATACATTTCCCTCCCTGAATGTGGTATTTCCAAGTTCTATGACTGGTCTTCCAAATGAACTCTCATAGGATACGAGACCCTATACACTGGTTTGTTATTTGCCTTCCAAATCTATTTCAAGTATTTGAGATGGCTTATAGATGTATGCACAGTACATCTATATAAGGGTTATTAAGTGAGACACTGGGGCGCCTGGGTGGCTCAGTCATTTGAATGTCCAACTCTTGGTTTCAGTTCAGGTCATGATCTCGCAGTTCATGAGTTTGAGCCCTGCACAGGGCTCAGGGCTGCTGGTGAGGAGCCTGCTTGGGATTCTCTCGCTCCCTCTCGCTCTCTGCACATCCCCTGCTTTCTCTTTCTCTCAAAGTAAATAAACTTAAAAAAATTATAAGTGAAAAACTCAAGGTGAATACATTATGGTATATACATACAACACAGTGTTCTACAGCCATTACAAATGATGATGCAACGCTCATGTTTTGATACAGAATGCTCTGTAACTTTCATTGTTAAGTGGACAATGTGCAGAATGGGAATACTATACTATAATCTGGTTCACAGAAAGGGAAAGATAAACACATATGAACTACCTTTGAAAGGATAGGTAACAAATTCTTAACAGTGGTTGCCTCTGGGGAAGAAAACTAGAGATACTTTATACCTCTTTTTAGCTTCTTAAAAAAATCATACGCATTTATTACTAATGAAATGAATATATATGCAAAAATTGAACCTCTTCCAAATCAAGAAAAAGTAAACTTTGGCAGATACTTTGGATGCCCCACTCAGATTTCCCTTCACAACGGCTATAAGTGTTGGATTCACAGTTGAGCCTTGCTGGCTCCCTTGCGTCAAGGTGGGATCCACTCTGGGATGCAAGGCATGCTCTAGAGCACCCTTTGGGCTCAGGCTGGTGCTGGTCTTCACCATGAACTCATCCTTCATGAGCTCTTTACCCTACACTGGACTCTCCTCTGGAGAACACTCTTTCAACCAACCACTTGCACAAAAATTTCTGCTCTGGCTCTATTTCTAGGGAATGTGACCAAAGAAAGTATTGTGGAAGAAAAAGGTATGTTGTACCAAATATTAAGACCAAATATTGTACCTAAGGGGCGCCTGGGTGGCTCAGTTGGTTGGGCAACCCACTTCAGCTCAGGTCATGATCTCATGGTTTGTGTGTTCGAACCCTGCATCAGGCTCTGTGCTGACAGCTCGGAACCTGGAGCCTGCTTCCAATTCTGTCTCCCTCTCTCTCTGCCCCTCCCCCATTCATGCTGTCTCTGTCTCAGAAATAAACATAAAAAAATTTTTTAAAAAAGGACTATAAAATAATGTATATGCTATCACCATATTGTAGTCAACAGTAACTTTGTGTCCTTTGAAAGTAAAACTGCCCCCACCCTTAAAAGCCTTTCACAAGTTTCCATTGTTCTCCAGATAAACACAGATTTCTTTAACAAATTTTACGAGACACTCTATCCAATCTGGACTCTGCATATCCCTCCAACCTCATCTGCACTCATTCCTCCTTATCTTTTCCTTCCAACCACATTGGCCTAACTGCAGTTTCTCCCACTTACCATGTTTCTTTCTACTGGAGTACACTTGCTCACATTTTCCCTGGATGTCCTTCCTTCCCTACTTTGCCTGATTAATATCTACTCCTTCAGATAGCCCCACAAACATTACTTTGACGGGGCGCCTGGGTGGCTCAGTCGGTTAAGCGTCTGACTTCAGCCAGGTCACGATCTCGCGGTCCGGGAGTTCGAGCCCCGCGTCAGGCTCTGGGCTGATGGCTCGGAGCCTGGAACCTGTTTCCGATTCTGTGTCTCCCTCTCTCTCTGCCCCTCCCCCGTTCATACTCTGTCTCTCTCTGTCCAAAAATAAATAAACGTTGAAAAAAAAATTTAAAAAAAAAACAAAACATTACTTTGACCAGAACAAATCCTCCCATTCCAAGTTCTCATAGTCCCATAGACTTATTTTCTTTTTTTCTCCATCTGTTTTTTACATGTTTGTTTATTTTTTGACAGCAAGAGACAGAGCACAGTAGTAGAGGGGCAGAGAGAGAGGGAGACACAGAATCTGAAGCAGGGTTCAGGCTCTGAGCCATCAGCACAGAGCCTAATGCAGGGCTCAAACCCATGAACCATGAGATCATGACCTGAGTCAAAGTCAGATGCTTAACGCACTGAGCCACCCAGCCTCCCCCCACAGACTTATTTTCTACACACATCTCAATATTGCAATTACAAGACTTATCTTGTATAACTCTTTAACAACTACTGAATTAATATGTAGACCCCTTCAGGAGAAGATCTTAGCTGCTTTTGCTCACTCCTGTATCTCTAGTGCCTGGGATAGTGTTTTCCACATTGCAAGTGCTCGGTAAAGTTTTGCTGAGTAAATATATTATGGTTAATGAACACAAACAGCTGAAATTCAATGCTAAATTTCCCTATGACCTTCTTAAAAGCCACACAAAATGGGAAAACCAGTTACTTAATTCTTAATAGAAAAAAATTAAATAATCAATTATTTATGAGGTAGCTCACCTCTGGTGGTGAAACCAGAGAAAATGTGCAACACTGTGTATTCAGTGAAAGGAGATTTTAATGGAAACACCCTCAAAACCATCCTCGCAATAAATAAAATGATGAGTTGTTTCCTTCATTGGTTCTGAACATAGTTATTAAGCATCTACTATATGCCAGGCACTCTGCTGTAGAGTGCAAAATTGGTAAATAGACACATACAAAATACCTGCTCTCATGGAATGTAGCTTCTAAGGACAGACTCAGGCAAAAGTCAACAAAACACAGATACATGGAACAAGTCAAGCAGAAATGCATGCAGTCATAATACAGTATGAGTGATGATTTAATCTCACCCAAGGAGTTGATTGACTTCAGATCTGAAGGCTGAGGAGGCTTTTCCTGAACACAGAAGAGTATTTACTCCAAGCAGAAGGTACCGTATGTGAAACTGCCCCATGGAGGAAGGCTATTATGGTAAGTTTGAGCCACTGTGGCTGAAACAAGGGCTGGAGTCTTGTGGAGTAAGAGGTTGAGCAGGTACACAAGAGTCAGACAATGAAGCCATGTGTCCTAGCACCAACGGAAAGCTACTGAAGGGTTTTCAGCAAATGGCTGACACAATCGGGCTTTTATTTCGAAAAGATCACTTGCCATCTAAAGGAGAACAGATTGTAGGGGACCCACTGAGAATATTGCAAGGGCGATGGGCAGGGGGTTGACGTTAGGTGTTGGAATAATCCAGATGATAAAGGGTGGCATTTTGGCCTGTGGTGATGATGCAAATATGGATGGGAGGGAGCATATTTGTTGTAGTTGCGTATCATAGGGCCAAAGCAATTCTCTCCAAAGGGCAAAACAATGTGTGCCAGGTACACAGCTCTCCCATGAACAGGTCTCAATAAAATCTAAATTTTAGAGAACCTGAAAACTAGATTGGTAATACTTCACAGATGTGTCTCATAATTAAGCTTCCAAGGAGGCCGAGAATTCAAATTTAAACTATTTACGAAGCACGGAGATGATGACATCCACAGAGCTAAAAGTGACAAGCATAGGTTCTCGCTGAGCTAGAAGCACAGTTAATAATTAAATCCTCCTATAAAAGCCAAAGATCCTGCTACATATGTTGCATATATTGATACAAATATATGCTTAAGTTAATTAGAAGGAACTATATAAAGTTCTTCCAAAATGGGAGGATTGATCTCCCCAATTCATTTTTTTTAGTACCTTTCTTCGTAAACTACTCAGGTTAAAAGGACACATTGAGGGGCACCTCGGTGGCTCCGTTGGTTAAGCGTCCAACTTTGGATCAGATAATGATCTCGCGGTTCACAAGTTCGAGCCCCACGTGGGGCTCTGTGCTGACAGCTCAGAGCCTGGAGCAGGCTTCCGATTCTGAGCCTCCTTCTCTCTCTGCCCCTCCCCCACTCATGCTGTCTCTCAAAAATAAATAAATGTTAAAAAAAAGATTGGAAAAAAAACACATTGAGGTATGGTTACAGTGTGGCATCTAAGTCAGGTAGAATCAATCATTGGCATTCACTATCAAAGCAACTTTTCTAACTAAGTCTATCTTTTGCACAACGTTATCCAAACAAAGATTATTCCTGTTCAGGAGTACCTCACTGTACACGGGCAGGACATTCTATAGCTATCGGGTTTTTTGTTTGTTTGTTTGTTTGTTTTAAATAAGGAACCTTGGATGGAGATTATTAGCCTGGACTGTTTAAAAGGGCAAGTGTGAGGACTGAATTCCTGCGGATCCCAATTAGCTCCAAATTGAAATGATAGGATTTTCAGGTTGAAAGAATTTCAGAGGTGATCTTATAAAGTTTTACAGATCAGAAACCTGAGACACAAGGCAATGAACGCCCCAAGGTCAGCAAGCAGTCTAGTGACAGAGCTGGGGTTTAAAAAAATTTTTTTAATGTTTATTTATTTGTGTGTGGTGTGTGTGTGTGTGTGTGTGTGTGAGAGAGAGAGAGAAAGAGGAGAGAGAGAGAGAGAGAGAGAGAGAGAGAGAGAGAGAGAGAGAGAGGGAGGGAGGGAGAAAGTGTGGGCGAGTGAACAGAGGGGGGGCAGAGAGAGACAGAGACACAGAATCTGAAGCAGGCTCCAGGATTCGAGCTGTCATCACAGGACGGACCCAGGGCTTGAACTCAGGAACTGTGAGATCATGACCTGAGCCAAAGTCGGATTCTTAACCGACTTAGCCACCCAGGCGCCCCGACAGAGTTGTTGGTTTGTATTTTTTTATTTATGTTTTTGTTTTTTAATTTTATATTTGAGAGGGAGAAAGAGAAACAGAGCATGAGCAGGGGAGGAGCAGAGAGAGGGAGACACAGAATCTGAAGCAGGCTCCAGGCTCCGAGCTGTCAGCACAGAGCTGGGGCTAGAAATCACGAGCAGGGAGATCATGACCTGAGCCAAAGTTGAATGCTTAACCAAATGAGCCACCCAGGTGCCCCAGACAAAGCTGCTTTTTTTTTTTTTTTAACGTTTATTTATTTTTGAGACAGAGAGAGATAGAGCATGAACAGGGGAGGGTCAGAGAGAGGGAGACACAGAATCTGAAACAGGCTCCAGGCTCTGAGCTGTCAGCACAGAGCCCGACGCGGGACTCGAACTCACGGACCGTGAGATCATGACCTGAGCCGAAGTCGGCCGCTTAACCGACTGAGCCACCCAGGCGCCCCACAAAGCTGTTTTTAAAACCTAGTCAAACCAGGCCACTCGACCCCCACTACCCCCAAAAAACCTTACATAACCGTGCTCTTGCATGAATACAATTGGTCCTGATATCCTAGGTAGTCAACTGACATATGTGTTTTATGTTTGTGGTTTATTTGAATATGTAGAAACTCAGAGTAGGTTAAGAAGAAGAGGGTTTTGGGGCGCCTGGGTGGCGCAGTCGGTTAAGCGTCCGACTTCAGCCAGGTCACGATCTCGCGGTCCGTGAGTTCGAGCCCCGCGTCGGGCTCTGGGCTGATGGCTCAGAGCCTGGAGCCTGTTTCCGATTCTGTGTCTCCCTCTCTCTCTGCCCCTCCCCCGTTCATGCTCTGTCTCTCTTTGTCCCAAAAATGAATAAATGTTGGAAAAAAAAAAAAAGAAGAAGAGGGTTTTTACTGGAAATATAGTAGATGGCTAATATATTCAAGGGGAGGGATGAATAATCAATCTCAGGGAAATGCTGTAACTAGGGTGTCACAAGAGATCTCATCAGTAAGCCCCAGAATTGATTCCCTGGAAAATACCACTGGCCTTCCCACTTCTTTTATCTCAGACCAAAACAACAATT
This sequence comes from Leopardus geoffroyi, assembly GCF_018350155.1. NCBI lineage: Eukaryota > Metazoa > Chordata > Mammalia > Carnivora > Felidae > Leopardus > Leopardus geoffroyi. Next base: position 30,593,450 of record NC_059340.1, on the reverse strand, counting down.
TCCAGGAGGGGGTGCTGCTTCCAGCGATAATGGTCACCTGTGTATCAGACCGATAGTTCCAACAAGAATGACTCGAAAAGCTGGAAATTGTTAAAAATATGTTTGAAGCCATTGGAAAGCTACCAAGGTGGCCAGTACATGAGGAAAAGCTCAATATTCTGTCCTAAGATCCCCACGGAGGCTCTTGCCAGTTTGGAAGCAGCGTACAGGTGAGAAGCCAGTCAGAAAGTGATAAGGAAAGGGTTAAAAAGAACAACTCTTTCAAAAATCTTAGGGCCCTGGCTAAAAGTAAACTTCATGGTGACTAACATAGCCATACCTTGAGGGACCAAAGTCCCGGAGAAGATGAAAGTAATCTTGACATTTGCTCTTTGCGTTTCCTGTTGAGGCCTTTATCAATTTGTAACCAGTGGCTGAGAGGCTGAGAAGGCAAAGAGAAAGCATAAACTTAAATCCCAGGAGGCTAGCTGAGTTTATAGTGGCTGCACAGTGGTGGTAAGACAAAAATTGGAGGTAGGATTAGCCAAAAATAAGTCGCTCAGATAAAAACCCCAAGGTTTTTCACTGGGATTCCTCAAGCACTCCACCCTAGAATTAAGGGCAAACTGAATATAAAACATCCCATAAAAAGACAAATCCAGCTTCCGGTCAGATCAGTCTCATCCCAGATAAAGATCACCTGCCTCTACTTTAGCTGCCTTCCAAAATCAAAATCCAGAGGTTGATTAACATCATCCAGAGTTCTTACAATGTTTCATATGTTTATCTGGCATTTCATAAAACTCCAGTAATATCAAGTGATAAGATAAAGAGGAAAAACAAGCTAATCAATTATCAACTAGAAAAATTAAAATAACTTTATTATATTCAAGAAAATAAGTAACAAGATGGAGAATTTAACCAGAGAATTACAGTCTACATCAAAGAATCAAAGAGACATTCTAGAACTTTAAAAATACCAAAATACAAATTAAGAATTCAGGGAGCCTGGGTGGCTCAGTTGGTTAAGGGTCTGACTCTTTCTTTCTTTTTTTAATGTTTATTTATTCTGAGAGAGAGAGAGAGAGAATGTGAGGAGGGGAGGGGCAGAAAGAGAGAATCCCAAGCAGGCTCCGTGCTGTCAGCACAAAGCCTGACATAGGGCTTGAACTCACAAATCGTGAGATCATGACCTGAGCCAAAACCAAGAGTTGCACACTCAACTGACTGAGTCACCCTGGTGCCCTAAGCATCCAACTCCTGATCTCAGCTCAGATGTTGATCTTTGAGTCATGAGTTCAAGCCACACATTGGGCTTCATGCTGGGCATGAAGCCTACTTTAAAAAAAAAAAAATTAAGAATTCAGTACATAGTTTAACATCAGATTAAACAAAAACTAACAGCATTAGTCTATCTCAAGATATATCAATAGAACATATTAAGAATGGGACAGAGAGATAAATAAAATGATGGGAAACACATCTTAAAAAGCATCAGGGGGTATATGAGACTTCTGGAAAAGCTCCAATCTTCATGTAATTGGATGCCCAGTAAGCGAGGAGAGAAAGACTGGTGGAAGGCAGGAGAAGCAATTTTGTAAAGAATTTCCCAAAAATGACTTAAGACATTGAACCACTTTTTCAAGAAACTCCACAAATCCCAAGTAGGCATAATAACTACATATTATTATATATATGATATGTATGATATATATGTTTTTTTAACTTAGATACATCACAGTAAAACTTCCAAAACCCAACGGCAATCAGAAAAATTTTAAAGCAACCAGACGAAAAAGAAGCATTACTTTCGAAAGAACAATAGTAAGAATTATAGATGACTTCTTAGCAATAACGATGGAAGCCAGAAGACAATGGAATAATACCTTTAAAGTACTAAAAAACTTAGACAGGTGACTCTGCTTGAACTTTCTTTGGTCAAATGCCCAGCCCTGGGTAACTTGGGCACTATGGAATAAGTTTCCCAAAGGAAACAGGGACTATAACCAGTAGAAGAGCTAGGACGAAATATACAAGGCAAATAGAAATAAGAATTATCTATGCACTGATTTAATCCTCATGACAACTTTCTGTGGAAGGTAGAGAAATAGTTTGCCCAAGGTCATACAGTGAGCTGTCAAGATGCGACTCAAAGCCAGGTCTAACTTCCAATCTCATACCCTTAACCTATATTCCCCACAGAACGCCTTGTAAAGAAGGAAGGAAGCTGGCAGTCAGGTTGTGTGAGTCAAACCTGGCAGTCCCAGGATGGCAGACGTTGCAGCCTGATCCACCTATCCAAAAGGGGATCTTTTTTAGAATCCAGGGAAAAAAAAACAATCTTTCTTAGAGATAAAAATCAACATTTCACTGAAGAGCTGGCAACATTTCACTCATACGTAAAATATGTAGCTCCTCTATTTTCCATCTAATGTGCAAAATTATCCTTCCAATAAAGGACCTAACTCAAATACAAGGGACTCGTGACTGTCTTGTTTATAAACAAAACCGAGGCAACACACACATCCACGCAATAACCCAAGTACATTAAACACACTCCCACGTGAGAATGATAATAATAAATAGTGTAGCCGTAATGAGCCAATCTTTCCAGTTTGATGATGTTATGTCTTGACACACAAAGGAATGGATGGAACTGTGTAGCTAATGAAGTTGCTTAAACTCTTGGTATTTTGGTGAATTACACCCATGGTGAGATGAAATAAATATCTGGCTAAGGGCTTTCTCCTGGAACTTTGCCAACGTTCACTCTTTTTTAATGATTAACAAGTCACTGAAGGGTTATTTTCCCCGTCCTTCCAAATCAGATGCAATAAACATACATTAAAAGAGGACAGCACTTCAGAAAAATTATCCAGGCCCTTCAGAACAAACTCCAATCCTACTTGTCTGGCACAAGTGATTCATTTCATTTCGGAGTGGTGTTTTCTTATTTTGAGCATCCATTTCACCATCCAAAAACACCCTGTCAAATCAGACTTAGACACAGCCTATTAAAATGTTAGGCTTTACCTGATAAAATATAATTATAGCACTTCTGACATTTTTACATAGCACACACATGCTTCAAGCCAATTTTGCTGGAGTTAAGATTTTTCCTTTAGATGTGTGAATGCATGATGAGGCTGTAAGAAAATATCATTATGTCAAACTCTAATATAGTTGAGAAAATGAATCCAGTATAAATTACAAAAACCAAACTAGAAGGTCTATAAAATGAGTACAAATGGATAAAAATGGTGACAAAGGTTATTTGTCAAAACACTAAGAGAGCTCTTCAGATCGTGCAATTAAATAAAGACTAGGGTGGCATCTAGTTGCTTAAAGGTTTATCAATCAATTTTTCAGCTTACTGGGGCCATGGTTTATCATCTGGGGAGCTTTCAAAAATTGCCAATACTTAGACCACATTCCAGACCATATAAATCCGAATTTCTGGAGGCGAAACCCAGGTATTAATGTTTGTTTTTTTTTTTTAAAGTTATACTCCCTTGTGTCACTAATGTATGGCCATGGTCAATGATGACCGCACAGTTAGCACCTGAAAGTGGTTCAACAGTTAGGTCAGCTTGCTTATGTGTTACCTTTCAATATGCATTCAACCCTAGCCATAACAGAAGTACCAAGGTCCCTTAGATAAAGTGAGTTGTGATAAAGATGTCCACAAGTTCTTTGGTCCTCCTCCATTAAAAGGATGGGGGTATAAGCGGCCCTGGGTGACTCAATCGGTTAAGCGTCCAACGTCAGCTCAGGTCATGATCTCGTGGTCTGTAAGTTTGAGTCCCGCATCGGGCTCTGGGCTGACAGCTCAGAGCCTGGAGCCTGTTTCAGATTCTGTGTCTCCCTCTCTCTCTGACCCTCCCCCGTTCATGCGCGCACTCTCTCTCTCTTTCTCTGTCCCTCTGTCAAAAATAAATAAACATTAAAAAAAACTTTATTTTTAGAGAGAGAACATGAGCAGGGGAGGGGTAGAGAGAGAAGCAAACAGAGAGAATCCCAAGCAGGCTCTGCACTGCCAGCACAGAGGCTGACACAGGGCTCAAGCTCATGAACCTCAAGACCATGACCTGAGCTGAAACCAAGAGTCAGATGCTTAACCGACTGAGCCACCCAGGCACCCCTAGTGATTCATTTCTAAGGAACAGAATGTGGCAGAAGTCACAGGAGGTAATTTCTAAGATTCAGTCATCAACATTGCAGCTTCCTCCTTGCTCTCTCTTAGATCACTGACTCTGGAGAAAGCCAGCTGCCATGTTGTAAGGACACTCAAGCTGTCCTATGGAGTGGCCCATGTGGCAAAGAACCGGGGTATCCTGCTAACAGCCATGTGAGTGAGTCACCTTGAAAGTGGATCCCCCAATCCTAGTCAAGCCTTCAGATGACCATAACCCCAGCCAATATCTTGACTTCAGTTTCATGTAAGATCCTGAGTCTGAACTACCCAGCTAAGATGCTCTTGAATTCCTGACGGACAGATACTGTGAGATAATAAATATTCAGTGTTTTAAGCTAAATTTGGGGATAATTTGTTACACAGAAACAGATAACTAACACAGGGAGCCAGTCTTGAAACAGACACCAAATAATTAGGACTGTCCATCCGGCAGTCACTAGGGCATAACATTAAACTTAACATGTGGTAGGCATTCGATAAATATTTGTGGAATAAATAAATGATTGATTGGTTAATCAATGAGCAACAGAAGAGTTGACTGACTGAACAATGGAAGAGTTTTCCCTTCTCGGGTGCTCCACAGATTACCAGAAGTCTCCATCTATCTCGTGACCATCACCAAGCTTTCAGTCTGCACCAAGCCTATAGTATGAAAGAATTAAGGTTCCCAATCAACAGAAATGTGCCCCTCGTACTAGAAATAACACATAGTATGTCCTGCTTCAGCTTGGCAGAAAAACTTTCTTATTATTTATGCCCCTTTGGGGAATCTTCAATGCTGGGGATCTTGTTACCCTCGCTTTTGATCTTGTAGATCAGTAGGACTTTTTTCTTGCTTTAAACGTTCCTAATTCAACATTCAACAGTCCAATTTCCTTAAATAACTAATTAATTATCCATTTTGTCACTAACAGTTCATTCCTCACCTAACTCCTAGCAGTCAGCTTCTCGCTTCTCACTGAGTCTTTGAGTGATATTATTACTCTCATCCATTGCTCAAGGGGCACATGCCCTCTTGGTCACCCATTCCCTGGACGGAATTGTTTCTTCTTTTCTTTCCCATTCAGGGAGCAGAGAAGTTCTCTAAAACTGTGGTTCCTGAGTCCTTTAAGAATTATTTGGCAGATTGGCTCAAAATGTAGTGCTTGGGATTTGCTTCCACACATCCTAATGGTGCAGGACAAGGGAGGGGACCCAAATCCATATATACATAGACATATGAGTTTATTTGTGTAAGTAATCTCTATACCCAATGGGTCACTCCAATGCATGGCCCCAAGATCAAGAGTCACGCTCTTCCAACTGAGCCAGCCAGGCACCCCTACGTCCATATGTATTTTTTAAAGACTCTGAGTTGTTAAAGAAGTTATTGCATTTCAACGTCCTTGTGCTTTTGTTATTTAAAAAGGATACACTTCCCAAAAACTTTATATCCTATTTTTAGCTAAGGTTAATAAAGCGTGCTTGGGTTTTTCTTTTCTTACCCTCTTCCCGGAGGCCTGGACATTGCAAAGGTAATTTAACAAATGGGAACAGAGCACATTTGGTAATGGAATTCAAAGTGGTCATGGGGGGTCAGATAAAAAAACTCCTTTCAACATAATAATGGCAATAACTCAGAGCCCAGAGGAAGACCATTGTGCATTGTGGCAGTTTCGCTGTCCAAGACTGTCAACGCTTTACCCACAGGGTTCAAAGTCACCATCTACCTTCAACCCAGACCCCCATCCTTGCACTTATCTTCAGTGGAACCAGATGTAGCTGAGCAAGTGACATCCTATTTTTAAATACTGAGTAGAAGAGGAGGATATCATGAGGGGAGCCGAAGGGGGTTAAAGTCAACCACAACCATGAGGAGAAAGCACTTGCACCAATACATGAGGACTTGTCCCTGTCAAGACGCTGGTGACAAACCTGTGTACAAAGGAGGAGCCACCTCCCACCCCCTCCAGTTTTCAGTGGCCTCTGTATGGTTTGATAAAGGACCTGACCTGAAAAAGGTATATATTTTTTTAACCTTCCCCTGGACTGTATGTATATAACCAGTAAATGCTGAGATTCTTTAATCATGGGCCCTACCTGACTCCCTTCCACTCTTAAGGGTTTAGTTATGGGGTTTTATTACGAGCAGCCCCAAATTATCTACCAGTATGAAAGGCAAGTAACAGTTTCCATGAACTCAAACACAAGGAAAAAATCGAGGATATTCATAACTTACTATTTTCAATCTGATAGCTGTTTCCACAGGCAATAACTCACTTCTAAACCAGCCAAAAGACATTAGACCACCGATGCATCTCAGAGATTTGCCAGCCCACATACATGTTCCCAACCTTAATGTACCTGGAGAAGTCCCAACCAGATAAGAAAAAGAATTAAGCCAATAGCATGTTCTTCTAAATTCACATCTGTCCTCGGTAAGTAAGAGAGGGGTTCTTTTCGAGGAGGATTCGGGCTACTTGCATTTTAGGCCGGGTAGCATGTGGGTAGGGTGCCCCCACAGACCATGTGGGTTTCATTTTCCACCAAGAGCTGGCAGGAAATTGACCACCCTAATGTGACTGGCACACGGATGCACAGCCTCCCCTCCAGGAAATGGATCAAGTTGATTTTTGAGAAATATGCTTGATGTCTCTGTGTTTCTTTTGTTGGCGGGCTCACAGAATGCCAAGGCTCCTGGGGAGTTGCCGTCTGTATGACTGGCCAGCAGGGTCCTGCAGGAGGCCTGCCTGCCCAAGCCAAGAGATGCCCATTTCCTCCCCCAATGGGCTGTTCTTCTGGCTCCTCGCCTCCTCCTCTGCCCTGTGTGCCCCATCACCCTACGTGCTGCCTCATTTGGGAGTCCACTGAGCCCTTTCCCCCTCAAGTAGAGTGAAGCAGTTGGGAAATGAGAGAGTTTATGCACCAAAATTCAAGAGCAAATGGTATTTTTCCATTCCAGAGGTTTTCAAACTTTGTTGATATTGTTGTTTTAGCATCAGGGTTATGAGGGAATTTTCTTTTTTTTTTTTTTTTTTTGAAAACAATTTTCTAACGTTTATTTTTCAGCAAAAGAGAGAGACAGAGCATGAGCATGGGAAGGGAAGAGAGAAGGGGAGACAGAGAATCAGAAGCAGGCTCCAGGCTGTGAGCTGTCAGCACAGAGCTCAATACGGGGCTTGAACCCACAAACTGTGAGATCATGACCTGAGCTGAAGTCGAACGCTTAACCAACTAAGCCACCCAGGCGCCCTGAGGGAATTTTTTAAAGTGATGGAAATGTTCTACATCTCCAGGGGGCTGATGTTTATATGCGTATATGGATTTGTTAAAATCCATTGAACGTACACTCAATATGTGTATGTTTCATTGTACATCTATCGTACTCCAATAAACTAGCTTTTTAAAATGCAGAACCTAAGCCCAGTAAGTATCATAGGGTTTTAAAAAGTATGAATCATTTGGGTTCCAGTGCCGGGTACCGTGGAGGAAGCACAGCCCACCTTGTCTCTCCCATGCAATTAAAAACCTTGCAAAGAATACTTGAGACAACATCTGAGGACTCTGATTGGAGGTGGGGGAAAGGAGGGGTGGGAACAGAACTCAAAGCAAGACCAATCCAGCAGTGAATTTCTGCGATTTTTCTCTTCACTAGCATCCACAGCCTGGACTGAAAGGCAGGCCAAGACCCAGAATTAGGTACTGGCAATAAGTAAGGCAGACAGTAAGAACTCCAAGAGAACCTTCATTCTAGTCTAATGAGGAGAGATGTCCCTAAAGGTCTCAGGAAGGAGGTGATTTCTCCTATCATGCCTTTTCCATTTTCCGGTCCCCCAGCCCCCACCCCCAAGTATCTTAGGACAGCAGGGTCCACAGTGATGGCCACAGCTGGGCAAGTTTCTCCTGAAACCAGAGAGAGGGAAAGAGCATTTCTACTGTTTCTTGACCACCTCTCTCCTCCCATCTCTTGGCTTCAGCGTAAGATACAGTCATGGGAAGTGTAGGACAGAGGGGACAATAAAGCTCTGGGTTTCTAATCAGAAGGGAAGGAAGGGAAGAAGGGGCCATGGGAGCATTAGGGAAAGCATCAGGAGAATCGCAGAGAGAATTCTTAAGATCTTTTGTCTCTCTTGAGCCCCGGAAGACAGGTCTAGTGCTGGGCGTGTCTGGTCTGTTTTCCCTAGGGCAGTGCCCTGAAATGCCCAGTTTGTGTGCTTTTCCTGCATCCTACAGAGTTGGCCAGGCTTTCTGCACCTGCTAGCTAGTGGTCTGCGAAGGCTCACACTCTCCATCCATGGGATCACTGGCAGGGACCTGGACACAAGGGGAGGAGAATGAATTTGGAGGATCATTGGGGCTGCCCATGGGCCAGTTTGGGGGGGGTGGTCCACAGACTAGGCATCCCCAGCAGCTTGTAGGAGGGCTTTCTGATGGAGTCCGTGAAGAAGCTAAGAGGATGTGCATCCCTTTGGTGCATTCTGAGCTCTGGTTGCTATGGCTCTCCCTGGCCTTCCATCAAGCAGCTCACCTCAGCATTCTGGATGGAGGAGACAGAAGTCCTCTTGGGCAATGTCCTACATGGCTGGGAAACCAGGTTCCTACTCACGTGCTCTCACTCGCCCCCACTGGAGAAATGATGGATTGAAGGGGTCTCTTGGCACTGAGATACGTGCTATGGAGCAGAGGGTACAGTGAAATTGTTCTTACCCCCTTCGATGTGTCTCTTCTTGGTGCTTTTGCTCCAGCCAGGTGCTAGAATGTCTCCACTGGACTCCCAGATTCCCAAGAAGGTACTGTCTTCCACAGGTGACTGTCAAAGTCAAAGTCGTGTGGAGGGGGCCCAAGTAGAAACCCCTATTCCACCATCTTACGGACATAATTTGTTATTTGCTTTCATTACACTTTCTTGAAATTTTCGCTTCTGTTGGACATGTTCCCTAACTAAAAGCTTTAAAAAAAAAAAAAATGAAAAGGGATCGCTCCAGTTAAAACAGAACTGGAAGGCCGCAGGCATACTCGTGAACTATACTCTTTCTGGCGGTCGTATCTGAGTGAACTCCTTCCCCCAGCCCTCTAAAGTTCAACAGCAAGATTCGTCCCATTTGTCCATACTCCTTCAATGCAAGCAACAAATATTTTTCAAACACTCCCACGTTGAAGCCTGTGCACCCAGCTCTTCACTGAGCACGAGGAGAATTTATAAAAAATAAATAAAAAAAAAAAAACACCTACATCCCCTACATCCAATGTGAGAGTCACAGACTGTTGTCATGTAATTTGGGGACAGAGAGGTGGTTTTCCCTTCCGGGGTGCCTTTCATGGGAGAGGGGAGGACCTGTTGTTTTCCAGCTCTGTTATCCTTCATGACACAGAAGCGAATAATTCCACTCACCCAGAAGGTCCCTGGTCCAGTGATGGTCACGGTGAAGGTGCAGAACCCACAAACTGGAAACAGAGGTGTTTTCCCGAGCCAGACCCACCCTCTGAGTACTGGTGGAATCAGCCAGATATCCCTGTCGGTCCTGTGAAAACGCTCCCAAGAAAGGAGTCCCCTTTGCCACCCCCGCTCCACATCAATGAAGTCCCATTGCATTGAAATATCTCACAATTCCCCATCGCAGGCAAGCACTGAGAATCTCTGGAGACTGCGGATTTTCCTCAGTGCCCATTTCCTCCTCCTCTTTTATTAGCATCTGGCACAGTGGCCTGCGGTGGCTGCTGACATTGACAGCCCCAGGGGTGCTCAGGAAGTTTTTCCTTGCTATTGTCCAATAATTCTCACTCAGTGCTGACTGTAGCTTTCTTCTTCAATTAGCAATGTAAATGTGATTGCCTTGGCTCCATAATGAGGTTTTCGTGGTAACACCACCACGGGGGAGGCCACCATCCCCTGGGGGCAAAGCTGTCTGTCTGCTGGAGTCCAGCTGAGGCTGGGAGGGTGTTTATAAGAACATTGTCATAGATTGATTGATAGGGACTTCCAAAGAGCATTGTCAGCCAAGATTCGGATTAAAGGAATGAACCATGGCGCCAGCCTTCTGGGTCCGGGGAGCGCTATTTCCCCACATGAAGAGCTTAACACAGCAATGAAAAGGAAACTGTTTTGGTCTTTCCCTCTTCTCTGGAACTTCCTTCTGGGGACAGAAGGGCAAGGAATTCCTTCATCCTCTAACCTCCCAGAAGGAGCTGAGTGGACACACACCAAGTTCTCAGTTGGTGATTTGAGTGAAGAAAAAACCAGCCCGCACCTTCTAGAAAAAATGTGGCAGATGCTCCAGGTGGATCAGAACCAGAGTTGTTTACTGTTGTCTTGCCCACTTGCTTGTTTTCTCTGGGTTTGGTTCAGCTCTGTGTCACCACTGCCAGGACATTGCATCAGCCTTCATTTGGAAGAGCTTTATCAAGACGCTGTCACTCTTACCAATTAACTTGCCTCCTTGATCTCGCCCCTGCCTATTTTCCACCCTTGTGACCTACCTTTCCCTTCACTTGCTTTATTCTAGCCCACCAGCCTCCAGATCTTTGCACATGCTGTCCCACCCACCTGGGAGACTATTTCCTCCTTCCATCTGGCTAACTCCCCGCCATCTTTTGTGTGTCCACGTAAGGACCACTTCTACAGGGAGGCTTCCCTGACTCTTCAGGCTGCTTTAGCCTCTCTGTTATATGTTCTCACAACTCCCCACGTGTTCCCTCCCGGGGACGCAGCACGGGCTAATCACATAACCGTACAGAACACCTCCCTTTTTTCCAGGTCTCCCCTCCATTAGCATATGAGCTGTTTATGGGCAGAAACAGCATCTGTCTTGTTCTCTGCCAGAAGCTCAGTGCCTGGCACATGGTAGATGTTTACCAACTACTCTCTGAGCAATTTAATGGCAAAGGAGTAAGGGAAAAAGGCACGGGGAGACAGATGGAAGAAAGGCAGTAAGAAAGGCATTTTAGCACAATGATAGAGAACGAGAAGGGTCTCAAACAAAATGCAATGCACCTGAAAATTGAAATAATAGCTTCCTCACCCTTGGCTCCCTCTCGCTGCTACTAATAATATAACAACACTCTTCTACACGATCTCCTTGGGACCTCACAGTCCAATGGACTGGCTGACCAGGCACTGTCCTCCCCGATCATCTTACTGTGTGAGAAGGTGACCGGTTCGGCCTGTTTCCCTGACCTGTTCAAGGTCATTCGGCTGAGAAAAGGCAGCGCCCTGCACTTGAGCCCATAGTGTGCAGGACATCTATGGCCACCGCACAGATCCGCTCCCTCTCCTGGCCCCATCTCCGTTCTGTCCCCAGAGGAAAATGTTCGGGAGCCATTTGTTATCGCTTCTCCACCTGCTCCTTTGGAAAAGAGATTTTTGCCACTAGAGGAGCTGTTAAAATGAGGAGGGAGCTGCTTCATCTGCAGGTGCTGTAAATAAAGATGAGGCTGCTCTGGTCCCAAAGGCTATTTAACTTTAATTGCATCCAGAACAGATTGGCGAGTGAGAGGTGACTCAGGCGCGATTCTTCAGGAGGAGGGATGACAAAGTGTAATAAAGTTTATTTTTTGCCTTCTTTTCTTCAAGTAATGCCATTAAAAACTGGCTTGCACCTGATGACATAAAACGGTGGGGTTCTGAAGCATAAAGGGGCCTTCAAACCAGGGCACTCCAAGTGGCCACCAAAGGAAAGTGGAGACATTTACAAGACCTGCCAAAACACACGGCAGCCGGCACGGCTTCACCTGCAGCCACCGTTTCCAAGAACGCGGGAGATGGAAGCAAACATAGCATTCATGCAACACAATTTTATTGAGCACCTACTCTGTGCCAGATACTGTCTAAGGCTTGGGGATGGAGCATGGAGCAAAGTAAAATCCGTGCCTTTTGGAACCCACCTCCTTCTTACGGGACAGCCGCATACACCTGTGCACCGCAAAACTCTGAGGGTGCCGTTCCTGTCACAGCAGTGGAAATAAATCTACATACACAGTGCCCAACTTGCTCAACTGTACACAGCAGTCCTCCCCGCCCCTCACTGCTCCTATACTGGGCCAGGCCACCATCATTCCCTGGTGGAAATCACTGTGTTACCCTCCTAATTGGTCTCCCTGATCCTACCCTGCCCCCTCCAATAGTCTTTTCTCAGGACAGCAGACCCTATACGTGCATCCCTATGCACAAATGCACACAGCTCTCCAGGATACACACTGAGGTCTCCACGGGACTTGAACATGTGTATTGCCAACTTTGCTGAATCATTCCACACGCGCCCACCAAAAGCATTTACAAGTTCCTGCAGCTCCAAATGCCTGTCCTTTTGATGGCGACCCTCTCGTGTATGTCTTCAGGACATCTTGCAGATGAAAAAAAGAGCAATTAGGAGGCATCTCTGTCTTGAAGTCAAAACCCCGTTCCTCCCCAGCACTGCAAGAAAAGGGTGACTGCTGAGAAGTGGAAATTAGGCGAGCTACGTGATGATGAACTTGCTCTAGGTTAGGTCTGGAGAGCAGTCATTTCCTCTGGGTTTCCACCGACGACTTCATATGTGGAGAACATCTGTCACAGGCAGAGCACGGGGAATGACAAGGCGCTCGTGCCGTAATGATTTTCCTTCCTGTTTATCGCAAAGGAGATGATCAATCAAGGCAGGGGCACTGGAGCGGGGCCAACCAAGAGGCTGATCAGACAAGATGCTCACAGATCTGGCCATGGGCTAGCGCCTTCTTGTGTGAGTCTGGTTACCGGCTCTCTCTTCCTCCCTGCCTCATTTGTTTGTTCTACCAGGAGCTTCCGAGAGCCCCCCAAGCACCAGGGACGCCACACTGAACAAGCAGACAAGGTCCTGCCTCCCAGGACCTTACATTCCACTAGGAAAATAAATGGAGCCCCAGGCCATCAACTCCACTAGTGTTTACTGAGCACCTATATGATGCTGGGTGGCAGATTCAGAGCTTGACAAGGCGTGGTCCCTGTCTTCAAGAAGCTTACCGACTGGTTCGGCCGACTTCCATGCACGATGCAATAGGGACTGTGATAGATATGGGTACCAAGGGCCTATCAGAGCTCAGGCAGAAATATCTAGACCAGATTCCAGACTCAGGCTATTACATTCACAAGGATTAATTCCTAACTCCCTTTAGTAGGAAGACAGAGGCCAAGGGGACAGGACACAACACCTACAAGTTCCGATGGGAATTTTGGGGGAGCATATTGTAAGGCAGGGTCCATGAGAAGTATCTAATCAAGAAAAGTCTGTGATGCTTGATTCCCAGGGGAGAGAAGGTCAATGAATACCCTGTGTATAGTACCCTTGAACTTCTGCCCCAACTTCAGATCACTCAAACAACAGGAACCGTTCATTAAACCTGTTCACAGGGGCGCCTGGGTGGCTGAGTCAGTTGAGCGACCGACTCTTGGTTTCGGCTCAGGTCGTGATCTCGTGCTTCCTGAGTTCAAGCACCGCACCAGGGGTCCCGCTGACAGGGCAGAGACTGCATGGGATTTTCTCTCTCTCTTCGCCCCTCTCTGCCCCTCCCGACTCTCTTGCTCTCAAAATAAGTAAATAAAAACTTAAGTAAAGAAAAAAACCCTGTTCACACATTACCCTCTTTAATTCCCTTAATAACTCAAACAAGGAGGCATTTGAATCTGTGTTTTAGAAGAAAACAGAAACCATGAGAAGTTATTTTCCCCATGTTGCACAGCTAATAATTTCCAAAACCACAACCTGAACCCAACCCTACTGGGCCCTACAGCCCTAGCAGCACTGTGTCCAACATTCCATGGTGAATGCGGTGAGTAACATGAAAGTCGACGCAGGCATCCCTTTCCCCTTTCTCCCAAAGGCTGAAGCTGGCCCCACTCTGGTCTCACTTGACCACCACCAGTGTCATTCACAAAACTCCACCTCCAGTGACCCAGACCTCTTGTGTTCTTAGGGAGAACTGAGCCCCGAGGATGAGGAATATGGGTCCATACACACTCACATGCCTGTGTCAGCGTGCACTGGGCGTTTTGCACCAAGTGATCCCCAGGAGAGGATCAGCTTGGCTCAGAGAAGCACGTGACCTCACGACCTTGGCTCCTTTGTTGTTGGGCTGACCAGACACCCGGCCACAGGGAGCCTGAAGTCAGCCCCAGGATACAGGTCGGTTGACCTGGCTGATAATCACATGCCTCTTACTTCATTTTCGTCCCATCCTTCGTTCTTCCCATACCCATTATCACATTTACTGAGCTCCTACTTCCCACCGAGAAGGAGTCAGGGCTGGTGATATAGACCTGAATCAGACCCAAACCATGCAGTAGAGCCGTTAAGAGAGAAGTCATAAACAGGCAAGCAAGGTGCGATTATTGGCATCATCAGCAGCGTGAATACGATCAAATAATACCCAGTGCGTGCTTACCACATTCTCGTCAAGAGACCAAGTGATGGTTCTTGCAGAAACGTAGGAGATAGAGTCCTTTAAATGATCCCATTTAACAGACGAGGACACCAAGGCTCAAAGAGGTTACAACAGCCTGCCCAGAGCCTTACACACTGTCAATGGTGGAACTGGAACGAGGCACCAGGGCCATCAGACAGGTAAAGTTTGGTGCACTGACAAGGTCAGAAATAACGCAAAGTCCAAGAGTGGCAACCTTGTCAATAATTCCACTTCAGCGCAATTACACTGAAGTGCTCCAATGATATTCAAACGGATGATGATGATCCACATAGTGACCCAGAAAGATATTTCCGATATACTAATTCAAGAAGTAGGTAATGCGGTGACGTTGCCTAAAGTATTATTTAAGAAAAAACAACCACCACCACCACCTTGGGGCACCTGGGTGGCTCGGTCAGTTAGGCCTCTGACTTCGGCTCAGGTCATGATCTCACTGCTTGTGGGTTCGCGCCACCGTATCGGGCTCTGTGCTGACAGCTCGGGGCATGGAGCCTCCTGTGGATTCTGTGTCTCTGTCTCTCTCTTCCTGCCCCTGCCCCACTCCCACTCTGTCTCTGTCTTGCACGCACTCTCAAAAATAAACATTTAAAATAAAAACAAAACAACTTTTCCATGTATATATGCATAGAAAAAGAAGGAGATAGAAAGCATTTCGAGAGCAAGGATGCTTTTTCTGTGTGGCACACCTCTGTAGTCTCAGCACGTAAAACAGTGCCTCATGCATATTAGATGGCTCGTCAGTATTTCTCAGGTAAATGGATGATTTCTCAGTGAATACATGAATGAGTAAATTAGTGATAAGATGGATGGATGGATGAGTAAATGATGGACAGAAGAATAAAAATGGCAAAATGTAAGCAAGGGTGGTGGGATTTGAGGTGAACTCTTTTCTCTTTGTGTTAACATGCACACTTTTTTTCATCAACAAGCATGTATCAGCTATATAATTAGTGGGGAGAAGGACATCCAGGTATCTTTAGGATTCCACCTTGAAATGAATGGGTCAGCAGGCAGAGGACCGGTGCTGATCCGATCTCAAAATTAAGCTTATGATTTGCTTCATGACCTTAGATGTCAGAATCAGATCTCAGCACGTAAGCATTTGATTAACACACTATGAACGCCTTTGTTTTGTCATTTGTAAGCGAGGGTTTAAAATATCTGTCAGATATTTTCCAAATTTCAAGTCATACAGAAACTATATTCATGATTTTTGTCCTAGCTGGGTTCCTACTGTAGAATTCTTTTCGTAACATTCTTTTCTTTCAGACAACTCACTTTTCAGATTTCAATAATTTATTAAAATATTGAATATACCGGGGCACCTGGGTGGCTCAGTCAGTTAAGCGTCCGACTTCGGCGTGGGTCATGATCTCGTGGTCTGTGGGTTCAAGCCCCACATCGGGCTCTGTGCTGACAGCTCAGAGCCTGGAGCCTGCTTCAGATTCTACCTCATTCTCTCTGCCCCTCCCCCACTCACACTCTACCTTTCTCTCAAAAATAAACAAACATTAAAAAATTTTTTTAAAACATTGAATGTCTCACTTGCCATCAATTATAAAAACAGTAATGGGGTTCCTGGGTGGGCTCAGTCAGTCAAGGGTCCCATGGCAACTCAGGTCCTGATCTCACAGATCATGGGTTTGAGCTCTGCGTCGGGCTCTGTATGGACAGCTCAGAGCCTGGAGCCTGCTTTGGATTCAGCGTCTCCCTCTCTTTCTCTGTTTCTACCCCGCGTGCACTATGTCTCTGTCTCTCTCAAAAATAAACATGAAAAAACTTTTTAAAAAACAATAAAAATTTTAAAAGGAGGAGGACCACAACAGCATGGAATTCTTTCTAGATACTGCTCCCTGCTTAAGACTCAGAGCTTGTATCCTGGTCTGTCATTGTTAAAAAGGAAGGTTACCAAGTGGTGGAGAGGTGTTAAATCAGTCTAACACAGAACTGCAACTCTTCATTTGATATAATCGGGATTAAAGAAGATTGGAATAGAAATACATTTTTACTATGTGATCCAGGATTACATAATACTGTGTCTATGTAATACTTAAGATAAATGTTGGGTACCAGCCTATGTCACCTCTTGGAAAACATGGCTTTAAAACAACTGGACAAGATGGGACTATGTAGATAATAATTGTTATTATTATTACCGTATATTGGAGTATTTACTATAAAAGTTTAATATACAAAGTTTCCAATCTTTACAAATAACACTTGTTACAAACAGTGTAAAAGGTGGTTACTATTCCCAGCCTATAGACAGAAATAAGTAACTGTCTCAGGATCACGAAGCTACCAAGGGCCAGACCTTGAATCTAAACCAGGGTCCCTCTGCCCTCAGAGAACATCAAAATGCCTGACAAAGAGCAGGGGAGACCCTCACCTATCAATGGTGGCAATATAAAATAGACGCACTGCTTTGCCAAAGAGTTTGCCTATAGGCCCCAGCTACGCTCACACATATCCTATGGCCCAGCCATTCAAGGGACTCGATTCAAGAGAAGCGAATGCTTATGTCTGCACCAACACTTGTACACGAACGTTCTAGCCACTTAATTCATAACAGTTGAAAACTACCAACAATTTAAAAGTCTGCCAAAAGGTAAAGAGCTAAATGAATGAAATGCTACTCAGTAACAACAGAGAACTAGCAACACAGACAACCAGATGGATGGAGTTCACTACCATGATGCTGAGTGAAAAAAAGAAAAAATAGGGGTAACACTGTAGCATTCACTTTGTAAAACGTTTGAGAAAAGTGTAAACTAATCTGTGGTGATTGAAGTCAGAATACGGGCTACCCCCGGAGAGGGGAACGGACAGGAAAGGGGCACGAAGGAACTTTCTGGAGTGGGGGAAGCATGCGGCATCTTGAACTGAAGATCAAGATTTTATCTATATGGGACTTAGGTACATACAAATGTAAAAATTAACAAGTGGCACATTTAAGATTGGTGCTTTTTTTATTTTATGTAAATCTTACCTTGATAATGTGCTGGGTAGAAAGTCTGGAGCTCTACACAAAAGCGAACATACCTCCAGTGAAAACACTAGGCAAGGTGATAGACGTTCTCAGAATTCCCCTACATTCCAGAGTCAAAGAGTACCCAACTGTGCTTGGGGCTTCATGACCCTCATCTCCAGTTGTGGGCTTCTTTCTCAACCACACCTGTCCTCCCAAGACATTTTAATATTCTTGAGGTCAGGGGGCTCTTTCTCACACACCTGTCTGGCCTCAGTTGTGTCTTCCATTGAGCCTTACACATGCTAGTTCTCAATAAATATTTGCCGGATTGATGTTCATGATTTTAGATGTTAATTATGTAGTTAAGTCATGATAGTTTAATACAGAGCTAAAACCAAATTTAAAAGGAACAACTGTAGCTTTATTCTTATTCATTTTCAAAGTCCACCTCTTATCCCAGACCCCCACCCACCCACCCACTAATTCAGCCATTATAGTTGGAAAGAAAGGAGTAGAGCCTTTCAAAGGACAAGTCAAGCGGCTCCAAAACAGTCTTCTGACTTTGTGTGAACATCTGCTAAAGAAGGAATCTCTTGGGGCTCCTGGGTGGCTCAGTTGGTTAAGCATTTGGCTTAACTTTGGCTCAGGTCATGATCTCATGGTTCATGAGTTCAAGGCCAGCATGGGGCTCTCTGCTGTCAGCACAGAGCCTGCTTCAGATTTTCTGCATCCCTCTCTCTCTGCACGCCCCTGAACTCACTCTCTAACATTTTTTTTTTTTTGAAAAAAGAAGGAATCTCTTAAAGTTCTGTTGTAAGTATTACACCAAGGAGGATGGAGACAGAGGAGGAAAAGTCAAGTCTTATGATGAATTACAAGCCCTATGTCAATAAAAGTCAAAGGAAAGTAGCGATGCTATACTGACCGCTGTTAGTACACCTTTAGTTCCAGATGCTAATGACTTTTGTCCCTAAACAAGAAAAAGCAATTGAGACAAAAAAAAAAAAAAAATTAGACATTGAGCTTATAATAAGTGGTCTTAGGAGGGATTAAGCTTGTACAAAATAATCCCTAGCTCTTCAGTAATGACCTTGGGGAACATGGGCAGGAAAGAATGGATTCTGTTGGGAGGAGCCTGGGGGGGGGGGGATACTTTTTATTAGGCCATAGACTGAGATAAGGATGGAAGGTAGGTGCCGGTGTATCCTTCTTCGATCATGTCTTCTTTAACCTCTACATCCAACATGTATGTCTGTTTCCCCTTTTAAAGAACCTAGCGCCAGAGTCAAATTCATAGCCAACATTTAGTGAGTATGTACTATGTGCCATCTACGGCACCAATCCGTTTATATTAATCTATGCCATCCGTATGAGATAGATACTGTCCCCATTGTATAGGTAGGAAAACTAGGGCTCGGATAACTTTTCTGACAATGTTTACATGGCCAATAAATGGCGGAACTGAGATATGAACAGTTTGCCTGACTCCAAAGCCCAAATAAGTTTGGAAAGATTAAAATCCCCCACGTTACTGGAGGAATCAAAGGGGTTTCTATCACATAGAGGTAGATGGAAAGCCTACCGGAAAGCAAAACGTGACCTTCTCTATTCACCACCAAAAATAAAAGATAATCTTAACTCCTGGGGTGAGTTAGTATTATAGTGTTATTGTCAGAGGACACAACTAAAAGGAGCCATCTCACAGACTTATTGTGCCAATTTCAAAAGCTAAGCTTCTCAGAACCCACTGGACATCCAAAGGAAGACCATGCTTACAGCATCTTTGTAGTTCATCACTCAATTTTCAGAGCATTTACGGCAGATCACTGTAATATCTTCCCATGGAATTACATGAAGAATAGGAATTGTTGAGATTTCCTGATGTGTATTCTGAGCACTGCCCCATATGAGGTCAAGGGGAAAAAAAAATCACAAAATGAACTTATATCCTCTCCCCTCACATGGAAATAAATGAAAACCTCTGTGCTCGAAATATTTTCCCTCTCTTCTTCCTGGGGAATTTGACAGTATCTGCAATACTCATTTCATTACATGCTTCACAAATGTTTCACCAGGATAATCACTCGGAGCACCCAGGTTAACACAGTGCTGATTTTTCTCTTTTTCCAAGCGCTTCTGGCCACCTGAGCTAGGGTGATTTGGCTCTTACCGTGGCCTCTGTGGCTGCAACCTAATCTCTTTATCTTGCAACTGACTAGCAACTATCCTGTATGAAAGTTCCCGCCTTAGAGGGGAAGTAAAAACGTGCTCAAAATGTCCAGTGTGTTCCTTGCATACAAGATCAAAATTGTCACTTGTTCTCAGGTGACAGCTCAGTGAAAGACAAGACAAAGCACAGGGCAAGGAAGCCATCCTCTGTGGGCTGAATCCGTCTGTCCTCCCCAGATGTATGCGTTGAAAACTAATCCCCAAGGTGATGGCATTGGGAGGTGAGGCCCTGGGGAAGTAATCAGGTTTAGATGAGGTCCTGGGGGTGGAGGCCCTATGGGGTTGGGGCCTTGTAAGGGGCCTAGAACTCTATGCCTTTAGAGGATGCAGTGAGACATTTGTCCAGGAGTCAGAAGTGGGCCCTCACCAGAGGCTGCGTCACTTGGCACCTTGATCTTGGACTTCCTGCCTCCTAACTATGAGAAGTAAACCTTCGTTGTCTAAGCCACCCAGTTTATGGTAGTTTTGTTATAGCAACCTGAACCAGGTCACCATCGCATGAGGAGAGTAGGGACCACTGCAGAATGTAAGATCTCTGGGCAAGTGGTCAGGTCCTACAACCACAGCAACGACCTCTGCCCACCTCCCTTTCTGAAACCTCACCAATAGGAATGTTAATTGTTTAACTTAAGAAGAATAAAAATGAACGGGGCACCTGGGTGGCTCAGTCGGTTAAGCGTCCGACTTCAACTCAGGTCACGATCTCACGGTTCATGGGTTCAAGCCCCGCGTTGGGCTCCGTGCTGACGGCTCGGAGCCTGCTTCCGATTCTGTGTCTCCCTCTCTCCCTGACCCTCCCCCGTCCATACTCTGTGTCTATCTCAAAAATAAATAAACATGAAAAGAAAGAAAGGGAGAGAAAGAAAGTGAAACAGAGAGAAAGAGAGAGAGAAAGAAAATAGCAAGTGTAGACAAAGATGTAGAGAAATTGAAACCCTTTGTGCCCTGTTGGTAGTACTGTGGAAAACAGTACGGCAGTTCCGCAGAAATTAAAGACAGAGTTACCAGATGACCCAGCAATCTCCCTTCTGTGTATACACCCAAAAGAATTGAAAGCAGGATCTCAAAGAGATGTGTGTGCAGCCAAGTTCCCAGCAGCATTAGTCCCAAGAGCCAAACCGTGGAAGCAACCCAAGGGACCACCGATGAATGCATGAATGGGCAACATGTGGCACGTACCAGCAATGAATTATTGTTCAGTCTTAAAAGGGAAAGGAATTCTGTCACCTGCTACAATATGGATGACACAATGAGGACCTTATACTCAGTGAAATAAGCCAGTCACCAAAAGACCAACACCATGTGATTCCACTTAGATGAGGTACTTGGAGTAGTCCAATTCGAAGAGACAGGAAGTAGACCAGTGGTTGCCCGGGACAAGGGGGTGGGAGAATGGGGGGTTAATGTGTAATGGGGGCAGACGCTCAGTTTTCTTTTTAGTTTTTTCTTTTTTAAGTTTCTTTACTTAGGAGCTCCTGGGTGGCTCAGTTGGTGAGTGTCTGACTTCAGCTCAGGTCATGATCTTGTGGCCCACGGGTTCAAGCCCTGCATTGGGCTCTGTGCGGACAGCTTGGAGCCTGGAGCCTGCTTCAGATTCTGTGTCTCCCTCTCTCTACCCCTCCCCTGCTTATGCTCTCTCTCTCTCTCTCTCTCAAAAATAAATAAATATTTAAAATTTTAAAGTTTATTTATTATTTTGAAAGAAAAAGAGAGCATAAAAGAGGATGAGAGAGAGAGAGGGTGAGAGAGTTATCTCAAGGAGGCTCTGCACCATCAACCTGGAGCCTGATGTGGAACTCAAACTCACAGCATGTGAGATCATGACCGGAAGCCAAAATCCAACACCTAACTGATTGAGCCACCCAGGTGCCCCATTGGACTCTCAGATTTAACAAGGTGAAGAGAGTTCTAGGGATGGATGGTACTGACTGTTGTGCAACAAAATGAATGTACTTACTACCACTTAGTACCCTTGTACACTGTATTCTTCACTGTTGACTTAAAATGGTTAGGATAATAAACTTTATGTGCATTTTATCACAATAAAAAATCCGAAGAACAGTTCTTTGTGATCCCAACCAAAGAGCTCTGGTAGAAATTGGCAGCCGGCCTGCAGCTTGCTTCTGACTCCAGCCTTTTTCGCGCTAAGACCACCACCGAATACATAAAACATGACGTCATCATCACTTCCTTGCTCTCCCTCAGTCCTCACATTCAATTAGCACCCCTGTCGCCAGTTCTACTCCCCTATTTTTCAAGGCATTCTCCACCCTAAATGACCACATCCACTTCATCCAGACCCTCGCTGACTCCTGTCTGGCTCCCACGTCTTGTCTCGTTTGCTCTGGCCATCTCCCCAACGGGAGCCAGAATGATCTCTACAGAGACCTCGCTCAATCCTTTCTCTCCAAGGTTCCTGTCCTTGCATAAAAAGTACAATGTCACTGCACATGTGTTTGCAAATTCACTTTGCGCCCGCTCTGTCCTCCCAGTACGTTTTGAACATCCCAAGGTGCTTAGAGATCTCCCTTGGGCAATGGATGTTTCAGGCCTGTGTCATTCCACAGGCACACTGCTTCACTTGTCTGGAATGTCCCTTACCTCCTTTTCTTACACTGCAATGTAAGTGTCACCTGCTCCAGAAGTCCCATCCCTGCCAAAGCCAATCATTCCCTTCTCTGTGTACCTCCATGACATGTATACACTTATAAAGTACTTAGCATAGTACTAATGCATGAGTACTTCATAGGTTATGGGTATTCTTATTCTTTTCCTTATTATTATTTTGTCATAAAGCCTTGTAACTTACTGTTTACAGGTTCACCTCTGCTACATGACTGTGAGCATTTAACCAATGGTGACTAGGGGCGCCTAGGAAGCTCAGTCAGTTAAGCATCTGACTTCAGCTCAGGTCATGATCTCACGGTTCATGAGTTTGAACCCTGCTTCGGGCTCTCTACGGTCAGCACAGAGCCCATTTTGGATCCTCTGTCCCCTCTCTCTTTCTCTCTCTCTGCCCCTCCCCTGCTCATTCTTTCTCTCTCTCAAAATAAATAAATCCACGTAAAAACAAATTGGTGATTCATTACTATTTACCTCTGTATGCCCATCATCTTAGTACAAAACTCAGCAGAGTATGTACAGCAAGAATAACAGTTCCAAATAGATCTTATTGAATCCCCTGTCCGTCATCCTCAAGAGAAGGGACTACTCACCTCAGAACACTCCAGGTTCCAGGACAATGACTGTGGACAAAGTCCTTCTTCCCCTGCTGGGTCCATCCACGCAGCCAGATCCAACAGAGAAGCAAGTCCAGTCATCTTGAGCCCTTTACTTTTACCTTTGTACACATCCTAGAACACGCTCTCACAGCTTCCTCTGATTGCTGTACTGGTATTTGGGGGTTTCAAAGTTAAGAGGTCCCAATAGATTCTTATCTAAGGCCACATGTATCAACCCCCCTTACCAACAAATTTTACAATAATAGTTTTCACTAGGATCTGAACCAAACCATGAATGGTGACTGGTTCCCTGTTTGCTAGAATTTTAAGTGAGCATTTCACTCCAGGAATCTTGTGAAGAGGGACCATTATGGTGTAGGCATGAGAGCCCCAAGAATGCATGCCTGTAATACTATTTTTTTTTTCTAAGAGAGTTATTTTGAGAGAGAGCATGCATGCAGAGGAGGAGCAGACAGAAAGGAAGAGAGAGAGAGAGAGAGAGAGAGAGAGAGAGAGAGAACACCCCAAGCAGGCTCCACGCTGTCAGCGCAGACCCTGACATGGGGCTCGAACTCATGAACCATGAGATCGAGACCTGAGCCAATATCAAAGAGTCTGCCGCTTAAGTGGCTGAGCCACCCAGGCGCCCCTGGCTGTCATACCTTTTATTTTCAATGCCCTATTAGCACTTTGATCCCATTATCAGTTCTAAGACTAGACATCCAATAAACGAGTATTAATTTGCACTTACTGAGGAGCAGACCTTTAGCGGCCCCTGGGCAGCGATAAAACACTCCCAACCAGGGCAGCACATTTTGAAGACTCCTCCTATGTACCTTCAGCATGGTGAGAGAAAACGCACCTCATTTCTGCCCAAACTTTACTGCCCAGCTCTGAAGCTCTCCAGTCCTACCGAAAGCAGATTTCCGAGGTTTAAGTCTTAAGAAAGATTAATAATATATCAGGAACATAAAGGCAACAGGTGCATAAACTTAACGGCAAACATATAATCAATGTTTCATAATGTTTTTAGAATAGGAGGATATGTAAGT
The DNA here is from genome assembly GCF_018350155.1 of Leopardus geoffroyi. Taxonomy (NCBI): domain Eukaryota; kingdom Metazoa; phylum Chordata; class Mammalia; order Carnivora; family Felidae; genus Leopardus; species Leopardus geoffroyi. The sequence goes on along the minus strand of NC_059340.1, from coordinate 30,569,390 downwards.
TTCGCTCTCTGTAATTTCTTTCCCAGACCTCATAAATAAACAATGACTCTTTTTCCCCATGTTCAACTGATTTATAGGCAGATCTTTAAGTAAAGTGCTTCCATTCATTACTAATGCATTGCATAATGTATTGTAATAAGTGGAGAGAGTTTGAAGATGATCATTTAACATATTAATAAAGCATCAGTGTAATTTTATGCAACAACCCTTTCACTTTGCACAAACAATCTCTGGATGGGAAACAGGAAGAAGCCAGCGTGAGAGACCCGTGTCCAAAGTACGGAGACCCCGGACGTCCCCATCAGTCACAAGGGAGCCAGCAGAAAATGATGAAGCACCCATCACTGGAGACAAATTCTCAAAGCCATTTCTGCACAGCCTGAGAGCCACCGTGCCGCCCCGTTCCTGTCTCCAGGAGGGATCAGCTCTGTCTTCCTGTTGCAGGATTCAGAATCATCAACACCGCCATGGCACAAAACCTTCCTGGGAAGGCCAGCACAGGCTATTACTTCGAGCCTGACATGCTGACCTATTGTGCAATCTCATGGGAAATTGGACAGGAGCTCTTTGCTGAGAACAGAATTAACCCTTGTCATTTAATATTTCATGCCAACCCGCTGGTGCCCTAACAAGAACAAATGGCTACAGCTGAAATGAGGCTTATTTATCCGGAGCGGGATTTAATGATAAGGTTGGCAGAGCAGCGTGTATCACGGAGCGTATCATACCTGCGGTCGTTAGTGGGGTATCATTGCATTTGTCATGCGCTGGGAAAAATGAAGGCCCGCACTTTCTGTGTTTGCAAACACAAGAACAGCTACCGCTGCAGCTTAAAATGGCACATAATTAAACAGGGGAAAAAATTACTTTTTTTTCCGGTTTTTTTTTTTTGTTTTTTTTTTTTTTGTTTTTTGTTTTTACTAGAGGGCAGGTCTACTAAGAGGTAGAAAGCGAATTACTTTTTTATTTAAGACAGGATGACCAGATTCCTGGGTTTTCAATTTTTATGGTATTGCTTCCATTGCTTTCCTCCACAAAAAGAACATCTGTTTTATGAGCTAGCCTCTGACAGCCCTTCCTCCTCATTTTTCAGATGATGAACTGCATCTGCATTGTGATTTATGAACCTCAAGGTTTCCATGGCGAGCCTGTCTGGCTGGAGAACTCAGCACTTCAGTTGCAGTTGGAGAAACGTCTTCTGGGCATATGAGCCTCTGGAACAAGCACACTGAAGGGAGCTCCAACGGGAGGGGAAATGGGGCAGAGAGGGTGCTCCTCCCTGAGAGATGTGAACTGTGAAATACACGGCTCGCTGACCACCAAAGACTGGCTCTTCCCCTGCAGAGGGCGGACTTCCCACTGGGAAGTGGCTGCCCATCCAAAGACTACAAATCCCAGCATGCTTTGCATCTAAGTGCTGTCATGTGACTGGTCCTCGCCAATGGCGTGCAAGCAGAAGTGAGGGCACTGCCTCCAATATGAAGTAAGAAGCAGGTGCGCCTTCTCCACCATCATCCCCATCAGCAATAGATCAGAAAGAACTCGGAAGCCCAAGTAGACAGCAGAGCTATAAAATGGAAAGAGCCTGTGTCCCTGAGTGACTTCAGGAGATGCTGTCCATTTACAAAGGGCTTTTCACGAGCAAGAAATTTCTCGTGAGTGGAGCCGCTGGGATTCCAGGAAGTCTCAGTTGCAACAGTTAATATTACCTTGATGAGTACAAAAAGCAAAACGCTTTGGTAGAAAAGAGGACAACACTAGAAGACGTGATAATGATCCTGGTTTGGCCATGGTCATTCAGGACAAAGCTGTATGTTTTTCACTCTTTTCAAATCACACTCTCCTGTCCTCAGGACGCGGGCTCCATCACCTCTAATATATTCCACATATAGCTGACCATGTCCTCTTTGTCTTCCAGCATCTTTATTAATGCCATCAAAATCCCAGCTTCGTGCGTGACTCTTCACCCATATTCTTATCCTAATTATCCTCTGGATCACAGGGCAACATCACCTCCTCTGGGGACCCTTCCCTGACTACCCAGATAAACTCGGGCCCCATCACGATATGCTTCCACAGCACGAGGTTTTCCTAGTTAGCATGTAGCACGAAAAATAATTTTATTTTTATTTCTATGACTATGTGATTGATTTCACTCTTCCCAACTAGACTCTAAATGAAGGCAGAATGTCTCTCCATTTTATAACCAGTGCCTGAAAAATATTTAGTATTCAATAAATACTAATAGATAGATCACATTATTGAATACTTCCCATATTCTAGGCACTTTATGTTTTCTCATTTAATCCCTCCTTCAAACGCTGTAAGGTAGGTATTACTATCTTCCTCTTAGACACAAAGTAACTGAGATTCAGAGAACTTAAATACAATACCTATGGTCATACAGCTTACAAGAAGTGGAACTCAAATTTGAGCTCAAATGTAAGTTAAGACCTTCCTGTGTATGATTAAGCATAGAAATAATTTTTACTTTATTTTAGAGAGGAGGGGGGGCAGAGGGGAAAAAAGAGAGAATCTTAAGCAGGCTCCATGCTCACCACAGGTCCTGATGGGGGGGTTCCATCCCACAACCCTGGGATCATGACCAGAGCCACCACCAAGAGTTGAATGCTCAACCGACTGAGCCCCCCAGGTGTCCCTGCATAGAAATATTTTGTAATCTCATCTCTCAAAAGTGTTTAAATAATTCATATGGATTATTTTTATAGGCTCAATAAAACTCCCTTTGGTACCTATGTGTTTTTCCTGAGGCAAAATCTTCATACAATAAAATGCAAAGACCTCAACATTTTAATCTGTTTCAACAAATGCACGCACCCATGCAATGCACGCCTCTAGTAAGATGCCATCATCCTCATAAAACTCCCTTGGACTCACAATCTTTCCACTACGTTCCCTTCTATGAACCTTCTTGTATGTACCTGTTTGCAAACCTATGTTTTAATTTCTCTTGAGTAAAATCTAGAGATGGAATTGCCAGGTTACAGGCTAGGGGTATGCTTAACTTTTTAAAACACTACGAAACTGTCTCCTTAAGTGCATGTACCTTATGACACTCACACCAGCAGGTGTCAAAGAATTCCAGCAGCCTCACGTTCTCACCAACATATGGGATTGTTCATCATTCTAGAGGGTATGGCAGTATCTCCGTGTGATTTTTATTTGCATTTACCTGGCGGTTAATGGTGGTCAGATTTTTTTCCCATGCTTGATGGCCATTCGTGTATCTTCCTTTGTGCAATATCTGTTAAGTCTTGGGCTCGATTTTATTGGGTTTATTTTTATAAACAAAAAGGAAGGAAAAGAGGAAGGAAGGAAGATTGGTATGTTCATCCAGCAACTCCACACAAACATCCAGCAGCTTCCCCACCAAACTGGGACCTGGGGCCAGATTCAAACTTCCAAGTTTAATATTGCATCCTGGTCCTGCTTCCTTTATGCCAGACAGAGACAGAAACCATTCTGGGTCTATCCGAATGGAAGACACAGTGGACGCATATGCAAGGGCACGCCAGATGGATAAAGAGCATCCCAGTCAATGGAGAAGCACAAGCCAAGGGAAGGTGTTATCACCTCACCAGGACAAAGGTGATTCCCCAAGTAGGAAGACGCCTTAGCATCTCCCGACAAAATTCCAGGGGTGGTCCAGCGATACACCCCAGAAACAAGGAATTCCAATATGATGTCTGGAAACACATCAGCCATCTCCGTGTGCAAATTCTAGATCGAATGGCTTCCTGAGTTTCTTAACCAGCACGCTCAGCCTGGGCTGAAATGACACTATCATCCAATTAGAAAAAGAATCCTTAGCTGTCAGATGCTCTTAACTCTACCATACAACTAGAAAGTGCCACCTTTCCTAAAAGGAAGCAAATTGTGAGCGCTTCGCCCTTTGAGGGCTCCATTATCAGGTTGGCCCCCGCAATTAGGAACTGACACCCACTAATTGGGTAATTGTGTCCCTAAGTGCCCGACTTGTGTGGGCAAATTGAAGGGATGATATATGCAAATCAACCTGCTTGTAAAATTAAACCCGACTGTCACTGGGCGTCGATCACAGGATGGCCAATCATACCCACCTCTTTCTGGGTGAATCCTTTCAGCAAGTGATTCTTGATACTTGAGTCTCACTAATAACATGAAATAATGACATATAGCTTATATGACACCTAGTATTACACCTGAATCATGTCACCTTTCCAACAAAAATGAGAGAAGCACGAGCTGGGGATTCTTACAAACGGTTAACGGTGCCTTCTTCTGAGGGGATGAGGTGGCTCTTTCTGCTGGCAAAGGAGGTAGCAGTCCCCAAGGAAAGGATGCTAGGCAAGAGCTGAAGCACGTCCACCAAGTTCAAAGCTTCTGCTTCTGCTTCCTAAGAGCTGCCACATGCCAGGTCCTGTGCTAAATGTTTCACATGCAGTATCTCATTTAACCCCTGAACAGCCTTACGATATAGGTTCCATTATTAGCTTCATTTTGCAGATGAGCAAACTGAGGTGCAGAGACACGGAGAGACTTGCCAAGGCCACAAAGCTGCCAAGTGGCAGAGCCAGGATTTGAACCTACCTACTCCTCTGCCATCTCCCCTCTCCAACCCACCCTCATGTCCTACGCGTGCCGTGCCCTGAATTCCCTTGAAATCGACTCATTCTCTCATCTCTGCTGCCGGTAGCCTGGCGCTGGCCACCAGCGTCCCACAGCTGACCTCCCCTCGACTGTACCAGGCCAGGGTGACGTGATTATAACGCAAGCCTGGCTGTGTCACTGTTCCTGCCCAAACGCGATTGCCTCACGATGGAGCTTAAACTCCTTCACACAGCAGACAAATCTTGTCCTGAAGCTTTCCAGAGAACCTTGGAGAACTCACCAGAACTCTAGTCTTCCATCAGGCCGGTACCCCCCCACACTCCCCCCCCCCCACCTCCCACCAATGGAACTTGCCCTTGCAACTGTCCCCAGGGACCCCGTGATGCCAATGCGGCCATCACCTCAGCTTGCACTGCTATCAAACTTTCTGGGTCACCTGACACAGTTGAGATTTTTTTTTTGTTGGGCTGTTCCTCGTTTGACTCCTAGAGACCACACCTGGTTTCCCCCTCCCCCACCCCCCCTTGTTGCCATTCCAGGAGACTGTCCTCCGATCTTTCCTCACCTCTATTTGCATTTCATCTCTCAATTCCCTCTTTCAGCACCTGTGGCTTGGAATCCCGTCAATACGATGAGGACTTCACAACGTAATTCTCCTGCTCTATCTTCTGTCCTGAACTTCAGACTCCAATTTCCAGCTACCTAGTTAAGTCTCCACTTGGTTGTCTAACGGGCATCTGAAATGTATTTATGTATTGTTTTGACCAGGAATTTAGGCATCTGAAACTTAACGTGGCTGATAGCTACTGATCCCATCGCCTACCCCCAAACTGACTCCTCTCGAAGTACCCCCAACCATGCCCTCCGTTAAAGGCACCTGCACTGGGCCAGGGAGTCGTTGCCTCCTCCCTTTCTCTGGAGTCCCACATGAAATACATCAGTTAGTCTTGTGGGTCCTACCTCAAAATATGTATCCTAGTAAGTTTCTACCCCACCCGTTGTGCTCCAAGCCCCCATCATATATCACCCGCACCACCGGACACAGCCTCAGTCTCCCTACTTTCACCCTCACTCCTACCATCCGCTCTCAGTACGACTGGCAGATCTTTCCGGAACATGGATCTGATCACGTCACGCCCCTAACTCAACATCCTCCTTACCTTGCTCCGGGGGTCCCCCTTCTCACTTACAAAAAAGATTCCTAAGTCCTTGGTTCCTTCCTTCCGTGCTCTCCACGTGCATGCAATATTATATATTAGCCGACCTAACCAGGCAGATTTTATATCCTTAGTTACTCTAATGTAATTCCAACTTACACGGCATCAGAATTCTCTTTGGGGCAGCCTTACCCCTCAGAGTAGAATAACCACATTTACCATTGACGGAGTGCTTGGTGTGCGCACCCCGTTTCCCTCACTTGGTCAGCTGCATTCCAGAACTGAGAACAATTCAGTCGTGGCGGGAATTGCACCAATGGGCTCTGCGTGATGCCCGGGTTTGTTCCCCTTTGGCCAAACATGATGTCTGCGGTAAGTACTGTGTTCACTGTGACAAAAGGCTGCCAGCCCCTATACGCATTGATGTTGTCTCACCCGGCACTGATCTCTCCCCGACTCCTGAGGACTTGACTGGTCCCCCCATGTGACCTTTTGCAGAGACCAAAGGCCAGTTCCCAGGTGGGGACAAACAGATGTTGTTTCACCGAAGCTCCATGCCACTCTGCATCCTGAATTGAAGCCAAGTCATAGCCTGGAATGAGGCTTCCACATGACTTGAATTCACTGGAATGGACCAAGAAAGTCCGTTGCCTAGCGGGGCCCTTGCTCCCTTCAACTGTGGGATCACGGATGTGTGCCAAACAAACATCCTAACTAACAAAACTCACAGTTTGTCCAGGGTGGCTGACAAACATCCCTTCCAGATTCTCTTGCAGCTAGGAATGAGCATGTGACCTAGTGCCGGCCAATAAGATGTAAGTAGAAGTCTTCTGGAAAAACCATTGTTCTGGTACAACTGGAAGAGACTCAACAACTCTTGCCCTTCCCTGGTGGAAGCAGACACAACACATGGACCTGGGACACCCATCTTGGGCCCATTTGGACAAAGATATGTGCCAAGAATCATTGGTGGAGAACAAAGACAGAAGGAGCCCAGGTCCCCAGGAGCATCTCTGGACCAGCTCTGGACTTCCTAAATATCTCCAAACTCTTCAGTACATGAGGAAAACACACCTTTTCCTTGTGTAAGCCACTACTTCTTAGGTATTCTGTTTCATGAACCTAAATACTTGTATTATCTATTGATGAATATTTTCTATTTCAATAGTAATATCTACACATATTAATGTTTTAGATGTAATATTTATTTTAACATTTTAATATTTACATATATTATTATCTATTATCTATAATATCTACAGATACTATTGCTATCCCTCTTAACCATCTATTTCTCTGAGTTATTTTATTAGGCAAAGAAGAGGAAAGGTAAGTTCTTCTCCAGGGAGCATGCAATCCTTCCCCACCCCCACAAATCACTCCAATTCCTCTTTGCATCAACTACCTTGAGTCATGCATTTAACAGACATTTACCAAGTGCCTACTAGGTGCAAGCAATCTTAAAGAATTAAGTCTCCAGTCATTGATGAACCAAAGTCCCCAGGGTGCCCACCTGCTCACATGGTCTTTTATACTCATCACTAGAGCCTTTAAGGTTTACTTATTTTTGAGAGAGAGAGAGAGACAGAGCATGAGTGGGGGAGGAGCAGAGAGGGAGACACAGAATCTGAAGCAGCCTCCAGGCTCTGAGCTGTCAGCCTAGAGCCTGATGCGGGGCTCGAACCCATGGACCATGAGATCATGACCTGAGTTGAGGCTGAACGCTTAACCCACTGAGCCACCCAGGTGCCCCGTACACTGGGAGCCTTTCTTAATTAGCACTCTGTTCCCCTTCTTCCCTCCATAGTAAATACCAATTAGCAGATCCCCTCCAGACCTGGGAAGTCCAGACTGGTTTTGCATCATTGTTCAAGGTTTTCAGGCCATCTTTTGAATTCTTGCAAAGTTGGGGAAGAAGCATACAAGGCTGGCTGTGATTCTCTTAAAGCTTAAGGTATCTGGCTGTAAAGAGGTCAGATGAGATGATCTGTAAAGTTCCTTAAAGATCTAAACTTCTGAGTTCTACATAATTCTCTCTCTGATTGCCTTTCACCTCCCACCCACAGACACAGTTCCCAATATGAAAAACTCTTGGGCAATAGAGAAATGCCACGCTGTCTTTGAATCCATGCAGGAGACGAAGATTAGTTTGATCACTTTATTTTTCTTCAGGCACCAAGCCCTTTTTGTTTTACCTAAGTAGAGGAAGAAGTCCATCGATTGCCAAGAGAATAAAAGATAAATGCCATTTTTGAGAGTGACACAGGATCAGGTGTAGGAATCCTGAATAATTCAAACAAAATGTGACATTGATGCCTTTATCTTTATCATTTCCTCTGAAATCAAAGATTGCATCTCTCTGGCAGAGATGTTTCCAGAGGGAAACACACACACACACACACACACACACACACACACACACACCACTAACAAAACCCCTGCACATCTGAGCCACAGAAATGATTCCATGAGTCACATTTCTGACCGCCCGGAGATGCAATGTGTGAAACACCTACCAAAAAATCATTTCCATTCCAATCAAGTCCCCGTGTCTGGGGGTAGATGCTCCTGGGAAATAATGACGGCTGACCCTTTGGCTTGGCAGGTTTTTCTCTTCCCCCAAAGAGGACCTTCAGGAAGGAACCATGAAAACTAGACAAGTAACTTCACTCTGCACTCGCTACAACAGGATTTCTCAGCCTCAACCCCGTTGATACTTGGGGCTGGACAGTTTTTGGTCTTGTGCTCTGCTGCGTGTTTAGCAGCGGCCCTTGCTTCCACCCAGTAGGTGCCAGGAGCAACCCTCGTCCCCATCACAATCCAATTGTAACAAACAAAAATGTCTCCAGACACTGTCACATATTCCCAGGGGACAAAATTGCCCCTGTGAGACCACTGCTGTACAACAAGCAGATTTCAACCATCCTGATTGTATACTGTGGGAGTGAGAGTGTTGGGGTCCCATGTGCCCCTGAATCACATCTCACTAATAGCCAGCACTGCTCACAGGGGTAACTGGTCACCTTGGGGAGTGAAATCAGCTCAGCCCCCTACCATGCATGGAAATATACTGTACACCTGCATCATCAGAGACAAAAAATGCACATGTTTGTATTCATTATTTAAGTTAAAAAGATCTCCTCAGATGGCAGCCATCCGTGGTCCTTCTCCGATGCTGCACTCTTCTAATTTGTTTCTAGTTCAGAGTGACTTCTCCTCTCCTTTCTTAATCAACTCTTCTTCTATTTCTTACTCCACCTATCAAATTATAAAGACTCAAGACCTCACCTCTTCTCTCTCCAAGTCAATGGTTTTAACTGCAACCTTTATCCCAAGGATCTGAAAATGTATCTGGCCTCGACTTCCACTCTAAATTCCAGACTTGCATATCCAACTGTCGACTTAACAAATTTAAGAAAAATCTCTTGCTTTCTCTTCTGCAAACTGTTCCATATCCAGTCCTTCCTCTTTTACGAAAACACCACCGACATCCCTGAAGTTATCCAACTCAGAAACCCAAGAGTCATCCATAAGTGTCCTCTCCTCTTTTTACTCCTGCCAATCCAATCTATTAGCACACTCTCTCTCTTTCTCTCTCCTGCTACTATTGCCCCAGACTTGGGGCCACTCTGGGGCTTCACTCCAAGAAACACTTTTTACATTGTTGTCTAAGGAATGGTACCCCCTGGAGTTCTGCAATGATCAACCTACAGGACCATAAAGGTCCGTGCTGATTCCTTAGTCCAAGCTACAATCATCTCTCACCAGAATGACTGAACAACTTCCTAACAGACCTCTCTGCTTGTACACTGTCCTTAAAAATCCACTCTCCAGCCAACAATCAAGAATAACCTTTTCAAAAAAGTACATGAAGTCACATCACTCTCCAACTGAACACCCCAACCCCTCAATAGTTTCTCATTGCTCTTCACATAAAATCAAAACTGATCTCCATGACTCTATGGCTTGCCTGAACTGGATCCTCAGAATCTCTCCAGTTTTATCTCTTGACCCACCCTGATTTTCTTTCAGTTCTCCAAACATAACAAATTCTCTCAAGCCCCAGGGCCTTTGCACATGCTTCTCTCATCACCTGGAATACTCCTCTCAGTCCCCACTTCCAATATTCTTCACATGATTGAATCCTTCTCATTTCTCAGTCTTAGCTTAAGTTGCCCTGACCCACCATTATAAATTAGATGATTCCCTTTCTTATTCTTTACCACAGTATACTTTTTCCCTCAGAATACTCTCCACATTTTTACCATATAATATCATCTATCTTGCTCACAACTGCATTTCCAGCACTCAGTACAGCACCAAGGTCATATTAGGCACTCAATAAATGCTTTCTAAGTTAAATGAATATAGGAATCCCACTACTAAGAGATAACCATTGCTAATACTATGCTGTGTGACATTTCTAGACCTTAATCATATTTAACTTTAAGAATCTGATTTCTTCACTCTGGACTAAGGATCTAGTTTCAACCTCTGACACACAAAGACACATACACACTTTTTTAGAAAAGTATATATGATTCAGTTATCCCCCTAGAGATGACCCCTCAGCCACATCAATGACAAGAGACACTGCCCTCCGTCACTACCCATTACCAATCTTCTTATATTTGTGTGTCTGCGTACCTGTCTGCCTAGAATGTAAACTCCACGAAGGTAGGGACCAAGTTTGTCTCATTTAATGCTGAATACCCAACACCTTAACAATCCCCAGCTAATAGCAGGAACTTAATAGACGCTTCCCGACTGATGAATGCCTATGTCAAGTCTGCTCTCCAGAAAGCACAGAGCTGCATATAAACTGTCTGGTGGCCTTATGGAGGAGCCTTCTAATTGCACATAACATTTCAGGGCCATCACCAGCCGCATGAGGCACTGACATGCTAAAGATGGGCTCTGTCCAAAGCTGTCCCATGCTCTTGGCTCCAGCCCTTGCACAATGCAGAATGACATTTGTACGGACACAGGCTGAAGGCTTGGCCTTTGTGGTCTGAGAATGGGGCTCCAGGTCTCATCTGTGGAGGACAGCAGCTCCAAATTCCTCCATATGCTAATCAGACTGACAGCCAACTTCAGCCCGAGTCAGTGTGTTGAAGCTGGGGTGCCAAGACCACGTGACCTAAAAATGAGGAAGCGGCCAAGGGACGTGGCAAAGCAAAACAAAGAGGCCAAGACCGTCTGTCTCCAGTCAGAGTGAGGGCAGAGAGACAGGAGAGAGTCCAGGAACTACAAAGACAAATACACAGTATGTTCAGGGGTGTCCTTTTTCTTATTCTAATTTTTGGTGGTGTGGCCTATTTCCCACACCTAACCGGAAGTTTTAAAAAAAAAAAAGGGGGTATTTCACGGTCTCAGTTGACGATGTTGCAAACGAACCACAGACCGATGACCCGTGGGCCAAGTCTAGCACAAAGATATGTTCTGTCTGGCCGGCATGGTATTTTTTTAAGTGGAATTACTTGCCAAGATTTCTAACTTGAAAATTTTAAGTGAACCAACGACTTTCTGGCTTCTCTTGAAAAATTAGAAGGGCTGGCAACTCTGAACCCATATTTTCATAAGCCGGCATCCACTGGGCCTGCATAGGGCATGATTGTGCTTTGGGTCAATGTGTCTCTGGGTCTCTCATTTCCCACCCGGCCTCCTTCCTTTATCCAGAACACTCCCCAGCCCCTGAAGGGTATTGGAGTTTGTGATCTCTGCTTCTCAAAGAGGAAAATTCCCTATTCCCCTGTGCTAAGCTTTCCAAAGAAGAAAGAGCGTCTAGCAAGACATCTCTTGGGGAGGGGCCCAACAAGATAGTTTCAACCTCTGACTTCATCTTCTCCTTTGCACCTCCCTTCAGGGTGAGAGTAACAAATCTGATCCATGATTCCTGAAGGTTTCCTTTCCAGGGGGCAGGCTCAGTTTGCCTTCAAAGCAAGGAAAGGGGTTTCACCCACTTCCTTCCCAGGGCGAATAGATCTCTCAGGTAAAAATGCCAGATGCCTTTTTGCTTCCTTGCAGTCAGCACCCCCAGATCAGGTCCCCTGGTGCTCTCTGGCCCCTTCCTGTGAAGACCTTGATATGCTAAAGCAGACAGTTATCATCCAAGGAGCTGATGGGGTGAGAATATTCAGAAGCTGTTTTGCCACACAGTGTTGGTCTAAGACCTAAAGCTGGGGAAGGTAACAGAAGACATTAATCCAAGCTGTGGTTCTCCGGTCTAGTTTTACCATAATTTACCCATACTCTGGGACTTGATTGGCCTTAGTAAAAAAGATGATAGCTCTTTTTTCCATCCAGCCCCATAAGAATGTTCTCCTCTCATTAGAACGATGACAGTATCAGGAGTAGTATTCAGATTGCTGTCTTCCAACATCCCTCAAAATAGAGCCCTTAGAGGGGCGCCTGGGTGGCGCAGTCGGTTAAGTGTCCGACTTCAGCAAGGTCACTATCTCGCGGTCCATGAGTTCAAGCCCCGCGTTGGGCTCTGGGCTGATGGCTCAGAGCCTGGAGCCTGTTTCCGATTCTGTGTCTCCCTCTCTCTCTGCCCCTCCCCCGTTCATGCTCTGTCTCTCTCTGTCCCAAAAATAAATAAACGTTGAAAAAAAAAATTAAAAAAAAAAAAAGAGCCCTTAGTGAGGTTTGAGGGCTTCTTAAAAGCCACAAATAAGTATCATGTATCTTCCTGAAACATTCATTGTACTCAAAGATTTGGGAAGTACATTTTCAAATGTTTGAGCTCTCCAAAGGTTTTGTCATAGGCATACCCAAGCACGGTTAGCAAAATACCATTTTTCCAGGTTGAGCACTTTCATGGGGTGTTTCATATTTGACATTATGAAGCATATAGCTTGCAGGTGCAGGGAAACAATTGGACAATTAAGTTCTTTCGTTATTAGAGTATAATCCAAAGATGCATTAAAGTGAACAGGGTTCATGGGGCCCCTGGGTGGCTCAGTCGGTTAAGCATCCGACTTCGGCTCAGGTCATGATCTCACGGTTTGTGGGTTCGAGCCCCGTGTCGGGCTCTGTGCTGAGAGCTCTGAGCCTGGAGCCTGCTTCTGATTCTGTGTCTCCCTCTCTCTTTGCCCCTCCCCTGCTCATGCTGTCTCTGTCTCTCAAAAATAAATAAATGTAGAAAAAATAACTGAAAAAAAAAAAAGTGAACTGAGTCTACAGGAAGAGCAGACATTATGATAATGTCACTGGGTTTCGACATGACGGATGGCGATCCAAAGGTCTCAGTGAACTTAAGCAATGGAAATCTATCTCTGCACACTTAGATTTGTAATGAGATTTTCATTGTGTATGCACCTGTTTTTCCACTACATAATTACAGAGAAAATCCACAGCCCTTTCACAATTCAGATTTCTGACACAAACTTACTTAATGTTTTATTTCCTCAACTTACATCCATTTCTTGCAAAAGTGGGCTCCTGATAACACATATATACCACAACTCATTTGTCCAATTGATTGATTTTAGTGGCAATATTCAGGTACTTTTTTTTTTTTTTTTTTACAGCAGAGTAAATTATCAATTATATGCTCAACTTGGAATATGCCTTAAGATTTTAAAAACCAGAAGCTTGATGACTAAGCATGAAATCAGTGAAAACAAACACAATTATGAGGTAAGCTTTAAATAGCATAGAATCATTTCTTTCCACAAGAGACTGAGAGAAAAAAAACAAGGAGGGCCTCCCAATCAAAACTCCTGAACTGGTGGGAGATGCCAATTAAAATCTTATGCAATATGGATTGAGCCAAATGCTACTCAAAATAAGGGTTTTAGATGAACACCCATGATGTCCAGATTTTGGTCTCTAAATCCCATTCCCTGTTAAAAGGAACCTAGGCTGTTTGCAAAAATAGCTGACTTGAGGTCTGGGGCATAATATGTAGAAGATGAGCCTGGAATATTTTATGCCAGAAAGAAAGGAAGCTATCAGAATTTAATGGGATCAACTTAAGAGGACATAGAAGCTAGCCCAGATGTTTTATTCACACAAAAGGGTATTATTATGCCAGTTATTTATTTCCTCCTAACTTTACATTTGCCCTTCAGGGCTCTGTATGTGATGTAAGTGGGACTCTGCAAACCAAACTTCACAGATTTCTTTGCCAGCTGGCTTCCTTTTAGGTTCTGCTAAAAGGAGATACTAGAAGAGGAAGGGAGAAGAGGGCTTCTCTCTGGTTTATTTCTATCAGTATTGGGACTTCCCCAACAGGAGATGATTCCAATCTCTAGTGTCTGTTCATATTCCCAACACCAGCTCTGAGTTCCCAGATCCTGGTAATCCCAGTTCTTCCTTTTCATCTCTCATGGATGAATGAAATCTGCAGATGAATGAAAAACCTACTAACGGTTTGGCCATTTGAAATGCTGTCGCTGATGACAATGGGATTGTCTTATAGGCTGTTAATTATGTTAACTCTTAATTTACCTCGTTCTTGATTATAAACTTACTATAAGGAATTTTTCCACAACATTTGTTTGTACATTATTATATATTTTGTTATCAAACATGATAACCTGGGGGAGGGGTGGAAATGTTTACATCGGGGCATACAGGGTATTATTTTTATAATACACACCTTGAAGACATCAGCAATTACTGTATTATTCACTGATAACACTTTGCCCTAAGAAGATTGCCTTTTAGTTTTCTCATTGTTCAGCGGGGTGGTGCAAAAAAAGCAACATTTTAAGTGGTTGCAATACCAGCTTTTAAATAAAACTAGGAGACACCTTGAAAGCTTATTCGATTACATGGCTATCTACTGAGGAAAGGTGTTGGGTAGAGTTTTCAAGCTCAAGACTAAATTGGTATGCTTCTTCTAAAGATTAAAAAGACATTAAGATAAGGTAAATTCCAGAAAAAGTGAATTAATTCCTTGCTCAATGTCAAGGAGGAACTTGGGGAGTTTTTCTGTCTCGCTGTTTCTTTTCAGGCCTGAACAATTTCAGGAACTGCAAGGCCAAACTAGGATGTCTTCAGCACCTGTGAGAGGTGGCCCAATGGAAATGATATTTCAGAGTTAGAGGAAGAGGGTTTATCAGGGAGATTATGAGTTGTCTGTGACTCTTAGTTCGTTTACACATGATTAAAAATTACAGCCTCAGTAGTTTTAAAAACCACCAGCTGCTGTCTCACTGCAAACGTCCTAGGATGAGTATTGTGTAGGACAGTCCTGTGAATCAGACCTTTCCACAGGCTATGTGACTTCTCTACTAGAAGGTATGCTTGTCAAAATTGCCACCAGAGAAATACAAATCAAAACCACACTCATATATCACCTCACGTCAGTCAGAGTGGCCAAAATGAACAAATCAGGAGACTATAGATGCTGGGGAGGATGTGGAGAAATGGGAACCCTCTTGCACTGCTGGTGGGAATGCAAACTGGTGCAGCCGCTCTGGAAAACAGTGTGGAGGTTCCTCAAAAAATGAAAAATAGACCTACCCTATGACCCAGCAGTAGCACTGCTAGGAATTTACCCAAGGGATACAGGAGTGCTGATGCACAGGGGCACTTGTACCCCAATGTTTACAGCAGCACTCTCAACAATAGGCAAATTATGGAAAGAGCCTAAATGTCCATCAACTGAGGAATGGATAAAGTGGTTTATATACACAATGTGGTTTATATACACAATGGAGTACTATGTGGCAATGAGAAAGAATGAAATATGACCCTTTATAGCAACGTAGATGGAACTGGAGAGTGTTATACTAAGTGAAATAAGCCATACAGAGAAAGACAGATACCATATGTGTTCACTCTTATGTGGATCCTGAGAAACTTAACAAGAACCCATGGCAGAGGGGAAGAAAAAAAAAAGAGGTTAGAGAGGGAGAGAGCCAAAGCATAAGAGACTCTTAAAAACTGGGAACAAACTGAGGGTTGATGGGGGGTGGGAGGGAGGGGAGGGTGGGTGATGGGTATTGAGGAGGGCACTTGTTGGGATGAGCACTGGGTGTTGTATGGAAACCAATTTGACAATAAATTTCATATATTTAAAAATATATAGAAAAAAATTAAAATTAAAATTAAAAAAAAAATTGCCACCAGAGCCAGGCTGCACTGTTTCACTTCTCTGGCAGCTTCTGTGGGCTTGTTGCCTTTGTGGCTAGGCTGACATGCTTCACTGTCAGCAAAGAAACCATTCTGTTTCTGTCCACACATTCTGAACCGTTACATCAACACAGAGGAGAGAGGGTCTGGGTACTAAATGGTTCCCCATCTCACCTCTCTTCAACTCAGTTCCAGGAATAAGACAGAGTGGTCTATGAGACTCATGAAACCGATCACAAGAACTGTCAGTGTCTTCACATTGTATTTAAACAAAACCCAGATCTCTGAACTCAGCCTAGGACACCTTGACAACCTGATCTCTACTGAGTCTCAATTTATTCTCCAAGCTCCAGTCTTTTCCTTGGAAGGATGAGCTTTTTTCAGCACAGGGTCCTGACGCATTCCCTTCCCTCTGTTTGGAAACCTCTTCCCCAATTATTTGCAGGCTCACTCCTTCTTACCATCAAGTTCCTTTAAAAAAAACAAAAAAATCCATGTCCTCAGGAACTATCTCCTGACAACCCTATCAAAAGTGTCCCATGCCATGTTCTATCACAGCATCATGTACTTTTCCAGGACATTGCTCACAGCTGGTAATTATCCACTTACAAAATTATTTGATTCACGTCCATCTTTCCTGTTAGATGGTAAACCTCACGAGGTAAGAATCAAGGCTATCTAGCCTCAGCATTGGCAAACTTTTTCTGGACAGGACCAAATATTAAGTATCTTAGGCTTTGCAGGCCATAGAGTCTGTTATAACTACTCAACTCCACTGTCATAGTGTGAAAATGGTCACACGCAATTCATAAATTAAGGAATGTGACTGTGTTCTAATAAAGCTTATTTATAATATCAGTGACACATATTTGGCCCACTGACCATAGTTTTCTGACCCCTAGTCTACCCATTGTTATAGCCTCAGTGCCTAACACACTTATCGTATGGCAAGTGAACCAGATAATCATTGGTTCAAATGGACCAATGGATGGACAAATGGTCCAAATAACCATTGGACAAACGGCAAATGGATGGCCCCACAGTCAGCTTAGGCTAATGTTTAGATGGACTTGTGCTTCAGAGTTGGAATTTTTTTCCACATTGGACTCAAAGTCCCTCCTCTAGTCAATTTCCTTCCTTTGTCTCTAACATTTCCCAACCTGACTTTCATTTACTGTTTGACCACTCGCTCTCCCTCCTTGAGCTTCACTAAATCTAATCTCAGAGCTATTCTTTTGCTGTTCAGTAATGTCTATGATTCATCTTTCATTAACTCAGACTGAACATGAACCTTTTACTCTGATCACTTCCACTCTTCTGTACTCGGCAGTTAGCCACATAACACATTTCCAGCGAAAAGAAAGAAAACAAGAAAGCATTGTGACTTCTGTGTACGAAAAGCAGTACATCCTTTTTGCAGGGAAATTTACCAGGATCTATTAAAAGTGTAAATATGCACCCCCTCCTTCAACCCAGCTGTTCTCGCATTTTCCCCGTAACTCCCTTGTACCTGGATCATAATTCTAGGATCTGATGTAAGGAAAGAGAGTAGGCTTCCTCTTTGATGGGTCAGCTATCCAAACTACCAGGGATATCTCCATTGTTCTTACCTTCAGTTAACTTCACTTCTCTGCTCCTCCAAGTCGGGCTTATACATAGGACTCTCGGAAGAATGACTACAGTTCTTTGAGCAGCTTCTGACATGGCCCCAGTGGTCCCTACCTCCTAGAGCCCACTTCCTAGTATTCATGCCCTTGTGTAATCCCCTCAGCTCTCTTCAAATCAACTAATTAAATAAGATAGAGTCCTCTTTAAGATTCATAAAACTGATCATGGGAAAGATAACATTCAATATTTATTAATATTTATTATATAGATAATATATTTAATCTATTAATACTTATTATTTGGTCCTATGCAGAAGTTTACCAGCCCCCAGGCTAGCCAGTCACAGTTCCTATTCTCATTTGAGTGTAGACTAGATCTAGTGACTTGCTATAGCCAAGAGAATATGGCAACAGTGACAGGATGTCACTTCCAAGGTCCAGTTACAAAAGACTGACTTCTCTCTTGCCAGCACAGTCTCTCTGGCTCTTCTCATGCACTCTGATAAAGCCAACTGTCATGTCGCAAGCTGCTCTGTGGAAAGACTCCTCTAGAAAGGAACTGAGGGTGCTTTCTGGCCAACAGCCACGGAAAAACCGAGGACTTGAGTCCAGGAGCATACAGAGAACTCAATCCTGCCAACAACCACATGAGTGCATGAGTGATGTCAATAGTAGATCTTCCCCCACTTGAGCCCCATGATGACCACAGCCCTGGCTGACACCTTGACTGCAGCCTTGTCAGAGAGCCAGAACCAAAAGATCCAGCTAAGCACACCCAGATTCCTGACCTATAGAAACTATGATGTCATAAATGTTTTGCTGGTTTTTAAAGTTTCTTTTCCAAGCTCTTTATTTGTATTCTGAATGCAGTAAGCCTCTAATCGTTCACTTATTCTTTCATTCATTCAAACAGATGTATGCTGGACCCATAAAGTCCAAAGCACAATATAACCCTTGTGTCTCATTCCCTCTGCACATATTTGCTCTGATGTCCCTTCTCTGATATGAGCTCTTTCCTCTCCTACCTGCACGTTATGCTAAATGTTCACTGCTTTGAGCTAGTATGTTTGGGGTAGTTTGTTACACAGCACTAGATAACTAATACATCCTCTCTACTGAGATGCCAGCCATGCATGCTGGTCTACAGCCTTGCTGGTGCCCACATGCATTGCAAGTAGAGTTGACTTTTATTCCCGCTGGCCTCCAAGGAATTCTCTAGTCTGGGGTAGAGGAGCCTCACTTTCTCCTTCAGAGCTAAGACACTTTGTTTACACCTCTGACTCTCCTTCTCTCTGCCGTGTGTCTCCTCGAAGCTCCCCGAGGATCAGCCATTTATAAAGAGGCCAAAGAAGACTTGCTGGTGACTTCCATTCTGTGCCTTGCCAACATCCACCCACAATGCTGCAGAGTACAAGGCTGCTTACCCGCCTTCATTGGGTAGAGGCGACTTAATATGCCTAACGCTATCCAAAGGTGGTGACCCTTTGTGTCTTAGATTTCTATTGTTACTGTAACATTGCTTTTCTAGCAAGCAGATAATCCACTCACAGTGATGTTAATTATGTTCTTAGCTCTGGAGGTCAGCATTTCATAAAATGTTCTTTTGTTTTTTTTTTTCCCCCCAATTTACATCTTGTTATTGGGCGTCAAGGGAGGAGGAATACCATACTAGATTTGCAAGATCCTTTTCAAAAAAGTTTCTATGCTCAAATAAGTTTGGAAGATGCTGTGCCCCCTGTGAGTCCCTCTTGGAGATTCATTGCGCTTATAAAGCAGATGTAACACTCTTCGGAGACTCCCAATAAGGAAATCAGTTTGTTTGTACGTTTGTTTGGCCTAAAATTTCTAAATTTCATTTAAACATGGCACTTTCTTGGGCCTCCTGGGTGGCTCGGTGGGTTAAGCATCGGACTTCAGCTCAGGTCATGATCTCATGGTTCGTGAGTTCAAGCCCTGCATCTGACACTGCTGTCAGCACAGAGCCTGCTTGGGATTCATTCCCTCTCTCTCTCGCTCTCTCTCTCTCTCCTTCCCCCACTCACACTCTCTCAAATATAAACATTAAAAAAAAAAAAAAAAAAAAAAAACCTTATGCTTATCAAACTTCTGTGAAAACACTTCAGCAACAAAACCAAAAGCCAAGTTCCCAGACCCGCCATACTATTTCACCACTCAATGCCTTATCATGTGCCCTAAGCCTGAAATGTCCTTCCTACCACTAAACCCCAGGCTGCAGGTTAAAAGCTTCTCCATGGCATCAAGCACACCCCACGAGAGTTAAGCATGGCCCACTGCTGGCCTTTTTGAGGCCTTGATGATGATTCCATGGCTGCATTTCTTCTACTTTATTGAGGTGTGTGTTAGCACGCCTGCCTCCAATCATAGACTAAGGGCCACATGGAGCTGAACTGTGTGTTGCCCCAGATCCAAGCATCTCGCACAGTCTTGCCACAATGCTGAACACTTTCCTCACCTCAGTTTGTCCCACAACCAGCCTATGATCGATGACCTCCATCCAAAGGGAGGAAGTTGAGGCCAGTTCAGTGGCAGAGCTCAGACTTGAAACCAGTCCGGGGTGATCAATACCCTGACCCACCAGACTGCATTCAGCGAGGGTTTGGGATGAAACCAAAGAGGTGTGACTTACAACCAAAGAAGCAGCCCTTGGAGGAACACCACCAGAGGCTTTGATGTTAGAGCAGAGAGCCCTCCCTTTGGGGACTATAAGCTTGGCAATATGGTGTTAACTTCTGAGAGTCTACGGCTGCTTTCTTGAGTTTTCCACCTCAGAGTTAATCCCGAACAGAAAAGGAATGAGCATCAACGGTTCTGAATGTGCCCCCGTCTACCTCCCAGAGATGCCATGGTCACGGACCACAAAGAAAATCCCTCTAACGCGATGTGACTCACAGCTGAGGGATTTGTCCGCCAGCCTCAGTCCCTCATTGTCCCTCCCTTGTCAAAGCCACTTGATAGCCTTAGCGGCCGAGACCGTCACTTTCTCTTTGGATTTGTCTCCTTCATGCTTCGCCTCCCCCCACCATGCCCTCATTGGTTGGCCATTCCGTTCGGCCCTTCAGCCTTGCTTTCAAAGGGGTTTTATTTCTCATGTTTGTCTTATCTGAGCTTCTCATTACTTGAATCTCTCTTGCTTGCATTTAAGAGTTTATCCTATTTCCCATTTGGCCGCCTTCCCGGCTGTCATCCATCTTTCTCTGGCAAAGACACGCAGCACTCACCGCCTTCCCCACTCCTGGTCTCTCTTGTCAAGCTTACCCTTCATGGCTGTCTTGTCCCTAACATGTGTCATTGACTTTCGTTTTTTTTTTTTTTTTTTTTAATAGAGGCATAATTTTCCTTCTTGTTCTATTTTCTTCTTGTTCTATTTTTTCCCCTCTCAACAATTGGCTTCCTTCTTTTCCCATCTCCCCATTTTCCCAAAGATCTCATCCCCAGTGTTTATGGAGGTGGGCTTCCTCAATGTGTCTTCTACTCCTTGGCCTCTGTGGTCTTCCTGGAACCTCAAAGTCCTTATTAGTAAGACTAACCACGCCCAGGAAACCACAAGAGCAGATGTCTCAGAGAGAAAACTCTGTCTCCAACTCACTTCCTAAAGCCCTATAAAATTGGGACAAGAGTAGGGGGCAGCCCCCCAAGAAACAGTCTCTCTTGGTGCATATTAGGGTTACCAGCCCCCATGCCCATTGGGAAATGTGCTGCCAAGACAGAAAGGAAAAGCATCCAAGAGTTCCTTCACCAAAAGCCTTCAATCCTTCCACCTGGTCAGCTTCCCACAGAGCACGCTGGGCAGACTATGGCTGGAGGCATTGAGGAATGTAGACCTAGCCTCACAGAAGAGGAGGGTACTTTCCCTTCCACAATTAAGAACAGAGCTCTATTCTTAGGAGGCCAGAATGCACCGGGGCAGGAAGTAACGTTCTCTCTTCTTCCTGGGGTGCCAATCTCTTACCCTAGGGCTGATAGCCTCTTCCAATGACCATGGCCTCAAACCACAGATGGAACATCCATGCTAGGGTCTCAGCATTCTGGTTGGAACAATGGTCTCACCACTTACTGCTTCTTCATACTGCTGAACTCCAGGAGTCTCCCAGGGAAAGCGGGAACAATGATCAATTATTAGAGGAACTGAAACCATTGTTATAAAGCAGAATGCCTTGAAAATCTAGATAGAGTAACATGAAAAACCGGTTTGCTTCACCAGAAATGTGGCAAAGAAAAAAAAAACACCTGCTGTCCATCATCAACACAGCAGAATGGATAACAATAGCATCTATGAAGCATAGAGTCAGTATCAGTGCTCTAAGAACTTCATGGAGGGTAACACAACCCTATGGGGTAGATACTTTCTACAGATCCATTTTGTAGATGAGGAAATGAAGGCACAGAGCAAGTATGAGAACCTGCCCCCCAAGTTCCCCAGCTGGTGTGCAGTTGCATCAGGACGTAAGAAGGTCTGATTCCCAAACCATCATGGTTCCTAACTCTGCTCTTGTGTCCTCATCTGGTGTCCAGCCAGAGGTGGCCCTAGGCTTGGCAAGGCCCAGGCCAACACTGGAAAGCTGCCACTTTTGTCTTCTCACAACCCTGGGCTCAAATGTTCTGCCATCATTAGGATGTTCCCCACCCCCCATCACAGGCATGCTGGCAACAATTACAGGCCTATTATTACATTCTTATTAACTCACTATGGAATTTGTTAAAAATTGCATTGTTTAAATTGACCGTGTCAACCATTACTCCATTTTAGTCTCTGAGTTCCATTTGCTGGCTGAAATGATAGGTCACGTGATTGGATAACAAATACTACTACTTATTGGCTAGAATTTCTCCCAGTCTGACAAATCATTATCTCTCTCTCTCTCTCTCTCTCTCTCTCTCTCTCTCTAGACTGTTATGACAGAGACTTATATGAGGAAGTGTAATCATATGAGTGATATCCCATCACCTCTGCCATATTCCATTGGTTGGAAGCAAGTGACAGGTCCCAACTGCTCTCAAGGGGACCAGGATAGCACTGAGGTTTAACACCAGGAGATGGAGGTCATCAGGGCTCAGAGATCTACCTACCACACCGATGAAGGGAAATGAAGAGGAAAGGAACACCTCAAGCCTTATTTATCTTCTCTGTTTCCCTATCCACCTCTCCCTCCATTTCTTGTCTCTTTTTTGCTTTACTCCAAGGTTAATAGCTTTAATTTTCTGTCTGCTTTGAGACTTTTGTAATGTTTACTTATTTTTGAGAGAAAGAGAGAGCTTGAGCAGGGGAGGGGCAGAGAGAGGGGGGTGCAGAGGATGCAAAGCAGGCTCTGAGCTGACAGCAACAAGCCTGATATGGGGCTCCAAGTAACGAACTAGGAGATCATGGCCTGAGCAGAAGTCAGACGCTCAACCCACTGAGCCACCCAGGCGCCCCTGCTTTGAGACTTATTTTAAAGGCACACTGCTAATGCTCCTTGGGACCCATGGGTTACTTTTCTATGAAAAAAAGGGTGTATTCATTCCTTATGGCTGCTGTCACCAACACTCCCACAAACGTGGGCATTTCAAACACACACTTATCCTCTGATAGTCCTGGAGGTCAGGAGCCTGAAAGCAGTTTCCACAGAGTGACATCAAAATATTAACAAGGCCATGCTCCCCTCAGAGGCTCTACAGAGTGAAGAATCCATTTACTTGCTCTTTCCACCTTCTAGAGCAGCATTCCTTGGCTCGTGGCCCCGTCTTTCACCTTCAAAGCCAGTAGCCCACCATCTTCAAATCTCTCAGCTGGGGCTGTCATGATCACCGTCTCTGTAGTAAAATCTCCCTCCCTCCACCCCCTTTTGTGAAGACACTGGTGATTGCACTGAGAGCACACCTAGGCAATCCAAGAAGCTTCCAGTCTGAAGATGCTTAACCACATCTGCAGAATCTCTTCTGCCATAATAAGGTAACATTCACAGCTTCCAGGGATTAGGACCCGGTTATCGCTGGGAGAAATTATTCACCCGACCACAGAGGGATTTATAAACCTTTCTCTGAACCTCTGGAGAAGGGAGACCAGCTCTAATTCAGAATTATATCGATTCGCTGTAAAACAAGTGTCCTGTGTGGAGGAGAAAGTCTGGTATTTTATCATCCCCAATTTAAAAGCCCTGCTGGCCCATTTCCCATAGATGACACAGACCTGTGCTTTGAGGGCTCCACAGAATGCCAAGGATGGAATCAGAAAATTCTGGAGCTGAAAGAATCCACCCAGATCAGGTAGCCCCACCCTTCCACCTTAGAAATGAGGAAACTGAGCCTCCGAGGAAAAAAAAAAAAAAAAAGCAGGTCACTTATGGCCAAAAGTTTGATTTGGGGAGCATTTGGGAAAGAAAACAATCTCAGACTCTTACGATTCCAAACTGCCTCTCTTTTGGAATTTTGGGGAGGTATGGAAGGTATCTCCACCCACTAGACTATAAACTCCACTGAACTCCAGGAGGAGTTATGTTGCCAGTTCATGACGTGCTGTTAAGTGACAGCCATCTTTTTCTCTACAGGTTCAGAGCAAATATTTAGACTTTGTGGGTCACATGGCCTCTTACCACAACTACTCAACTCTGCTGTTATCACACACAAGCAGTCCCAGTAGGACATATTTGATATAGAAATAAATGAAAATGGCAGTGGTCCAATAAAACTTTACTGACAAGAACGAGCAGTGGGCCACTTTGGTCTGCAGGCCATAGTTTGCTGAGCCTGAGGCACAGATAACAGCCAACACCAGTCAAGGGTCACTAGAGTCTAAGAATTTGACTTGTATTATCTCATTTAATCCTTACAACCACCTCCTTCATGACAGGTATTATCCCCATTTTTTGGATGAGCAAACTGAGCCTCAAAGAGTAGTAACTTGCCAAAGGACATATCACAAGTGGCCAAACGAGGATGGAAATCCAGACCCCCACCATTCAGGTTCTCTACTTTTTATCCCTATGCTGATGGTCCTTAATCCTGGCTGCAATGAGAATTTTTTGAGGACCCTGTAAAGAGTATCGATGATAGGACCCCATCCCAGACTATTTAAGTCAGATTCTCAGTCCAGGTAGGGGGGATGCCCTAGGCATCTATAAGTTTTCTTAATCACCCCTGCAATTTCTCAAGTGTTGCCAGAGTTGAAGACTGCTGCTCTGAGCTACCATGTTTAATAATGGGTCTAATACAGAAATGATGAGGAGTTGAGCAGGATGATGGTTGGAGAGGAAGAAAGGAAAACAAGGTCAAGACACGAGTGATGTCCAAGAAAATCCCACTTTAAAAAAAAAAATGAGGGGTGCCTGGGTGGCTCAGTCGGTTAAACACCCGACTCTTGGTTTCCACTCAGGTCATGTCTCATGGTTTGTGGGTTCAAGCCCCCTGTTGGGCTCTGGGCTGATAGTGCAGAGCCTGCTTGGAATTTTCTCCTTCCCTCCCTCTCTCTCCCTCCCTTCCTGCCTCCCTCGTGCTCTACCCCTCCTCTGTTCTCTCTCTCTCTGAAAATAAATAAACTTAAAAAAAATTTAAAAATCAATGTACAAAACCCACAAAAGTTACGCAGTCTATAAAACAGGGAAGAGGGGTAATTTGCATGGCAAAAGGAGTTTCCACTTGCGTGTGAGGATTCAAAGCAGGTGTCTTGTAACAGACTTTTCCTTTTCAATGATCCAGAACACATGGAGGCACCATAAATTGCTTGAGACAGTCTGGGAGGTGGGGGCAGAGGTTTTCACCATTAAAATGTTTGGCGCCACTGCTAGCTGATGATTAGCCAAAATGAAAATCACGAGCGTTTCAAATTATAGTGTGGAAAATGGAAAGCGTGTCTTCATCACCCAGATCGGGGGCGTGTCTCTTCTCGACGTTGCTAGCTGCACCTGTCTGCTCATGACTGTTAAAGAAATCAGCCCTGAGGACAAGGAGAGTGAAATCACCCACTGCACAGGGGGCCTCCCCACCCTCTCCGCAAGGTGAAATTTTCCCTCGAACATCCCAAGAATGCAAACAGTTGCTTCCTGATCCATCTTGGTTCTTCGTGGGGAATGGAGCGAGGATGGAAAATAGGTAAATACTGCCATTTCAAATCACTGAACCTAAGTAGATTGGACAGATCTCCTGTCAAGGATGAATTAATACCTTTGGCCCTTAAAATTCTCGTCATTTTGTCAAGCCTGTTATGACTTCTGATTTCACATTTAAGCAGGATGCAGGGAGAAAGAGGCTAATCTAAGGCCAGGAAGAGCCAGAGACAAAGAAGTACTCCCGTCCTTCTTAGGATTACAAGATTTAGAAAGAGTACAGGATGCCCAATAAAAATGTAACTCCAGACAAATGATGAATAATTTTGAGTGTATGTTCCAAATATCGTGTGAGACAGACTTGTGTTTTAAAAATTATCTCTTGATTGTTTCTCTAAAAGTCAAATTTGACTGGACCTCTTGAATCTTATCTGGCTTGTTATATCTCCATCCTTTTCCAAGTCATGCCTAATTAATTCCTCGGTCCCGGAATAAAGGCGCATTCTTGAATCTGTGTCCATTTGACTGCAGTGACTACACCACTGTAGAGAAAATCAATTGTGCCTATATTAGCACCAAGTCATACCAAGAAAAAAAAATGGTGTATAGCCTAAAATCCCATGTGTTAAAGACCATAATAGCCAATGTTTGAGGTGTTGCCTTTGTGACTGTAAACCAGGGGCAGAAGCAAGGTATGGACATCAATAGCCCACGTGTATGTAACTGCAGTGAAAAATTTTCTTTACAGGGTGGTCATAGGCAGTTCTAGAAACTTCTAACACTTAGGCCTTACAGCTTGCTCTCTTCTGTACATCTTTATTACTATCTGCCCCCATGACATCCAACACAGAGAGTCCATTGGGCCAAGTCCCTATTAGCACACCCCCTTAGAGCAAATGAGGGCAGGGAGAATGAGGCCCCTAAGGCAGGCACTTACGTCTCTTGACCTCAGAAAAAGTCGGCCTGGCTCTGTGTTGCAACCGGGTTGCAACCTTCAGGACTCTTACAGTGGCGGAGGTCCCCACGCAAGGTGGCATGGCTGACACGAATCTCACGTGTGCCCCAGTCTCCCAGCCGCAACACGGGGATACTCGTATGGTGGATTCCAGAGTCTGAACGTGCATGGTGCTTAGAAGAGTGGCTGGTGCTCAGTAGATGTTCTGTAAGCACATCATCAGGGTTGGGGAGCTCAGCCAACTAGGTCCACTCTTCCTCTCCCATGATGATGCCACCCTGAACGCCCCATGCCAACTGGTGCCATTTCTCCAAAGACCAGAGCAGAGGAACCAGACGCCTCACTTATTCTCTGCTCAGAGTAAGAGGAGGTGACCCTGTCCATTAACTTGGCCCTGCACCAGGATCCTTGCGGAAGTCTCTGCCACTCACATTAGAGACAAACAGAGGTCAGTGGACCCTTCTTTGCATACCAGAATATCTCAAGAGGAAAAACGCCCCAGTGCAACATTTTTCTCCGTGGCGCACGAGCGGCACACGGTCGCATCTTGCTAATGACAAAGAGCTAGCTTCTGGAAAGTGATCGTTTCTCTTCTGGCAAATGCGGAAATATTTCTTACAACAGGTATTTATCCTTTAGAGAAATCCAGCATCCCAACGATCCCTTCCATTTCATTATTTTTTTTAATGTTTTCTTTAGTTTTAAGAAAGCACAAGCAGGGAGGGGAGGGGCAGAGATAGAGGAGGACAGACGATCTGAAGGGGGCTCTGTGCTAACAGCAGCTAGCCCGATGTGGAGCTCGACCTCACGAACCGCGAGATCATGACCTGAGCCAAGTCTGACGCTCAATCGACTGAGCCACGGAGGTGCCCCTCACCTTACGTTTATTAAGAGCTTACCATGTGCTAGGCACTGCTCTAGTAACTGTAGATTCAGCAACGAACAAAGGAGGTGGGAATCCCTGCTCTCAAGGAGCTCAGACTCTAGCAGACAATTAACACAATGGATAAGTAAATTAGATGTTGGATGGTACAAAAGCTACAGAGCAAAATTAAGGGGAGGAGGGATAGGGAGAGTTGAGCGGTGGGAGGGGGATGGATGAAGGGTGGGTAACAGAAAAGGTGGTCCTTTCAGACTCCCCTACAGAAGTGGAAGGGATCGGGTACCTGTCCCTGATGCCTGGACACTGGGTAGCTGGCACAGTGAACCTCAGCTGGTAGGTACACCCTCCAGAACACAGAATCTAAAGAGGGTGCAAAGCCAGGGATCCTCAGACGCACTCATGTGGCTGAGGCTGGCTGTGTACGGCAGTTACAGAATGACAAGTGTCCAGGGCTGACCACACCAGTGGGGACACCGCAGTCTGGCTGATCCCCAGGCCATGTCTCCTCGCTCCCTACCAGTCTTCCAAAACATAGATCTGTTTGTACTTAATTTCACTAACATCCATTCTATCGTTTTATTTGTAACCAGACACTCAGACCAGTGCATTTCTGCTGGGCGGGGGGAGAAAAAAAAATACTCATATACATGATACGCAGTGGAGTTGTAGGGAGAGCTCTAGACTCTTACCCTCCAGATGTATGATAAAACAGCCAAGGGAAACGTTATCAGTCCACATACGTTTCCTTTTTCCTCCAGGACACCTCTGGGAAGGTGACACAGATAATGAAAAAAAAAAATTGTCATCAATTATTATTTGTTCTGGGCAAGGAAAGGGTGGAGGGGAGAAAGAAAAAGTAGGTCCCATCCTACAACTGTTTGGACACAAACAATAAAAGCCAAGCAGATAACCCAGCAGACCCGCTTGGATATTTAAAGCTTCCTGTCCCTCAGTAATGGATTATCTTATATAGACTGACAATATATGGTTTCAGGGTACTTTTTCTTTCTCTCTCTGAAAAACTAAGATATTCCCTTCGGTCAAACACACAAAGGATGCAGAACACCAAATGGGATGTATGCAGTGGGGAAGAGAGACAATTTCTTTCCCATCATGGGACCTCTCAGCAAGTCAATATTGATTACATTTTCCTGGTGCCTCAAGCCATTATTTCTGATACCACTGCCTACTGCCACAGATGAATTTCCCCCTCCTCGTCACCATGGGAATATCAGAGAGAGTGAGGAGGAAATGTCCCCCTACAGAAGCCTGGCAGAAAGGCGCCTTCTAATTAGGAGCCTTTAATTCACATCCCCTGTACGGTGTCCTTGGGAAAAGATGGCCAGTGTCCGGCCTGAAGATAATTCTTCACCTGAGGTCACCTGCAGTTCAGGAAAACAGAATGCCATCCCTGACCCAGAAGGCAGGAAGGAAGCCAGAATCCGGTTGGCTGTCGGAAAGCGTGCCAGAGTCCTGGTGGTGCTGGTTATCATATGAATTATTGATGTCGCCATGGGAATCCCTGGGGTAGCAGAGGTGTCAGAGGCGAGGGAATGGCAGGTGCGTAATTGTGGAATTGGCGGGGGCTGACGATTCATCCTTCAGCCCCATGCATGTTATCAACAGTGTTTTGGGCATGCTGGTAAATTCCACCACCAAATCCTACCTCAAGCAGAAAGGTTTATGCACACTGCCCATGGAGGTCCTGCCCTGACCCTAGCTCTGTGGTCCTGAGTGGGAGCAGCAAATGGATGTTCAGAGTCTTGGCCCCGCACTCATCACAAAAAACCTCCAATTGCAGAGTCTCACTTGGCCAAGCTCCAAGTGCAGTAGTAAAACTGTGCAGAAGCAGGAATCCCAGGGAAAGAACCAGAAGCTCCCCCGCCATAGGCGGGGCCCCTCGGAAGCAGATTCTGACACAAAGAGTTAAGTGTAAGTTATTTATCTGGGAAGTGGTCTCAGGAAACCCTATCAGGGGAGTGGGGAATCGAGACAGAACCAGAAAGTGGCCAGTGTAGACTGTGTTATCAAAAGATACTTCTTCCAGGGGTAGCCGGGTGGCTCATTCGGTTAAGCGTCAGACGTTGGCTCAGGTCACGATCTCGTGGTTCGCGAGCTTGACCCCTCATCGGGCTCTGTGTCATCAGCTCAGGTGGGTTCTTCTGCGAACAATGTTGCCATCACCACCACCACCACCATCATTAACTTATATCCGTCCTGGAGTTCTCACTGCAAACACTACACCTTCAGAGAAGCCTTACTGGATGGTATAATCCTGGGGTTCAAATTGCAATCTTTCCTGTATGCCTCAGCACAATCTTCTCAGAGGACAGTGTAGTGAATGTATCAGAAGCCTAAAAAGAGGGGCACGGTCTGACCCAAGGATCTGCACATGTACAAAGATCCAGAGCCTTTATTTCCGAATGGTTATACAGGAAGAATGGAGGAAAGGCAGGAGGGAGGGAGGGAGAATGGGAGGAGGGAGAGAAGGAGATCCAGAAAGCCAAAGAGACCAGCAAAGAAAAGAAACAAATTAAATATCCAACACTAGGTGATTGGTTGAGTACGTTGTATGCATCCATCCAAAGGAGCATTATTGGACCATAAAAAACGATGATACATAGGTATAATGACTGACGCGCAAATGGGTTCGTGATACATCACTAATTTGAAAAACAAGTCACAGAAGAGGTGACCCAGGTATATTCCACAGGATCTCAAGTGTAGCGTGCGTGTGTGTGCGCGTGCTCGTGCAAGCACACATGCGTGTGTGAGATAGAAACGGTGGTAGGAAATGCATCACACACAGCACCACAGAATGTTGGGAAATACAGAACACAATTTTCCTGCCCAACTTCCTTTACCTCCTCTGCTTCCGTGTGGATCATCTGAGGTTTCTGTATCAAAGAATAAAAGGGGTTCAAATCCTGGGAGAAAAATCCCTTTAACATACTTAACCATCCCAACAACTTGCCCTTTGAACATTCTGCAGTTTAGCCCTTGAATGAGGGA
This sequence comes from Leopardus geoffroyi, assembly GCF_018350155.1. NCBI lineage: Eukaryota > Metazoa > Chordata > Mammalia > Carnivora > Felidae > Leopardus > Leopardus geoffroyi. The sequence continues at coordinate 30,539,040 of NC_059340.1, read as the reverse complement.
AAGAAAATAGTATCACTGGGATTGATCCAGGGAAGCAAAGCTACCGAGTCAGGGGAAACTGGGTGACCAGTTGTCCCTCTTCCAGCTTTTTTTTGGCCTCTTATTTTTGCCTGGATGACCCTTCTCTCAGCCTCCTTTCCCATCACCACATGCAATCCCCTGAGCTCCAAACTCCAATTCAATCACATCAGAAAGAAAATACAGAAAATCAAACCCCAAAGCCAAGAGGTCACCCATCCTTCCCGCACATCGATACCCTCTTCAAAGTGACAGTTAAGTTGAGGTGCCTTAGCCCTGTTTCGTCTGTTCCCCTGTCGGAGCTGCCCTGAGGAATCAGTCTCTGGAAACAGGGCCCAGAATGCTCAGAACCAAAAGGAGATAAGCATATGTTTGTGTGAGCTGAAAAATTGTCCTATATGGAACAGAGTCAAAATAAATCAATAAAAGCAGTTTCAGACATGCAGTGCCGAGAGAAGCTGTTAATTACTGGTATTAGCATGGATATCTGTTCATTTGAGACTTTTGTTCAGTGAAGGCAATTGCCTGGCCCTGTTACATAACCAAAATCAAGAGAATTTACAAAGAAAAAGGAAAAAAAAAAAACAACAAACACCTCAGCTCAAACTCAGACAAAAGGATTGAAGGAAAAGGAGATAAGAGATTTTCTGTGGATTTACTAAGACACGTCAGCTCAGATATGAACCTCCCCAGTTTCATGCCAATATCACCCATCCTCACAAGCTTATAGTCTCTGCGTGTAAATTCCAAGTTTGAAAGTTCCTAGAGAAAATACCTTCTGAAGAGACTTCTGCATAATCAAAAGACTTCCTCTTTATCAAAAGGGATTTCAGTTCTTAGAGGGGTCCTTTGAAATTATATAAAACAAAACCTGGTAGCTTTATGGTTCAGAGTGAGGATTCCGTGGTCCCCAACACCTGGGTTCTAGATCCATTTCTGTCCCATCCGAGCTCAGGGACACTGGCAAGTTAGGGAAGGTTTCTGAGCATCTTTCTTCCTATGTTAAATGAATGGAATACTAATCCCTACCTCACAGGGACCTAGAAATCAGAATCTGTGAGGCACTCACTGTCAGTCCCTAACCAAGAAGAGAAACCATGTATTTCCAACAGCAGGATTTCAATGCAAGGAATTAGCTGTATATGGGGCAACAGACCAAGAAGCTAAATGAGACAGTGAGCCAATCCTACTTTAATGCAATACCTTGAAAAGTCTCAACTGAGGCAGAAAAAAAAAAAAAAAACATAATGAAAAAAATGTCAACTTTCTAAATAAAAATAGCATCTGGCCCCACCCACCCCTAACTCAGCCTCACTTGTTTTATCCACGACCTAGTCCTGCCAGAGACGGGTAGACAGCGAGAATCTACTACAACACCTAGGACAAGAGACAGAGGAACAATGGCCAATGGAGCCCGTGGCAAAAGCTACGCCCATGCCACACCATCTGGAACCCCACAGGGGACGTGGCCATCACAGAGCTGCCACGGGAGGCCATGGAGAAGACAAAAGACGGTGGCTTGTCCTTGCCTCCCACCGGCCAAACTCAGCTGTAACTCTGCTCACACAGGAGCCTGGGACCAAAGTTTGCAGGGGGGAGGCAAGGAATCTGTTCAAAGTCAAATCAGCCCAGGGTGGCCTGAGTGCTTGACACTATCCCTCTCTGGCCCCCAAGAGCTCAAGAAATGTGAGGATTGGGATATGGAACCTGATTTCTAAAGGACAACAGGCTTCTGTTTTGGAGATTGCCACCAAGATGATGGCGGCTGGCCGTGCCTGGCAAAGGATTTCGAAGGGAAAGGAGTGCCATCCCGTCTGGGTCATCACCCAGGTCACCCCCACATAATGGGGGGCGGGGTTCTAGCATGCACATCTCCACACATAATGGGTAGTGACAAGGACAAGAACACCTGACCATTCCCACCCTCTCAGGGGACTTCATGAAGTTACCAGATCAGAAGTGGCCCAAACTGAGCCCCTTCTAGAACTACAGGAAAGCGGAGAGGAGCGTGCATGAATAGAGGGAGTGCCGGCAGCAGGTAGGCCCCACAGATGCTTGCTGTCAGGAGGGAGGTGGTGGAAGGCAGGAGGTGGGAGGGAAAGCAGATTACCCACCTACGGTAGAATTTCCCACCTGGAAACTTCCATAGGCTCGGGGAACCAGGTGACATGCAAGTGGGTGGGGGGAGAAAAAGCAAAATTGGAGATGGGTGTAACATGGTAGGGGAGGGAGGGCTGCTAGGAATGTGGGGCTGGAGGTCAGAGGGGTTTGAACACTACTTCTGCCCTCAGCTGGCCCGTGTGGCCTCGGACAAGTCGCTGAACCCGCCTCAGCCTCATCTATCTTGTGAATGAGGATGACCAGAGAGCCTGGCTCAGGCGGCTGTGGTGTGGATTGAAGGCAATCAGGTAGATGAAGAACTAAGAGCCCCCGGGGCAAAACAAATGCTCAACAAATAGCAGCTGATACTATCTTGCATTATTATGGCCGTTGTTGTTGTTGTTACTATTATTATTCTTTTTATGGTTGAAGATGAGAATAGTGCCCACAGTGGGAGGTCGTGCAATAATTGACCTCTGGGATATGCAGAATAGTGTGTTCAGTGAGTTTTGAACTTGTTGGTCAAGTTCAGAGGTATAGAGAGCCTCCTAGAGAACGAAAGCTTTCTGTTTCCCTCAGGTAGTACCTCCCTGCCAGAGACAGACGGTACAGATATAGATTTGGAAATACATTGGGGTGTGCATGCAAATACAGATACAGGTGTAGGTACAGGAATAGATGGAAATGTAGGTGTAGGCCTAGGTAGATCTACATACAGCTGTACTTAATAAAATGTGCACATACTTTAAAGCTTTCAAGAATGACTCTAAGCGCCAAACAAAGCTAGATAGAGAATGCAGTTAGTGTTCACTGAGCAAACGCTACACGTGGCAGGCACGGTAACGGGAACCCGGGGGGAGGGTTATCAATAAGAACAGGACATGGTCTCTGCCACCAGCAGACCCCACATCCCATAGGGGAAACAGACAATGACAAAAAAACAACTTTCTCCCTCAGGCAGGGAACGACTAAGTTCGACTTTGAAGTCGTTCTGGAAAAGGCAGCATCCAAGCTCTCGTTCAAGGAGCTCATGAGGAGGGAACGATAGAGAGTGAGATTCAAAGAGCATCTTCCTTTCCTTTTGTGGGGAGAGTGGGGCTGTCTGACCCTGGAGATAATTTCCTTCCACTTGTTTTAAGAGGGTTATAGGAGGTTTTTTGTTGTTGTTGCTCTCAGCAGGACGTGGGGGCCTCCAAAGCGGTCACTAAATCATTTCAAGGTTTCTCCACGCTGTACCATGTATCAGTACCTCATTCCTTCATGGTTGAATAATATTCCATCATATGGGTAGATCACATTCTGTGTATCCATTCTTGGGTTGACAGACATTTGATGGACATTGTTTTCCCCTCTTGGCTATTGCAAAGAGGGCTGCTACGAACATTCGCGGTAAGTTTTTCCTTGAACACCTGTTTAACACTTTTTCGTATGCACCTGGGACAGTGGAACTGATGGGCCATGCAGTAATTCTAAGTGTAATTTTTTGAAGAACCATCTAATACATTCCTAGCAACCACCAGAGAGTCTGAGTTTTTTTCCTTCCCAGAAGATCCAGCAAAGTCCTGGGCTCTCCTCTCATTGGCGCATTTAAGGTCACATGTGCATCCCTGCGCCAATCATCGTGGGCAAGAAAATGGAATCCCATGACTGATGAAGGGGTGTCCAATTCTGCATTAAGGAAAAGCCCTCCACCCAAACCACACGGACTGAGAAGGAAAGACAGTGGCTTTTCTAGGGAAAATCAAAGTGATGTTAATAGAAGAGGAGGGAAAAGATATCGGAAGACAATTAGCAAAAAGGGTCCACCTCACCCAGAGGACAATGAAATAACGGTTTTATATCATAACATGGGGAAACATGGTGAACATGTGTTGGGCCCTTAATATATGTCAGGCACCATTCTAAGTGCTTTGCAGAGAGGATTCGTCATCAGTGTCCCCATTGAACAGATCAGAAAAGTGAGGCTCAGAAACTTTAAGTAACTTGCCCAAAGGTCACACTGTTACAAAGTGGCTGATTTGGGACTCGAACCCAGATCTCTCCAATGCTAATGCTCCTATCCTTTCCTATACACCACCCTGCTGCTTTACTGAGTAGAGGGCATCAGGCATGGGAATAACCTGGATGGTTGCTTGGTGAAGGGTGAGTATCTTAATAGCAATCTAGGTACCAATGTATGCATATTCATGCACAGATACACTCACACACTTTCCAGTGGCCCAGAATGAACGGACATAACCCTCTATTTCCCAAGACACATCACATAAAGCCAAAGAAACACATATCCCTCTCTTTTTCCTCATTCACTATGTCCCTCACTAGCCAATGGATCTCTAAAAAAAAAAAAAAAAAAAGGTCAAAAATCCCAGAATTCCACCTGGGAGCCCCTTCTACCACACAACGGAGTTTGTGATCTCTTCAAAGAATGGAAATGAAATGTCCTCAGGAAGCCTTGCTGGATCCATCAGTAGTGGAACTGCAGGTGTTAAACTATATCCTTTCTCTTGAAAATCAAATCCCTTTTTTCCCTAAAGCATTTAATTGGATTCAACCCGCAAGGATTGTTTTCCAGAAATGGCAGGGATCTGTTGATCTTTCGGTACTCCGGGTGAAATCTCAGTCCTGTTAACGTGGTACCTTGTCTCCCTCCTCTGTCTGAGCTGGGAACAAGAAGAAACCTTCACAATGACAGCCTCATAATAGGATTTTGTTTTCTTTCTGCACACTACATCTCAGGGGATCATCGTCGTTTGTCTCCTGCCAATGACAATCCAGCTTCCCTGGGCCCCCTAGTTGCTTGGGGAGCAATGCTACTGTGCAGCTCGTCCCCAGTGACATTTTATAATTGTCGCAGAAACCCCATGTTAATAGAGCTGTCTGGCTCAAGAGGTTCATGATCCCTCACGTCCCCATGTCAGCACCCCAGTAGCCTGAAAGCCTATCTGAATGCTTCTCCATTCTGATAACATTCTGCATATATACATACGAAGAGGAATCCAATTTGATCCCACAGAAATAGGAGCCACCGTCTCCAGGAAACAAACAAAAAACCAGCCTGTTTTTCTGCACTGGGCATTTAATAGCTCCTCATCCTCTGTAGTTGTTTTATGTGTTCTTTACTTTTTCCTGAAATACCCCCCCTCTTATCTCCACTTATCCAAATACATCCTTCAGTTGTCTCCTGAGACCACTGCAGCCTACAACGGTTTTCCACCCTCCAGTGGCATTTGACTGCACCTTGTGTGTGGCAAGTAATCGTGAGTTCCCTTGGGACATTGCCTGCTTCCTCAGTTGAACTGTTTTCACTGTTCGCCTTATCAGGGACCATGGCCCTAGGTTTTATTTTCTTTTACTTTGGAAGCTTGTTTGTTCGTTGGTTAATGTGTAGTTGACATACAGTATTGAATTACTTTCAGGTGTTCGATATAGTGATGGAGCATTCACATACATGATACAGCGGTCACCACGATAAATCTAGCTACCCTCTGTCACCATACGAAGCTGTTACCTATGCTTCACTATATTCCCTCTGCTGGACAATGTATCCCCATGCCTTAGCTATTTTAAAACTGGAAGTTTGTATAATTCCCCCTGGCCCTAGTTGTAGCCTTACCCTGAGCTAGAAGAAAATGGCTTAAGAGAGTGGAGAATTCTCCTTTCCTTCTCTGACACCGTCTCCACCCACCACACATCCCTGGCCACCCTTTTGGACATTTTGTATCTCTCTGGAAGCTCCAAATAATGGGTCACACCAACTACAGACATCCAGAGTCCTGAGGGTACTGGAAATGATTCCATCAATTCTAAGGAGTTGAGCCAAGTAGGAAAGGCATGAAGGTCAACGGATGAAAAAGAGAGTGAACAGATGACAGGAACTTTCTGTGAGGATAATAGCTCTCCCTGACTTAGTCAAACCATAAAAACAACTCTCTGGGTAGCTCTCCATTGTTCTGCAAGTTCTGCCACCATGGACAACTTACCACCTATCATTGCCTTGACCCTGAACTCCCTAACTGCAGCTACCATTGATTCCATTCACATGGCCTGACCCCTTACTTAGCCTGACTTCCACTAAAATGTCTTCTGAACAATCTGTGTCCCAGATCAGCAGTCTTCGGAAGCAAGGGTGGTTGAAAGAGTGGACTCTGGCTTCAGACTGTTTGGGTTTGAAGCTCACCATGGGGAAGAAGCCAGTTAACGTCACCTGCCAATCTGGGATAGTGGTGCCATGCACTTCATGGGGTTGTTTTGAGAGAATTAAATGAGAAAGTCTACACAAAGAGTTTAGCAGAGATCCTGACACATATTAAGTTCTCAGTGAATTCAGCCTTTTATTAGGATGGCTATGTCTTAGATCCTTAACTGTCATGTCGGGTATGGGAAGAAAGGAACGGAGTCTTTTCCTTCATGATACCCTCTAGTGGTTATAGAGGAATAATAGTACGGGCATAAGCTTTGAAGTCGGTCACGGAGTCCAGACCCAGGCTCCACAACATACTAGCCACAAGGAATTAAGTCATTTACTTAACCCTATGCAGCCTCTTTTATTAAGTGCAGTAATACCATTTTTCAGAGTTGTAAATATTCTACAGGACATACAGAGAGAGAGCTGGCCTAAAACAAACGTACCATAAGCAAGGATCTGTTTCTGTCTATCAATTTGAAAGAGTTACAGGAAGAATTTATTGGTTCCACTCATCTTTCACAAATGGTCTTTAAGAGCCAAAAGTGTATATTGAGGACGAACAGAATGGATTTGGTGCTTTATGTGGGGGAGGCCCATCTCTCTGGGAGGGCTCTCTGACATCCCTTTGTATGGTGGGAAATTACTTACTTTTCCTTGTTTTAGTATTTTTTTATTTTTAAGTAATCTCTGCACCGAATGTGGTGCTCGAACCTACAACCTTGAGATCAAAAGTCACACGCTCTACCAACTGAGCAACCCAGGTGCCCCATAAGTACTTAAGATTCTTAAGGCTGAAGTCATCACCTTGATTTTTTTTTTTTAATAAAGAAAGGAATTTCACATAGAGAATATTCTCATGTTATGTCTGCATCACTAACCCAGCTGTGTAATGTAGATTACATAAGTCAAAAGGAGACTCAAGAAAGACTATGCATGATTCTATCTGGGGAAAAGAAAAAGTTACCTCCCTGATTGTTGGACCAGGTACTATGGATCAGTACCATGGTACTATTCAATGGCTAACATGTTGAGTCTAAGTACTCCTCTTCAGGGGCGCCTGGGTGGCGCAGTCGGTTAAGCGTCCGACTTCAGCCAGGTCACGATCTCGCGGTCCGTGAGTTCGAGCCCCGCGTCGGGCTCTGGGCTGATGGCTCAGAGCCTGGAGCCTGTTTCCGATTCTGTGCCTCCCTCTCTCTCTGCCCCTCCCCCGTTCATGCTCTGTCTCTCTCTGTCCCAAAAAAATAAATAAACGTTGAAAAAATAAATAAATAAAAAATAAGTACTCCTCTTCATTAACACAGTTTTTGATAAAAATCTAAAGAGTGTCAAAAATATGCTTATAGATTACATTTCTAGATACAACTCCTGGAATCAGTCCCTTGCAGATGAACCCCTCCCAAGGTACCTTCTCCAGCAGACAGTGTTTCGGAGGTGGAAGGAATCGTTGTCCACTGCTCTTTGTAGTCCCAGCTGTGTGCTAATTAGAACCTGATGGAAAATGGTAAGAAAAATTAGGACAAAATGGCATCTCTTCTTGCCCAACAGTACACCCAGGGCAGACACTTCTGATTCAGCACACAGTGTCATTTTCCCATCTAGGGTGCCCCCCTCCACTGACAAGCTGGATCTAAAGAATGAACTTCAGAATGATCTCAAAGAGGTAAGGCCTCAGAGTTCCTTCTGATCATTCTGCTCCCCTGAAAAATCCATCTTTCCTCTGGTCTGTGGGAATCATGGACTATTGCTTCTGCTCTCAGTCTGCCCATCTCCCAGAGTCCTTGCCCCATGCCTGACTTACAAACCTAAGATCTCAGATCCCTTAAGAGGCTGAGCCAGCTGGGTGGCTCAGTTGATGAAGCATCCAACTGTTGGTTTCCACTCAGGTCATGATCTCACAGTTTGTGAGTTCAAGCCCAGTGGCAGGCTCTGAGCTGACAGTATGGAGCCTGCTTGGGATTCTCTCTCTCTCCCTCAGCCCCTTCTGCTCACTCTGTCTCTCTCTCTCTCTCTCGATCTCTCTCTCAAAATAAATAAATTTAAAATTTTTTTTAATGTCTATTTTTGAGAGAAAAAGAGAGACAGAGCGTCAGCAGGGGAGGGGCAGAGATAGAGAGAGAGACACAGACTCTGAAGTAGGCTCCAGGCTTTGAGCCATCAGCACAGAGCCCAATGCAGGGCTCAAACTCATGAACTCTGAGATCATGACCTGAGCCAAAGTCGGATGCGTAACCAACTGAGCCACCCAGGTGCTTTTCAAAATAAATAAATTAAAAAAAAAAAATTGCCTAAGACATCAGGGCGTTGAGTGTGACCATCTGGGGAGGCTATCCCCCAAAATACCTTTTGCTGCTCTCACCACTTTAAGAGTAGCTGAATAGCCCCCAAAACATTCTCAGAAGGCAATATCAGGCGTTCAAACTACCAGTATGTCACCAAATACCCAAAATTATTTCTAAATTCCACTTGCCTGGGAAGAAGCAGAAACTAAAGGAATTAAAAGGGAGTCTAGTCACAAGGTGAGGAGCAGGACCCACATCCCCTCACCACACACCTTGGCTACGCCAAGTTACTTAGTTCTCCATAGCCCACCCTCCTCTTCAGTAAGATGGAAATAATAATAGCATCTCTCTTACAGAGTCATTAAACTATACAATCTAGGGGCACCTGGGTGGCTCAGTCGGTTAAGCCTCTGACTTCGGCTCAGGTCATGATCTCGCGGTTGGGGAGTTCGAGCCCCGCGTTGGGTTCTGTGCTCATAGCTCGGAGCCTGGAGCCTGCTTCGGATTCTGTGCCTCCCTCTCTCTCTGCCCCTCTCCCACTTGTGCTCTGTCTCTCTCTGTCTCTCAAGTGTAAAAAAAAAAAAAAAAATGTTTTTAAATAAAAAACAAAAAATAAACTATACAATCTATAATAAGGTGCTTAGTCCAGAGCCAGTACATAGTAAGTATTCAATAAATTGTTTATATAAACATTTCTCAGTGCATGATCTCATTGAATATCACACTTCTATGAAGTAGGTATTGCAACCCTCTTCTGCTTAGTTGCCAAGAAAGTTGAGACTTCCAAAAAGGACTTTGCTTAGGATCCTACAGCTAGAAACTGGCAAAGCCGTGGTTCAGACCTAGGTTGGTGTGAGTCAGACAACCTTTGCTAATTTAGTAAACTGTCAGCACAGACGTCCCAAGCCCAGGGGAATCCCTGGCCCCAGTTAAACCAGCTCACAGAGGGAGAGAGACGAGTCAAGGGGAGAACTCCCCCAACCTCCAAGCTGCAAAACAGAAATGAGTATTAAGCTTTTATAAACTCACACCCCCGACAGTGAAATCACCTTAAGGCACCAGGCAAAATTCAGCCCATTCAACAAAAATGCCGCCAGGTTCCTAAAATTGCAGGTGTAAAATTGCATATTTTCATAAAATCAACATCCTAGGGGACAGGGTTGGGCAGACGGCTGACTTCCTGTCCCCTTGATTGCAAAGCTCGGCAGAAGGGGGTAAGGGGGAGTGAACTCACACTTCCTGGGCACTTACGGTCTTGCCTCGTGTCAGGTGTTTTCTAGATCTGATCACTTCATCCACCAAATAATGGTGAGACGTAAGAATTATTGGCTCCAGGTCACTGGGAAGTAAACTGACGGTCAGAGAGGCTAAGTGACTTGCCCAAGGTCACGCAGGAGAAAAACTAGCATTAGAACCCACGTTTGTCGGGGTGCCTGGGTGGCTCACCCGGCTGAGCATCTGACTTCTGTTCAGGTCGAGATCTCACGGTTCTTGGGTTTGAGAGACCCACGTCGGGCTCTGTGCTAACAGCTCAGAGCCTGGAGCCTGCTTCAGATTCTCATTATGTCTCTCTGTCTCTCTCCTCCCCCACTTGCACTCTGTCTTTCTCTCTTTCAAAAATAAACATTTTTTTTTAATTTTTAAATAAAAATATAAACAAATAAAATCCACGTTTGTCTAACCCAGCACCAGTGCAGGGACATATTCTGCGAAGCGACTGGTGTCCCCAGAGACACCCAGTATACCCTGCTGGACTCTGCCAGGGCCAGTATTCCGTAAAAAAACTAAATTAATTAATCAAGGGCACCAGGGCTGTCACCGAGACCTGGGTGGGTGTGAAGTCTCTGAAATAGAAACCCTTTCCTAGAAACACTGTCTTCACTCCATGTCTCCTGACTCTACTTAACAACTCTGGATAAAGTAAAAGCTTCTTTTTTATCCTTATTAAGCAACATACTGTTCTCTGAAACTCCTAGTCCTCAGCCTTTCTGAGCCTTGCCTGAGTGTTAATGCTCTTTCTCTGTGATCTCTATGCCTTTACCACCCTCTGAACATGAGGTTTAATTATTGAAAGGGAGTGTGCGCCGTTAAAAAAAAAAAAAAAAAAAAAAATTATACCTGAGGATTTGCCAAGGCAAAGGATAGACAGATACCACATCCTAGGACAATACCTTTTGCTAGGGCTATGGAATCATGGCAAAATTACAGTGCAACAAATTATACCGTGCCAGGGAAAGATTTCTCAACACTTTTTTTTTTAATTTTTAAAAAATGTTAATTTTCTTCATTATTTTTGAGAGAAAGAGATAGTGAGCAGGAGAGAGGCGGGGGGGGGGGGGGGGGGGGGGGGAGGAGACACACACACACACACACCCAAGCAGGCTCCACACTCATTGCAGAGACCGATGTGGGGCTTGAACCCAAGAACTGTGAGATCATGATCTGAGCAGAAACCACAAGTCAGACGCTTAACCGGTTGAGCCACCCAGGCGCCCCTCTCAGCACTTTCTGAATAAACCTGCTTTCCAGTGGCTTATTAAATTAACTCTAAAATTTTTTCCTCTGGGTTAAAACCTGGCTTGCAAGATACTGTTTTGAAACTATGCATCCTTGAAGAACCCTAACTGATACATCTCAGCATTAGCCAAACTAAAATCCTTTCCTTTTTTAATTAAAGTATATTTTTCATCCAATACGGAAACGACCTCTTTTATACTGGGAATTTGCCAAAGCACTCTTAGAACCAAAAAAGCTATCATCAATCATGTCGAGTTTCTCTTCCACCCAGGCTAGAGAGAGCTGGAAGGGGCATCATGCCCACCTTAAGAGCAAGAAAAAGGCAGACAAACTTCAAAATCATAACTTTCCTTAAGCCTGTCCAAAATTCCAGGTAACAGTGAGACCAAGCGGCCTGAGCCCCAGGGAAGGACAGGCTCGTCCAAGGATCATCTGGGGCAGAGCACGACATGAGGGGACAGTGGGGACCATACACATGGGTAAGAACGATTCGGCCAAAATTGGTAACATATTGCTAAAGGCCACGTGTGCGCTAGCGGGAGATTATGGAGCCCCTGAGAGTCACAGACAGGGAAGCCGGACCATTCACAGGCATTCCTTTGTAGACCTCCAGTGGGGGCTTGGGACAAAGATCAGAAGCCAGGTGCAATGAGACTAACAGCTGTCCTCAGTGGTTCAGTCCCAGAGCTGTGCTGGGGGGGGGGGGGGTAAATTCAGAAGTTCTCTTCGAGAGAACTGCTTCCCCAACACAACTGAAACTCAGGAGGAGGGAGGAGGGAGCAGGGCAGCAAACCCAGGGCACAGATGAGACCCTACACAGCCCTGGGGGTGGAAGGGGAGGGGTGGAAAAGGGCAAGAAAAGTTGCATTGCCTAACAATGCAGGGATCAGGTTACCAATAAGACAACACTCCTAAACATCTATATACAGAACCAAAGAGTTTTTCAAAATATATGAAGGGAAAAGGGGTCAATCTGAAATAGATGAATGCACAAATACAGGTGGAGACCAGCACTGTGGTCAGCACTACTGGATAGGACAGGTGGGAAAGAAAACAAGCAGGGATGGGAGGCTTGAACAACGTTATCGACCAACCTAACCTAACAGACACTTGTAAATCACCCCGCCCAACAACAGAATGCGTCTATTTTTCTTTTTTTTTTTTTCAATTTATTTATTTATTTTGAGAGAGAGAGAGCACACAAGCAGAGAAGGGGCAGAGAGAGAGGGAGAGAAAGACAGCCCCAAGCAGGCTCCACCGTGGAGCTCAAACTCACAAACCTCGAGAACATGACCTGAGCCAAAATCAAGAGTCAGAGGCTTAACAGAGTGAGCCACCCAGGCATCCCAGCCTGCATGGATTTTGCAAATGCACGGGGCACACTCCCCAAGATAGCCCATATTCTTCTACATACAGGTTTACAGAGATCCTTTCAGAAAATAGGAAAGAAGGAAAGACTTTTCACTTCATTCCTCAGGCAAGCATTATAACAACAAACCAAGCAAAGAAATTACAAGAAGAAAGGAAGGAAGGTGAAAAGGAAGAAAAGAAGAGATGAGAAAAGAAGAGATGAAGAAAGGGGAAAGAAAGAAAGAAAAGAAAAGAGAAAAGAAAAAAGAAAAAGAAAACCACAAGTATGCTGTCCAACAGAACTTTTGGCTATGGTAGAAATATCTGCTCTGTCCAATACGGTAGCCATGAGCCACATGTGGTTCTGGAGCCCTTGAGATAGGACTAGCATAACTGAGGAGATACAACTTGAATTTTATGCAAGCACTGAATCTATTTGTATTTAAATATATGTAGCACACGAGGCTAGGACTCCAAAAAAGCAGTCTAAAACTTCAGTGTCCATGCATAAAATCTCTCAACAAGATAGGAATTAAAGGTATTCTCCTCACACTGATAAGGGACATTTACAAAAAGCTACAGGTATTACCATGCTCAATGGTGAAAGTGTCAACACTTTTGCCTGGAATCGGAAACAAGGCAAGGGTATCAATCCTAGTTAGCATCGCGCTAGAGGTCCTGGCCAGCAAATCGTATTGACAAAAGGGTAAATACATTGATCAACAAAGCAGAAAATAGAGTTCAGAAAGAGATCCACACATATATAGTCAATTGATTTTTGAGGAAGGTGTATAAAGGCAGTTGGAGCTACAGAAAACGTTACCTGCCTGTTTTGTGCTTATTTGCTTATAAATGTTTATTCAGTAAGTATCCCCATGTGAGACGAGGGGAAAAATAAACCAGTCATGTAGATAGCACATAAATACATGGGGATTCCGATTCTCCTTTCTCACAGAAAATCTCTCTAACTGTAACCACCGCCTTAATCGGTAACTCTAACAGACACACAAGAATAAAATGTGTCATATGCAAAAAGAAAATGTGACATACAGCCTACCCTTCTTCATAGATCAAGTCCAAATAACCCTCTTTCTCCAGGGCTCCCTCCTTGGAACGCCAAAAACCTTGGAATGAAAACTCCCACCTCAGTCTTCTGGCTCAAGTTCTATAAGCCAGATAGAACCTCGGTCTCTTCTCTCCCCAAAATGATTTCTATGTGGACATCTCCTTTGTCTTCTGCTCAGAGATCTCAGCCATAGTTCATTTGCCCTTCATTTTCCTCCGCAAAAAGGACTACAGGGTGATGTTCTTGTTTGTTCATTTGTCTATTTCCAGAGGCTCCGAACTCAGAGTGGCATATAACATGAAAAGGGTTGTGGTTCTTAAATTGAGTTCCCCAGACGCAGGGTTCATGTGCAAGGGATGCGTTATAAGGACCCTCCGGAGAAACCAGTGAGAGAGGACAGCGCAGCTAAAAGGCAGTCAAGCAAAACAGGCAGAACCCCTCCAACGGGGCTCAAGTCTGATGCCACAGCGGAACCGAGAAGTTCAAGTCCCACCTCAGAGTTGTCCTAAGCAATGGCAGGTAGACCAAGCCTCCGACTCTTTGGTTGAGGCTGCTCCGTGGGGACACACATCTCCAGGCATTTCCCTTTTCAGCTCCTTAACCCAAGAGCCTGGGTCTCTCCGAAAGAGAGCTGCTTTAAGTGGAAGCTAACCAAAGTCAGGGGGTCCCACAAAAATGGGATCCAAGTGGATCGGGGCAGAGCACCAAATGCATTCCTCACCCGCATTTAGTGAGCACCTATCTATTGAACCAGGTGTCCTGCTAGGCTTTTCACAACCCTGACATATCTGTAGTGTTGTTATCATTCCTCTATTTTTATTTAACCCTGGAGAGAACTCCGCGAGGTAGCTATTACTAATTCCATTTTCAAGATGAGAACAGTAAGGCTCAGAGAGGCTAAGTAACTTCCTCCGGACCACACAGCTGCAAAGAGACAGCAGTGGGACTGAAACTGATGAGGGAGCAGAAGGCAAGCTGGACACCCGACAAACCACCCCTCCCTAACAGGTGGGATCTATGTGACCTTCCTCAGACACTCCTGGCTGCCCAGAGAAAAGCAAAGGCCAGAAAACAAATGGTGGAACTGATGGCCCCCTCAGTTTACAAATATCTTAGTAAATTATAAGAAAAAGGCAACCTTATCAACTGCCTCATCTCCAGGAACTTCCTATTGTCTTACTGCTAATGCTTTGCTAGAGGGAAAAACAACCTTAGCTTGACAACTAGGCCTCCAATAATCTGAGTTTTTAGCATATGGAAATCCCTTTAAGAAACTTCCTCTTGACTTTACCTCCCCCAACTCCACAGTATACAAGCAGTCACTCTTCACGACCCCAGGGCAGCTCTATCTGCCCACGGGTCCTGTCCCCATGCTTTAACAAAATCATCTTTTTTGTGCCAAACACGTCTTCAAGAATTCTTTGTTGTCCATCAGCTCCAGACCCCTGCCACTCCAAAACCCCATCAAAACCAGGGTCTATCAGAACTCTAAGTGTGTCAACGTTTTTCTCCCTTTATGTGTCTCTCTTCGTCTTCTCTAGCACATTCCCCCATTAGGTACTGAGGTCCTTCCTACAGCCAGTGTCTGTGGCCATCATTCCACAAGCAGTTTCCTCCTCTCTTTTTTTTTTTTTTTTTTGGCCACTGTCACTGTCTACACTCTGGGTCCCCGTCAGAACTCACCTGCCAGGTGCCCAGCCCTGGTTCTGCCCATGTTCTGCTCTCTGCTGCTCGTCCAATTTGAAAATATTCCATTGATAGAATTCCAGCCAGGAACTCATGGTTGGGGACGGGAGCACAGAACTTCCCTCATCACCCAAATGAATGAATTCCTATCTGGTCTCAAGAACCCCAGTTGGAAGCTCAGTGGACTCAGAATAGACCAAGACCCTAACTTGACCACAAACAACAGACAGGGCAGTGGAAGACAGTGCTCCCTAAAAAAACCTTTTACAGGACACTCTGGGGCTCTCTCCACAACCAGAGCCCCGGGCTTCTCCCCTCCCTCACGGGTCTCCCTTGCCACAGCCAGAGAAGGCCTGCACACTCCCCTCACCTCCTCTGCGTCACCAACACTAAGCAACGAACTGAGCAGATCAAATCAACAGGCTGTTTTCATTGCGCTGAACAGGGGAGCAGTGAGAATCTTCGAGTAGGTACGGCCCCAGAGTATCTGTTGGTGCAAAACCTCTGGAGCTCCGGGGGGGGGGGGAGGGGGAGAATCTGAAACCATCCCTGAGCACAGAGGACAGGGAGGGAGCAAAGAGAGAGAGGCAGGCCACTCCAGCGGGGCAGATAGCAGTCAGTACACAAAGGGAACTTACATGGGAGACTTGTCCTGGGTGCCGCAGGTCAAGCAGATTTCCACAGGGCCTGCAAGTGTCTGAAAAGTTTATGGAGGCCCTAAGGGGGCTTAAGGGGGTCAGTCACATTTATATCCAGATGGTCTAAACGGCACCTCACTCTCTCAAACCTGCGGCCTTGAAAATAGCTCCCACCTTGAGACTTATCTATTTCAAGGATGGGGGCGGGGTGTGGTAGGGGAGAGGGCGAGGAAGTTTGGGAGGAATCTTAATTGCCCCGGGCCAGCCCTCGGGTCAACCCTGGGTCATGACCTCTGGTTGACTTCCTCCAATGGAATCACCTGGAAGTAAGGCGCTAACTAATATCAGTTAGGATGACGTCATTAGGGTGTGTCCTAATCCAAGGTGATAGTGTCCTTATATACGCAAGGGCACAGAGTCTCAAGCCTGCTGTACTGTGCTGGGGACAGAGCCTGCCTGCATAGCGGCTACAAAACAGCAGCTGGGGAGACTGGAAAATTGCAGTAAAACAGTCTGAGGATATATAAGTAAATAACAAAAAATAGCTAACAGCCCTGAAGCATCTACTGTGTGCCATGTGGGGTTTTTTTTTAATTATTCGTGTTATAGATGATCTTTTATTGATACACCAACTTCCTCCCCACGAATCCTTATAAAAATGGCTCTCTGGTAATTCCCACTTGACTAGATGAGGAAAGCAAGGCTCACAGAGATTGGGTAACTTACCCGAGGTCACGCAGCCTACAGAAATTGGAGACAGGAGTTGCACCACGTTCTGTCAGATTCCAAAGCCACACCTGATTTGATTTTTGTTATAAAGTGACGGTTTGAAGGAGTAGCACAGGGGTTAAGCACGCAGCCTCTGATGTCAAACTGCCTACCCCAGACATGCCGCTTTTTGGCTGTGTAACTGCATGAGTTTGCTGAGGCCACCGTAAAAAAGTACCACCAAAGGGGTGGATTAAACAACAGACCTTTATCAGCTCACAGTTTTGAGGTTCTGGACCCAAGCCAAGCTGGCTCCTTCAGGGAACTGTAAGAGAAATCTGTTCCATGGGTCTTGCCTAGTCTCTAGTGATTTCCCCACGATCCTTGGCATTCCTTGGCTTACTGGAGCATCAGCCCCACTTTTGTCTTCATGTTCACATGGAGTTCTCCCTGTGTGCATCTCTAGGTCCAAAACTCCCCTTTGGATGAGGACACCAGTCATGTTAGATCAGGACCCACCCCAATAACATCTTCACTAATTATATCTGCAACAACCCTACATCCAAATAAAGTCACATTCAGAGGTAACTGAGTGTTAGGAGTTGAATATATGAATTTGGGGAGTCGGGGACACAATTCAACTCCTAACAGCAATCATTGGCAATTACTTTTTCTCTCTATGCACACCTCTGTCAACGTGACAGAAATAGTCACTTTTTCAGGTTAGGAGGATTAAAAGAGTTAACATATAGAAAGTATCTAGAACAGGAGGTCAGCAAACCACTACCCAAGGTACAGTCTGCCACCTGTTTTTGCACCGCCAGCAAGCTAAGAAGCATTTCTATAAATTTAAAAACAGTTCTTTAATGTTATTTTATTTTTGAGAGAGAGAGAGAGAGACACACAGTGTGAGCAGGGAAACGGCAGAGAGAGAGGGAGACACAGAATCCGAAGCAGGCTCCAGGCTCGGAGCTGTCAGCACAGAGCCTGACACGGGGCTCGAACTCACAGACAGTGAGATCATGACCTGAGCCAAAGTCAGACACCCAGACAACTGAGCCACGCACGCACCCCAATAGTTTCTATATTTTTAAAGCACTGGGGAAAAGATCAAAAGGAGAATATTTCATGACACATGAAGAATGAAATTCGAATTTCAGTGTTCATAAAGTTTTATTGAAACTGCCACGCCCGTTCATTTACATACTGCCTGTGGTTATTTTTACACCAGAGGAGGTGAGCTGAGTAGTTCCAGCTCCTACAGGGACCATATGGGCCACGGAGCCTAAAATATCTACTGCCTGGCCCAACACAGAAAAACATTTACCAGCTACTAACCTACAAGGTAACCTGGTATGTAGTAAGACCTATATTAATATTGCTATCTTTTCCTCTTCTCTTCCACCACGATAGGAGTCATCTGCCCCCACAATTCTCTTTGTAACAAGGAGAATTTGCAACTTACATCCACAGCCCGCCCCATGTGCCTGGGGACCCGCAGTCCTCCCCGAAGCTTCTGAATTGGCGGGGTTCCTCTGCCGTGCTCATCAGCTGCTCTCCTAGCTGAGTCAAGTCCAAGCTACGAAGCTTACCTCTCCCCTGCTTGTCTGAGCAATTCTGTTTACCCCACTGCACAAGCGCCCAGCAGCTCCAGTGGGTCCAGAGGTGAGTGCTGGCAAACCTTCAATTATTTACATCTGAGAAACTCAAGAGCTTTTTCTCCCTTTCAATCATGTCAAGTCTTTGGCATCTCCCAGACAACACTCTCCCCGCCACCCTCCGCCCTTGTCAGAAGTGCCTGCCTCCTTCCCCCCAACTGTGGGAAATTTGCATCTTTAAAAAAGGAGTGAGGGCACTTTTTTCCCCTACTTTTCGCTGGCCAAAAAGAGACTTCCTTTTAGTTAGATGGCTCATCTGGGATACGAGGGAGGAAGGAGGGCAGAGGAGGGAAGAAGTGGACGAGGCAGCTGCATGCAGGGGTGTTTGTGGGGCAGGGGAAGAAATATGTTCCATGCTGAGTCTGCAAAACTGGCAAGTGTGGAGGAAAAATTTGCAGTTCAGGCAGGGAGAGAAAAACACGTTTTCTCGCAATGATGGGGAGAGTGGAGAGTTTCATTGCCAAAGAGACTACAATTGTTTTGGCTCAACATGTTCGTGGCTTGGTGCTGGCGGGCATTTTGTGTTCTCTCTGTTCCTTTTTCTTTTAAAAATTGCAGGATTTAGGAATAAAACCAAGTTATAGGCAGATTAAAGTCTTTAACTCTTAATTAAAGGTTTTTATTCAGCCATTCACATCCAGCCTTAGAATTTTTCATCCAGACATTCCAGTTGCCGTTGAGGAGAAATGAGATGTTCTAAAAATAAGCCTGCTGCCTGCACAGGGCCTCTCAGGTCAGATCATTGTCCCCAAGGAGGACACAGCTGTTGCTGTTGTTATGCCAATCAGGCCAGACTCAGACTGGGATGGGGACACCCCTCTGCTGGAAACTTGGGGGGGGGGGGAGATAGCTCTCCTCAAAGAAGGCTCCAGCATTGTTCCCAAGAGACCAATGTTCTAGAAAGATCCCTCCGGCTATAAGCTCGCTTTCCCACAGTTTTACTCACTTCACTCAGTGACAACTCCAGCTTCAACGGCTGAGGACAAAACTCTTGGCATTCCCCTGACACCTCTCTTCCTCTCCTGCCCCACATCCAATCTGTTGACAAATCCTATCAGTGCTATCCAGGACGGGGGACATAGCCTGTGGGGCCCTGGGGCAAAATGAAAATGTAGGGCCCTTGTCCAAAGGGTGTTAAGAATTCCAAGATGGCGACAGCAGAACATGAATCCAAGGCTGGGGTACTTCCGAGCAAGGGAACTCGTGTGACATCACTGGTCACATGCCCTGGTGCTACCTGCAAAAACACATCTAAATCCTGACCACTTGTCACCATCTCCACGGCTGTCTGGCCCAAGTCCACCCTTTGCCCCTTCTGTCCGTTAGCAGCACAGCAGCCAAGCAAGTGGGAAGATGTCCTTCCTCCGTTCAAAGCCCCCCTACTGTCTCTTTATTTCACTGGGAGTAGAAGTCAAAGACTTTACAATGGCTGACAGGTCTGTTCACATCCCCCAGGGCCTGTCCAGGCTCACCCCTGATTCCGCCCCCTCGCTCTTTTTGCTCCAGCCACAGAACATTCCCAAACGTCCTCACACAAGCCGGGCTTGTTCCATCCTTGTGACATTTTGCCTTGCCCTTCCTGCTGCCTAGAAGCGCTTTCTCTACGTGTTCACACCACATATGCTCTCCCTCATGTCTTATAAGTTTTATGTATTCAACAAATACATACTGAGCGCCGATGCTGTGCCAGTCACGGTCCTAGGCACAGGTGGTTGGACTCAGCATTTCTCTGCTCATTACTTACATGCAACATGCCTTCATAGACTTATTGTCTCTTTACAGCAAAAGGGTTTCTCAATCTCCGTAGCAGCATGGGTCCCTTTGACAATATGGTGAAGACTCAAAACACTTTCTCAGGATAATAATTTTTATTTTATTTTATTTTATTTTATTTTATTTTTTAAATATTTTTTGCCATTTATTTATTTTTGAGAGAGAGGGGGACAGAGTGTGAGTGGAGAGCAGAGAGAGAGACGGAGATGCAGAATCCCAAACAGGCTCCAGGCTCTGAGCTGTCAGCACAGAGCCTGACGTGGGGCTTGAACTCATGAACTGCAAGATCATGACCTGAGCCAAAGTCGGACGCTTAACTCACTGAGCCACCCGGATGCCCCCTATTTTATTTTATTTTGTTTTTATTTTTATTTTTATTTTACTTTAGAGAGAGAGTGCGAGCAGGGGAGAGAGGCAGAGGGAGAGAGAGAGAATCTTAAGCAGGCTCCACACTCGGTGCAGAGCCCAACACGAAGCTCGATCCCACAACCCTGGGATGATGACCTCAGCTGAAATCAAGAGTCAAACGCTCAACCGACTGAGCCATCCAAGCGCCCCTGTTGAGATAACAATTTTTAATGAAGAAAATGTAATTAAGAAATGAACAAAACAGAATACATTGGACTAGAAAGGAGAGTAATCATATTGAAATGTAGTTAGAGAAATAGTAAAATGAACTTGGGAAATAGGAGTGTGTATGTAGTGCACATTACTCTTTATTAGCACATTAAGAAAAAAGAAAACCTCGCAGTGAGTGAGTCTAACAACTAGTGTAATTTCAAAAAGTGATGAGTCTAAAGGATATTTGTAGATTCTGTAGCAATGAAAATGAGATATGAAAATAGCTATGATTTCCAATGGTGATAAACTCACAGGAATTATCATTTCCACTGTGGTTTGTTGCCTACATTTGTAACCGAAGAAATGCTGAAAATCAGTGAGAGGTCACTGAAAAACAAATGTTCTATCCAAGCTGAGTAAACCTTTATATTCTACCTAGAGGACTCTGGGAGACCAGGATTGTCATCCCTGGCTGAGAACTCCTAAAGTCTATGAAGAATATATTCCAACCTGCCTTGCCCACGGGCTACAGAACAGAAAAACAGGAGGTACACAAAGAGACCAGTAAAATAGGTTGAAATTGATCATGACTGAGGAATTTCCAAACAAGACCTCTTTTAAAAGTACTGTGCGTGTGTGTGTGTGTGTGTGTGTGTGTGTGTGTGT